>NW_006921641.1:3308283-3364373 GCF_000298275.1 Orycteropus afer afer | reverse complement strand
GGGCAATCTACTTCCGTAGTGATACTGCCTTGGAACCCCAGGGAGGGGTCGCTATGAGTCAGGTCCGACTCGACGCACATAACAACAACAACAATAAATGTACACAATTGAGCTTTAGCTGTTTCCTAAAAAACATTTATACTTGGCCGAAACAAAAATTGACTTAATACTTCTATCTCAGTGTTTTAACATTTACATAAAATGATCATTTTATATATTTATTACCCCTTATCATATAGCTTTATGTTTTAGGATAGTTTTCACATTTATTATTTCTGACAAAATCTCTAGCAGTATTAATTGCTAAATATGAAGTCTCTTGCTGATTTAGCTTTTAATGAATATTCCCGGATATATCACAGTTAGCAACCTATCCATATGATACATAGATTTTTAGAGCTTTCAGGGTCTTTTTTAGAGATCAGCTAGTTCAGATCTCCCCTTTTTATAAATGAGAAAAGCAAGGCCCAGAGAGATTGACTTGCTCTCAGTTCTCAAATGCTTTGTGGCAGAACTATAAGAACTCAGATCTTTTAATGCCCTAATCGAGTATATTCATCCCCTAACTCATAAGTACTTCCAGAGGGCAATTAAGTTTGTGTATCAGTGAATAGTTGAGGGGAAAATAAACTTGTTTTTGAGCTGGCTTTGGATATTTAGGATATGGGAGCTCTGGTAGCATAGTGGCTAAGACACTTGCCTGCTAACCAGACGGCTGGAGGTTCAAACCCACCAGCCACTCCTCGGAAGGAAGGTTGGGCAATCCTACTTCCGTAGTGATACTGCCTCGGAAACCCAAGGAGGGGTCGCTATGAGTCGGGCTTGACTCGACGGCACATAACAACAACAACAACAACAATATTTTTTAAATGTTAACAATTAAATAAATGTTTTTTAATTATAAAAACAAACTCAGTCACTGTAAAAGACATGTAAAGATACAGATTTCACAGTTTTCCTGATACTTCGCTTTGACTCATCTGTTGTCATTACACTAAGAATTTTTTAAGTTAGAACTATGGTATCCACTGCCATCAAGTTGATTCTAACTCATAGTGTTCCTATAGAACAGAATAGCACTGCCCCATAGAGTTTACAAGGCTGTAAATCTTCACAGCAGCAGACTGCTTTTCTTTCTCCTGCAGAGTGGCTAATGTGTTCCAGCAGCCGAACTTCTTCATGAATAGCCCAGTGCTTTAACCACATCACCACCGGAGCTCCTTTAGAACTCTGATAGGATATTAAAAGGCAGCATATTTCACTACATATATATATATAGCATTGTAATGATGCCTACTTTTAATAATTAGTGGTTTGCTAAAGTAAAATGAGGTTTATTCGGTTTTTTAGTTTGTCTAATAGAACGTGATCAGGTAGCAAATTTATTCAATTGTCACTTTCATGTTTTTCTTGCTCAAAATAATTAACAAAAACCAGTCCTGAAATTTTCTTAGTTATTGATGTATGCATTTTTCTTGTACTGTCTTTTCAAGTTGATTTAGAATCTACTTGTCTAGATTAGGGCAATATGTCATTAGTGAAACTTGAAACTGTTTTCTCTGTAATATAAAAGAATCTTTGTGTGTGCATGTATCTTACACTGTTGTTTTTCCATCTCCTGAATTTACTTGCTGTCTTGATATGCCTTGTATTTCTAATGTCTTTAATACCTTTCTCGAGAAGAAATTCTTTAAAGAAAATTTGAGGAAATTCTTAAAACAATGCATGATATTTTAAAAATAAGCAGACACTTTCTAATTATGACTAGAATTTTATTTATAACACTATTAAAAAAGATAGAATTTGAAAACAGCTCTCAGTTTACCTAACTATAAAGAGGCATAGATAGCAATACACTTACGTGTTTTGCTTTCACTTAAGTTTAAATATAATTGTATAGTGTAAAAATTCATTCATACTCCTGGTGAAATTCATGTCCTACTCACCATCCCAGCCTATAGTATTCAGAATGAAGTCAAAGTACAGCCATAGCAATTTGATTTCATTCTTGAATAAAAGTGGCTTTTCATTGCTTTCTTGGAGCAGAAATAAAAGCAATTATTTTATCTCTGATCTTCTATTCAGACATTTCCTGCTTGACCCCAGTAGGCAAATAGTCATATTTAATATGTAATAGCATCACCAAAAATTTGAAAGCAGGACTTGGTGCCCATCAAGTTAAAACAAAAAAGTTTTAATTGCTAATCAGGACATAACGCCAATGACTCCTGTAATGTGTAAGGTATTCTAGATGTTGAGCTTCTCTTTGACAGCATTAAAGCAAGTATCCTTTATTGCCCTTTTTCTTGGCTATCTTGAAGTAAATTGGTAGAAGAAAGTTCACCTATTTTGTAATAACTTAGTTCTTTTGTAGAAAGTACTCTACTTTTTATCCAATTGAGCAAAAAAGATTAGTTGACCTGTTCTTACAGGCATATTTTCTATCAAACTCTCTTATTTTAACTCCTTTCATCTGGTTCCTCTGGAGCTTCTATCAGTTAAAAATTTTAGTTCCAGCTCTCCTACTTTGTTTTCTGTTAGAAAAGCATCTCCTAGTTTCTCCCATTTTACCTCTGCCTCCCAAGCCTACATAAAAATAGAAAAATCCTGATTTCTTAGTCAAGAATGATTTATCCCTTAAAAAGTTTGTTTGTTGTGGGTTTGTGTGTGTGTGTGTGTGTGTGTGTGTGTGTGTGACCTTGAACAAGTTCACTTGTTCATCAGCCTTTTATTTGGCGATAGAGACAGTGATGCCACCATTTATTTTAACATCTCTTTTTTGACTGCCTCAATTGGGCTGTCCCTTAGCAAATTGATGAAGCATATGTTTTTGACGACTGTATTCCACAGTCACACCCAGTATCTTCATTTTGTCCTGTGGCATTTAATCAAGACTTTAAATTTGTTATATTTTTTTTAGTTTACAAATCAAGGTTTTATTTTTAAAGACTTCTCATGCCTGTATTTGAGTATATCCTTCTCATGTTGTTCATTTATACTTCCCAAGACTAGGAAGACTTTTCTTTCAATTTTTATTTAAACTGTATTAAATACTAAAGCCAGTATTCCTGTTTAAGAGAGATTTTTATGTGAAAATGAAAAGGACTCAATTTGGGGGCAGAAAAATAAATGAATGATGAAACACATTCATCCTGTGGAGGTCATTGCCCAGTATACTAGCACATTTTGAGGGTAATTTTCATGCTTTCTAAAGATATTAGAAACAAACAGTTATCCGCAGTAATACATATTTTTTTATTCTATCTGTATAATTTCAATCATAGAGTTCTAGCAAAGAGCTTTGGAACTGAAGTAGGATGTGATGCATTGTTTTATGAGTAAATGTAGAAGTTTCGATCCCTTGAAGTTTTAGAATCTTCCTGTTAAGGTACTTACTCTTAATAGTGCTGAATCTGGACATTCTAGCACTTGGTCTCCAGATTATTTCTTCAAATGGCTCTACTTTTAAAATGCTTATTTCAATTGTGTGATAGTTTTGGCTTTAGAATTAGGAGTCTAGAGGGTTGAAGTGGTTTTTCGCTATTGTTCTACCAAGAAAAGGGCTGATTTAAGCTATTTTCAGTCTACAGATTATAAAAAAACATAATTTTGATGTGATGTGTTTAGTCCCATAAATATCTAAATGAATTTGGGTGGTAGTATTAGCGGAGGAAGTTGCTATAACTCAATATTGAGACTTTTTTCTTCTGTTTTTACAAGAAAGATTTGCCCATTTTGCTCACATCCTAGTACAGATTATGTCTCAAAGCCAAAATTTGTTTAATTTGTTAGCTGGTTAGTGGAATTCATAGTATAGTGGAAAATGTTTGGAGATAATTCTGTGCAATAGTAGAAACTTCAGTTGCTTCCTCGTATTTCTTCAGGGCAGTGATCACAACCAGATTCAACGTATGCACAAAGCAGCGGATACCATGGTAGCGGCCGTCGCTGATTGCTTTTACCATGTTGGATCCATTGTCAGTCTCAGAGACCTACTTCCAGCTAGGTGCCTTGAACTCAAATAGCTTTTCACACAGACTTCAGGATGTGAGCCAAGGTATGGCCTTTTTTCATGAGCTGGGCCTACATATGGGTTGACAATAACCTGCAACTTTTATAGAAAAGAGACTACTGGCTGTAGTTTAATGTCAGTCAATGACCAGTTGCAACTATTGTTAGGTAGGTAGTATTTTTCAGGTATTTGAAGTGCTCTCACCTTTCAGAGATTATCCCTTTTTTTTTTTTTTTCTGTATGTTTTTGTCAAAAGAACTAGCCAAGAAAAAACTTCTCATTGGAACTTAGTGAAAAGGTCTAATGCTTTATGATTCAACTGTTGTCTTCAGTATGAGACATAAGTGATGATTTCTTTCATGTATTTGATCTAAAAAATTATTTAAACTTACATATATTCTTGTATGTTTTAATAATAGGATTTCTCCCTATTAATCATCTTCTGAAAACTAGGATTAGGATATTGTATTCATGAATAGACCCTTGAATTTTAGAATCAGTAGTTTTCCAGGGGTAACTTACATGTTGGCATGGTGAATACAGTAAAGCTCTAAATTACATTGATAGGCTTTTCTCTCCACTCCGGAAGTTCTTGTTTTTTCAAGGAGAAAATATCCTAATTTGAAAACTCCCATATCCTTCCTCCCTACCTGGCAAGATATGCTTCTTTAAGGGACATTGTATTTGAGAGTATAGTTACTCAACCTGATTGAAGAGCCTAGAAGAGCATCAGCGTTTTACTACAGCTCTCACCATAACTCTTCTGTTGTCCTTTAATTACTTGCTGTTCTTTTCCTGTTTTGATTTGGCAGCCCTATTATTTAAGAGTTTTTTAATCTTGTTACTAGAGAAAGATCATGTACAATTGTAAACAGACTGTCCTTGTAAATTCAACAGGAATATTGCCAAGCAGTTGACTCACTTTTCTGGTCTCTCAGTGTTAGACACTGGTTGTTAATCAAACCAAACAAAACCAAACCCACTGCCGTCAAGTCGAATCCGACTCATAGTGACCCCTCCTTGGGTTTCTAAGGCAGTATCACTACGGAAGTAGATTGCCCAATCTTCCTTCTGAGGAGTGGCTGGTGGGTTTGAACCCCCAGTTAGCAGTCAGATGCCTTAGGCACTATACCACCAGAGCATAGCTGTTGGTAATAGAGAACTTTAGAATCTGTTTAGTTCCTCTACCAGATATCTTTACTAAGTAAATAGTCAGACTCACTATTAACTATTTATTCCATAGTTACAAATGAGACAGTATCTCATTTCACACTAGCATTATCTACTATGTCTGGTATTTTGTTCTTAAATCATTCACTGTATTCTCTACACATACATTTAAATACATATATTTGTATACACGTAACACAGGAATTTATGACTGAAATGGTATATAGTATAACATCTGCTGAGTAGTTGCAAAGGAAAGTGGCCTTATGATCTTTGGCTTTCTTATACCTTAAGGAAGATAAGAAGAGAGCAAGAGCATAAGAGAGGAGGCAGTAACCCAATGTCACGTTATGCCTTTTCAGGTAAATCATGTTAGATGAAGTACCTTAGAGTTTAAAATATCTCTGGATATTAATCTCTTCACACACTGTAGGTACCAGATTCAAGACACATGCGTGTAATACTGTACCCCATTCACCTGAGTGGCTCTTATTAATTTACTACTTACCTGCTTATAGTTAAACTCTGAATTGCTCCTGAGCAGATTTTTGTCTTTGTGATAAAGAACAGTTAATTTGTACTTAGAGGACATAATGTTATTTTCAGGACTCTTCTACCTTCCACTGTTCTTTTCTGTAGTTCTCCAAGGCTCCATGCCCACCTTGTGAAATATTGTCTAAGTAGTAATGTCATCATGTTTATTTATGTGACCAACAAATGTTCAGAGTTGGAATAGACAAAAGAAAATTGATATGTTGTTATTTTCTGTGAATCTTGTGATAAACTAAAAAAATACTATGATGTCTTATACACCAAAACTTTACTCTAATTTATCCTGTTAGGATCTACCAGTTTAGTATAAGGTTTGGTCTGTTTTCGACCCTGAATAGGAAATAACAGAAGGATAGGTTTAAAGTATCTTTCTGCTTTTAATATCATCCAGCAGGTTATATCCTGAAACTTAGTGTTCAGTTAGTTAAAGTTCCAGTGGATTGAAGCACATCGTATTAAGATATCCATTAGTTACCTTATTTTTTTACTCTGAAGTAGTTCCCCTTTTTCAAGATGGGGCTAAAGGAGGATTAATGTAGTCAATGAGTGAAATATATGTATTATTAAAATAAAAAACTACCTATTCTTAAATTCTCAACTCTTAGAAGGCAGAGAATAGACATCTATATCAATTTTAGATGTAGAAGTGCTTTCTCTGCCAGTGTTTATAATTACTGGCAGTTCCAAGATTATGAACAACTTCTGTTCCTAAGTCTTTCTTTAAGTCAAATTTTGTAGGTAAGTAGAAACAGTTCATATCTAATGTTAGTTAGTCAGATGTTTGTCTTAGTGTGTAATATACATTTCTATGCATAAAAAAGCCTTAGAGAAATACATTCAGGTACATGAAACATAAGAATATAATAATAATATTTTGATGTGCATCACAAAGTAGTACCTGTTTGTTATAATGAACCATAGTATGTATGTACCTGGAATTTTTAATATAATAGGCTTCTTTAGGGTGGTTAGTTCATTGACTACAGGTTGTACATAAGTTGGAAGTATGTAACCCAGAGACTGCCTGTACTCTGTGTTTTTAAAGATGTAGAGCTAAGAACATACCAGGTATCTAGATCTTTATATTAGGACACTACTACAGGGTTTACCTTACCTCTTGTCTGTTTTTTCATTTGAAAGAAAAACTTACCCAAGCTTTTATTTGTTGTCCTAGGCATTATCCCATGACTTCAAAAGCAACAATGAATTTAACTTAATTACCCCTGATGTAATAGTAGCCTGTCAAAATGCACTATCATTTATAGAAGGTTTTTTGTCTTTTATTCCTAACATTTTATTTTTCCTTCTATTAAAAAAAAATTTCAGATCTAAAAGGGAAAATGTTAAAACAGGAGTAAAGCCAGAGGCATCTGACCAAGAGCCAGAAGGACTTACTCTTTTGGTACCAGACATCCAGAAGACTGCTGAGATAGTTTATGCAGCCACCACCAGTTTGCGGCAAGCAAATCAAGGTACAGTACTATTCCTTTTTATGGTGCTTTTCATTTGATCCAGAATGTTTAATTTGCCTACTAAAAATTGCCTCCTCCTTTGTTCTGTATGTTGTTATGAGTTTTATTTATTTAAAATTGTTTTCTGTCAAGTTTTCAAGTTAATTATGAATTATTTAAAATATTTATCTCTGTTATGTGTGACTGCTAAGAATAAATTTACTAAGCTGACAGCGTGGATCATAAATTTCTCTTTTCCTTCACAGAAGGTCATGAAATTGAAAGAAAAATGCCATTGTATTAAATAAGAAGTTAATGTACTAAGTTAAGACTGTAAGAATTTAAATTGATACTCTCATAGATTACCAGCTTAAAACATTGCATTGTTGTCTAACTTCTTGCTGGTTTTGCCTGAATAGATTTTACCATTTTAAGGTTTAAAGTTGATAAGGTTATTAGTCCTGTTTTTTTACATGTATGAAATAGAAAAGAAATCTTTTTTTCTCAAAATAGTACAATCAGAAGATAATTGTGAGGGGTTTGGCAGGGTTTTTTTGAATTCTGAATTAGAATTCTAGAAGTTATTTTTGGTTTAAATTTCTAAAAAGTATACTCATGTTATTTATCTTGAAATATTAAATAACAGAAAAAAAACTAGGTGAATACTCAAAGAAGGTGGCAATGAAACCCAAACCTTTGTCAGTGTTAAAATCACTCGAAGAAAAATATGTGGCTGTCATGAAGAAATTACAGTTTGGTAAGTTGAAATTTTCATTTCTTTGTATCCTCACTTTGCATATTTTTTTAAACACTGTTACTGGAATTTGTTCTTGGGGATTAATTAAAGATTATCTGTTTGGAGTTTATACTTGGAAATCATGAATTTAGTAGGAATGTGGAAATAAGATCAATTTAAGATTAGAAGACACAAGGAGCGCATTAAACTGATGTTCAGAAAGAGGTTTGCAATTCATGTTTCTAGATAACTGTGCCAGCCATTGATAAGTTGTGGCCATTTTGTTTAATAAACTCTTGAATTCAAGAAAATGTTATAACTCAATCTCAAGTTCATAACACTGTATTAATAATGACAAATGATGGTAAAAGTAACAAAAATGCAGTCTACCATATTCTTAAAGCTATTAAACACTAGGAATAAATGCTAAAAATATGTAATAGCAATTAAACATGTACAGCATCGTGTGTGAAGGAATCCAAACAGTTAACAGGGAAGGCCATTCACCAGTATGACCCTTGCAGCCTAACTCAACATCAGTAAGGAGAAAAGGTTTGCTCAGATTTTAAATAGACTTCATTTTTAAAATATCTCAAATTAAAATCTTGGTGTAGGGATAATTTGATTAATGCATTTTCTTGTTACACATCATCTTTGAAACTAAATTTTTCCCTGTTGATGTAGAATAAAGCACTTGTAGTAGATTGTCCCAGCCACTCCTCGGAAGGAAGGTTGGGCGATCTATTTTCATAGTGATACTGCCTCGGAAACCCGAAGGAGGGGTCGCTATGAGTCGGATCCGGCTCGACGGCACATAACAACAACAACAGTAGATTGTCCATGTGTTGGGAGTTTTCAGTAAAATTGCATTAAATACTATACATACACCTTTGTACTATTTATCTGTATCCAATTCAAGGGAATTACTACTGGGTTAGTAGCAACAACGAAGTTAGGTGCATATATCCTTACCTTAGCATTTCTATGCACGATTTCACTTTTTCTAAACCTGTTTCCCACACCAAGCATCTCCCTGTTTCCCTTTTCCCTTCCCCCACCTCAAGTTCAGAAGCCTGAAGGAGCTACTTCTCTGCCTCTTTATTGACTGCCGATCTGACTCCATGGCAGTGAGTTTGGTTTAATGGGGTTTTTATATTGAATGAGATGTAGTGTCTCTGTTGCCCTAGCCAGTTACTAAAGCATACCTGTTGAAACCTTTCATTTGTATTTCTGCTTTAATGCCTTATGAATGGAATTTTGTGCCTCAAGTCAGTAGAAAGAATCTTTATTGGGAAATCCTTGATTTCATGCTTCAGTTGAAATAAATCTTGAAGAAACCAATTAAGACCTTTTACTGGAACTGGTACGGACATCAGAAGGCCAGCAATTGATTGTTTCCCACCCACTCCCAATTAACATAGCGCTAATATTTCCCTAAACTAGGTAAAGGGAAAGAAAAAGCAACCCATGGTCATAGTACTTCTAGAGTTTGAAGTTTTTTAAAGCTTTTTATAAACCACATGTAATTTGCTGTCTCTACTGAGGTTTGGATTTACCAATCTTTTATAATTTATAAAAGCTTTGGAAATAACTAGATTAATTTGCATTTTAGTCTCTTAATTTTAGTTTGGTTTCTGAATTTTTAATTAAGTATTCTAGTTTTGGTTTATTCTTGTTCTTCTTTAGTGTGTATAATTTATGGTCATCAATTTCCTGTTCCGTGTTGAGAGAGTGGGGGACAGGTGGCAGCAGTAAGATCAGGATGAAAAAGAGGTTATGCTTCTAACCTAGCATTGAACCTTCTTTTATCTGCTAAAAATACTCCTGCCTTGGGACTTTTTTTTTTAACCAATAACTGGACCATTTAGGTTTTTGTCAGTTAACATATGCAACATCTAAATGACCCTCATTGCATATAAATATTTTTACACATCCAGAATTGTTTCCTTAGGGCAAATTACTACAAGAATTGCTGATTCTAAATAAGATGTACTTTTTTAGTATCTGGCCATTATCTTTGATTATTTTAAGTTTGGTATTAGTAGACCCTGTTCTCTGTAGATGTTGTTGTTAGCTTCTACTGAGCTGGTCTCTGACTTACGGTGATCCCCTTCCCCAATGCACAATAGGATCAAACCACTATGATCCATAGTTTTTATCGGCTGATTTTTTGGAAATAGAACACTAGGTCTTTCTTCCTAGTTTGTCTTAGTCCACAAGTTCCACTGGTTCAGGAACATAGCAACAAACAAGCCTCCACTGACAGATGGAGTGCTGCCCGTGAGGTACGTTGGCCAGGAATTGATCCCTGTTCTCCCAGGTGGAAGGGGAGAATTCCACTACTTAATCAACCACTGTCTTTATTCTTTATAGATATATGATATAAAAGATTTTCTCCAGACATGAGAAAGGCCCATTTTTGTGTATGTTAGATTGCTGGTCATAAAAATGGAAGGATATTTATCCCTGTACTATGTGAACATGGGTAGATGAAATAACTACAGTTTATATAACTACTGACAAAATAGTCACTGGTGTTGGTGAGAGACAATATGTTTTATCAGTAACAGTTTTATGTACCATGTGATAAGATGTCAATACTGCTTAAACAGAATTAGTGACTTTTCCCAAGAAATGAAACCAAAATTTCCTTTTCATATCTGAAAAATTTATTAAACAAAATAATACCATGAACTCCTATTTGAAAACCTACTTTTCATTGGTCTAGCCTCATCAGCAAATTGGTAAACTTGGACCTAGCATATCTAGTAGCCTGTAACACTGTAGTACATGGACCTGTACCACTGTTTTTAAGTATCCCCTTTTTTCTAATAAATTAGAAATATCATACAGCATTAATTTTTTTCTGTAGGCAGTATGTGTTTAAAATGGTACAGAACACAAAGTCAAAAGTAACTGCCTCTGATGATATTAGTAATTATTTAAATAGAATGGGGAGTATCTTTGTTTCTCGGTGCTGCCATAATAGAAATAGCACAAGTAGGTGGCTTTTTTTAAAACTCAGAAGTGGTTGTTTTTAGGACACACGTATACTAATGATGGCATCATTAACATAACAAAGAAAATTCAATTTCCAAATAAGATTAAATCCACAAGTGTTAGATTTAGAATTCCAACACATATTTAGGGGAACACAGTTCAGTCCATAACAGGGGGATTAATCTGAATTAGAGATAAAGTTATAAACCACTTTTTTTCTTTCCATTATTCACATGGAATTCATATGTGTATGTATGTATTCCATTGAGAAGACTTTTAGTTGACATTTTGTACTATGAATTATTTTGGCAAAAGTATTACATATAATTCAAGAACATTAGCTACTATTTTGCATTGTCATTTAGCTAGTTGATATGATATAACCTAGCAGTGTGTCTGGGAGCTCTGGTAGCGTAGTGGCTAAGGCACTTGACTGCTAACCAGAAGGCTGGCGGTTCAAACCCACCAGCCACTCCTCGGAAGGAAGGTTGGGCAATCCTACTTCCGTAGTGATACTGCCTCGGAAACCCAAGGAGGGGTCGCTATGAGTCAGGGCTGACTCAACGGCACATAACAACAACAACAGCAGTGTGTCTATACTATAGTTTGAAAATCAAGGTATGCTTTTGTTTCCTTTACATATTCCGTCCATGTAACAGTGTGAGCATGCATATGCAACTGTTGCATGAACAGTTATAGTTTGCTGTTCTTCCACATTGCAGTGTTCTCCATTTTGGGTGGAAGAAGAAAAGTGATTTGTTTGTAACTTACATTATTATAACAATTGTCCACCATTAGGTTCCTTGTTTTTCAGTGCTTTTGTTTCCTCCCCCTGCTTGTATAGATACATTTGAGATGGTTTCTGAAGATGAAGATGGAAAATTGGGTTTTAAAGTAAATTACCACTACATGTCTCAGGTGAAAAATGCTAACGATGCAAACAGTGCTGCCAGAGCCCGCCGTCTTGCGCAGGAAGCTGTGACACTTTCAACCTCACTGCCTCTTTCATCATCTTCTAGTGTATTTGTACGCTGTGATGAGGAGAGACTTGACATTATGAAGGTAGAAAGGCAACTTCCCCCCTTTTCCCTAGCTAATCTAACTGTGCAAAGATTTATACAAAGCACTAGAATTTGCATGAATTTTAAATTGAAAAAATAATTTCATTGATCAGTTTAGGTTTCTGTGTATGTGGATCAGATTGCTGTATAAAATCAAATTTTAGGGAGAAAATATCAGAAGAGCTACCTTTTTTGAGCACAGGCTATTCACAGCCTATCACAGTTTAGAGCATATTTTCAAAGGATTTAATGCTATTGAGTGGGGAAAAGTTACAAAATTTCTTTCTCATCATCCAAGATACTTTTTGTATCTTTCAGCATTATTCTTCAAAAATGGGTCTTTTTTTCCCCCAGGAAATGTGTGTGTGTGTGTGTGCATGCGTGTGCACGCGCACACACATGCACCTTTATGTTTTAACACTGGTGATCTGGCTCCTTAAATTCCAAGAGATTAATGCATCAAACAAATCCTAGAGATTGGACACCTGAGAAAGTTTTTCTTCATGTTTATGATTTAATTCATGGATTAAGTATTCTGTCTTCCTTAGATACATAGTACAGCTGTTGACCCGGAGAAATGTTGCAGGATATTTGTTTGTTTAAACCTAAGAAAATATTTAAATCTATCCTATTTGGCCACATTCTTTCCTAGTACTTCATACAAGCAATAGAGACTTTTTTAGGATGGCTGCCTAGGGAAGGGAAGCTTTTTCTCACTAGATTATGCAAGTTCAGGCCTATGGCTTTGTCTCTGTTAGTTTTCTCCTGAAGGATTCCATCATAGAGCCCCAAAGCAAAATATCATAGTTGTCACAGATTGAAACTCTGGTGACACATGCCTCCATACACTGCTCTCCAGGACCAAAGGCTTTGTTGCTCATTCCTTGCAAAACAAATATCTGTTGAATGACTCAAACAAAATTCATCAAATAATTTTGGCATTCACTGCTGGGTTGTCCACTGTTTCTTGGACTACCAGTAACCCTAAGGGAAACATCTGTTCTCTCAAAACCTTTTGATCATAAGATGTTATATGAGAACTTTTTTTTTCTGTTATCTACTCATCTCATTACCTCAGAGACAAATAAAAAAAATACAGAAGTTATTTCTTTAAACAGTGAATTACCTCAGAATTTAAAACAGAAAAATAGCCTCATATCTTTGAGAATAAAAAATGAACCTAGAATTTCGAATTTCTTAAAATACTGTAGAGAAATTTATGCACAAGACCTCTGAGAAAAAAATATAACTTAATATTTTAAGTAGGTACTTGATATTAAAGTAACTTTTCCTGCTACAAATAAGGCATCTTTCTTGTAATATCCCATTTTCAGCCAAACCAAATCACTTTAATCCTAACTCAAAACCACTTCCTACTTCTGTATTTATTTTAACTTTTATATTTAACACATTCTGGTAGAGGTGGATATAACATATGAGATGGTTATTTCATGCCAGACTGTATTTTCTTTTGTGTGTTTGTGTATACATACTAGGTTCTGATAACTGGTCCAGCAGACACTCCTTATGCAAATGGATGTTTTGAGTTTGATGTGTATTTTCCTCAAGATTATCCCAGTTCACCCCCTCTCGTCAATCTAGAGACAACTGGTGGTCATAGTGTGCGATTCAATCCAAACCTTTATAATGATGGCAAGGTAATGTAATTGCAACCTTTTGTTTCTGGTGCCAGTGTATTATATGCAAAGATTCTTTGTAATTTGAACAAAATTTTATTTTAGTTTTTTCTTTCCAAGAAGACATGGTTTTTTTTTTCAGACTTACTCTAAGTGTACATATTAGCCTAAAGAATGAGAGGACACTGAAAAGGGCAGAAACATTGCGTTGTTATGAAGTATTTACAGTCTTAAGTAGTTACTGAAGGACAAGCCAATTCATCACATTCCATGCCTTTCTGAGGGCTGTCCTTGTTCACAATACAGTAAAGCCAGGTGTCTCTTTGCCTCTCACCTTTTACTTTCTATATCTCCAATTCCGGTTATCTTTTCACAAGTGCTTAAAAGTAGATGAATGTCAAAAGCATAGTATTGTTGACTCTGGTTTTTTTTTTTTTTTTTTTTTTTTTATAGTTATTTTTTGCTATCATAACTATCCATATATTCCTTGATACATAAAATTGTGAACTTATTATTAAAGATTAATGTATCTTAAAATGTTTTCACATTTTCTCATATTATAAATAGAATGATACATTCCTACGCACAACAACAAGAAAAGTTGACGAAAGGTATAATAAAAATCATCTTATGTTGCAGTCAATCTTTTAAAATGAGATTTAAAAGAATAGTCATCAGTTTTCAAGATAATTTTGAATTATCTGGTGGAATTTCAGTGACAAATCCCATGCTGAGTATATTCAATGTTTGAAAAACACTACATGAGAATAAATGTATAGACTTCAGAAGAAAATATATTTTTGATGTAAGAATAGCAAGTGCTTGGAGTTGATCTGGTTTATCAAATATATCCTCAAGGTTTCCCTTGGTTTTGTCTTCTTAGTTTGAAAAGTTATAGTCTGCCTCAGATCTGTGGTTGTAAGTTACCATTTTGTCTTCATCATTATCTCAAATCATAAAACTAGACTTAATTTTCTAGGTTTATTGCAGGTTTAGTCAGAAGCAGACATTTCTTCCTTTGGGAGAGCAAAGAACAAAATTTCTATAGCTGAGCAGAGAGTAGGAAATACCAGTCCTGTCTTTATGATGGAGAGATTAGAATGTGAATACAGTTTAAGGGTAAAATACTACAATTTATTTAAGAAATTACTTCCTTAAGGCTTAGTAGTACAGAGAAAAGAGCAAGGGCTTGAGAGTTCAATATCCTGAATTAAGTAGTCTTTATTCTGTTATACACTGTTACCATTTAACCTTGAGTTCTATATCTATTAAAATTATGGATAAGAATATACCCATTTCTCACTTACCAACATGGTTAAGTTCCAAAGATCAGTTTGTTGAGTGAAAATTGGCTTTGTGCAAAAATGGAGGGTGACCACGTCAGATCACAAAATGGATGGCTGCATCATTACATAACTGCCAAATTACATCATTACATTACATCATTACAAACCACTGGCAATCATGGCCCAGCCAAGATGACACATCACAGCTATCATTACTTTCTCTTCACACCTCAGTGTTTGTCACTGCCAAACATACATCATTAATGTGCTAAGTAGTCAGATAGTGGATTTTTAATATTGTCATAAATGTGAAATGTAAGATAGTGGGATAGTTGATAGATGAAGAGTGGTTGTACTTGGTCAGTGACAGTCACAGAGATGGTGTGAACATCAGATGGGTGGTCTATATGACAGTGCTTTGAGTAATACACAAATTTGTGCAGACACAATTACTATTTTTTTTTTAATTGTTAATGAAACTACCTACTAAGTGAATTCATGTATTTTGTATAATTGCTTCCACAGAGCATTGAAAGAATAGCTAGGAAGTGAACTGCTACATTTTTAACACTACTGTTTTTCAGATCTGTTGCCCATTATATGAAATTATAAATTTATCGTTAAAAATTCACAAATTCTGATGGATTTTTTTTCTTTATAGAACATCTGCCAGAAGGACATATGCCCATGTTTTATTTTCATCACAAGTGACATTTATAAATACATATTTAAAAAAACCTCTAGTTCTCTCTTTTTCCCAAAATGACCTGTTAATCTGCATTTGGCAGTTGATTTGGATGTCTGTCTTCTGTCTCAGTGAACAAATAACTAATGTATCTCGAAAGTGTGGTCCAAGGAACCCTGGGTTTCCCAATACCTTTCAAGGGATCTGTGAGGTCCCAACTATCCCAACTTCATGTTGATGTATATACACATACCAAAGCCAAAAACCAGAGTCACTGCCATCAAGTAGATTCCAACTCATAGCAATCCCCCCCACCCTTAAACTGTATTCAGATTCTAATCTCTCCATCATAAAGACCCCACCCCCCTGCCTTGGGTTTCCAAGGTGGTAAATCTTTATAGAAGTGGATTGCCCACTCTTCTTCCATGGAGTGGCTGATGTGTTTGTACTGCCAACCTTCTGGTTAGCACTCAAATGCCTTAGGCACCTTGTCACCAGAGCTCCTTGTGTATACACATACTTCAACCAAACCAATATATTGCAACAAATCAAATGTAAAGATAGATAGAAAAATCAATCTTTCTTCTACAAAAAAAAAAAAAAAAACTCACTCACTGCTGTCGAGTTGGATCCGACCCCTAGCACCCCTCCTTGGGTTTCCGAGGCAGTATCTCCATGGAAGTAGATTGCCCAGTCTTCCTTCTGAGGAGTGGCTGGTGAGTTTGAACCACCACCTTATGGTTACCAGTCAAACACATTAGGCACTATGCCTCCAGAGCTCCCTTCTATAAAGCCCTATCCAATTTTCAAATAATTTCTGCTGTGCACAGGGTTGTTATGAGTTGGAAGTGACTCAGTGGCACCTAACAAACAAACAGATATTCAGAGTTTATAGAAATGTTAAGGAAATTTATAAAAATATAAAACATCACTACACTTTAATAGTCATTGTTGTTTGTAAAAGTTTTATTTTTCATATAAAAATATTATTTATATTAGCTAGTAATAGGTGCTGGTTCTTTTTTCATAATGAACAAATTGTGGTGCCACACAGTTGTGTCATGTCTGAAAACACCAATTTGTTTTAACAGACTGGCCCTTACGGTTTCATTTGGGAACATAAAGCTTGTGATACTTTGACATAATAGTGTTTTATTTTTACTTATAGTTGTGACAGTTTGTTTTTAAGCACTTCTTCTTTGAGCTCTGTTTGAGCTTTTTCTTCCTTTTTCTTCAGGTTTGTTTAAGCATCTTAAATACGTGGCATGGAAGACCAGAAGAAAAATGGAATCCTCAGACCTCCAGCTTTTTGCAAGTAAACAAATTTCTCTGACAATTTTGCTTATAAAGTAAAGAACTATGTGTGTTTAAGAAAACATGTTAATGACCAGGAATAAACATAGTAATTAACAGAAAGAGAGATAATACCTATTAAATAGTTTATAGGTGGGCAGTTAGTACGGTGGAGTTTCATCTATCTAGAGTTTAGATCTTCAAATCAAAGCGTAAGGCAGAAATTGAGAATTGTTAAAATTTCCTTTTAAAAGTTCCCAGAATGCCCTCAAAGTACTCCATAGTACAATCAAGAGGCTTAATAAGACAGATTTGCCTCTCCCATCTGCCATCAATTATAGTGCTTAAATTTATTAATGGGAAATGTAAGTAGAATTTAATATACTACTATATATTCCCTGTAGTGGTTTTTGTCATATGCATATTTCACATATTCATAATGAATAAAGTTGATAAATTATTTGTATGTTGTTCCTTTCACTTTATAGTATATTCTTTTTTCAAAGTTTCATTTTTTCTGAATTGTAATTGCTGTGTAACAGTCTTCTTGGTTCATACATTATAATTCATCTATTTCTTCTATTGATTAGTACATTTTCAGTGTTGTTAGTTTTACAAATAATACTGTTACTTATATTACCTTTTTCCTATATTTTTAGATAGCTTCCTAAAGCTAGATTCCTAGATCTGGGATAAAATTGATTTGAGGACAGCCTCGGGGAAGCTGTATCTTTTTTATGTTCTGGGTTTCACTTCTTCATACTACTTTATACCATTTAATTATTTGGGATTTGTTAATGAGAACTATTTTAATAATAAATGCATATTTTTTCCCTCATCATCTATCACTATAACCTTTTAAATCTCTCACCCTTGTTTTTTTATTCTCATTGCTAAATCATAACTATTCAGAAAATATTTATGAAGTGATAGTCAATAAAATGCTTTGTAACAGATCTTTTGGGAGCTCTGGTAGTATGCTTTGTAACAGATCTTTTGGGAGCTCTGGTAGTATGCTTTGTAACAGATCTTTTGGGAGCTCTGGTAGCATAGTGGCTAAGACACTTACCTGCTAACCAGACGGCTGGTGGTTCAAACCCACCAGCCACTCCTCGGAAGGAAGGTTGGGCAATCCTACTTCCGTAGTGATACTGCCTCGGAAACCCAAGGAGGGGTCGCTATGAGTCGGGTTTGACTCGACGGCACATAACAACAACAGCAACAGATCTTTTTTACTATGCATTCACCAACTCAAAGATAAAGCTCAAAGGTGATTGTGAAAATAATCCTACTCTTCATTTCAATGTTTTCGTGACACCCACCTGTTTACTATTGCCCATTTTAATTACATTTTTTGCATCATTTTTGTCATAGTTTGTAAAGGAATTAATTTTTTAAAAACAAAATTTGGGATTTTTCCCGCTACTTCTGGTTAACTAAACTATGTCTAAAGACTCAGTGAGAAAATAGGTATTGTCCTTTGACCTCAAGGTCTGAGTCTGATAATATGAGACTCTTCTTCTTTCATTCAGATACCATATAGAATATAACCTTTGTTTTGACAAATGTGTCCTCTAAGACACTTTATCAGTGTAAATGAAGGTATTATTTGTATATCACAGGATTTTATTGTAAAGACAGTATAGTTGTGTTTGTATTCTACAAAACTGTATCTACATTGTCAGATTATGGTAAAAATAATTATGATAGGAATCATTTGATTAAAAGAAACAGAAACTTGTTACAGTTGGCTTAACTAAAAGGGAATCTGTGGTATCCAAGGTGAAAAGTATAGCAAAATCAAGCAATAACTCCTAAGGAAATAAATAGAAAGACTTCAGGTACTAAGTAAGTACATTCTGTGTTGTGTGTATGTATGTTGTATTTAGGTGTGTGTGTTTGAGAAAGATAGCTGGAAAGAAAGAAAACTGACAGCGATGTTGATTATGTTTTCTTTTCTTGTGCCACTAGCTTTTATTCATTTACCAGCGTATCTATTAGTGGGATAATGTCATATGCAATGAGTTTGGATAGAACTATCCATGGAAATACATGAGCCACTATATGTAATTTGAAGTTTTCCAGTAGCCACATTAAAACAGTATTAAAAAACACATTAGCTTTACTTTAATAATATGTTTTATTTGACCAGTAATATCCAAAATATTATCTCAACATGTAATCAGTATTCAAGAAACTGTCAATGAGGTATCTTACGTTTCTTTTTTATGCTGAATCTTCAAATTTAGTGCAGTTTACACTTACAGTATATCTCAATTTTGGATCCTGAACTTTCATTGGAAGTATTTAAGTTTTGTTTTTCTTTAGAATTCATAAAGGTTACAGTAGATTCACATAAACAAATTATTCAAAACATACCTGAAAGTTTTTGAATGACTAAATTGAGTATCAAAAATAATTTTCCTTTAGTATTCACATCCATGTTGCCAAAACTAGTTTATCCCTTTTAGAATTTATTTGACTTTGAACCAAAAGCATATCAGTTTCAAAGCTATGTCTGTAAATTTACAAACTTACTTATTAGCTCAGTATAATTAATATCAAATTCAAAGGGGATTGCATAAATTGAAAAGGAACTCTAAATGTATAATTATCACCAAACATCCCTCAGATTTTTCTTAGTTTTTAATGCAGTTTGCATAATGTTGTCAAAAAAAAAAAAAAACCAAAGCCACTGCCCAAGTCAGATCCGACTCATAGTGACCCCTCCTTGGGTTTCCAAGGTGGTATCACTATGGAAGTAGACTGCCCCACCTTCCTTCCAAGGAAGTTAGTAGTCCATTGCCTTCTTCATGTTAGAAAAATATGTAAAATCATTACTGATTTTTACCTTGAAAGGTTTCGATTGCAACATAAATGCTTGTGTCATCCTAGATCACAGGTAAGCTTTTCCTTTCCTTGGAGCTTCAAATTTGGATTGTCTACATATGATGTATTATCAGTGAGAAAATGTAAATCAGAGTGGTATTTTTAAAAAATATATTTTTTTATTGTGGTAAAATATATATAATAATAAATGGACCATTTTTAAGTATATAGTTCAGTGACAGGCATGGTGTGTAGTTATCACCACTATCTGTTTCCGAAAGTTTTTCATCCTCAAAAACAAATTCAGTATCTTAACAATAATCCCCTATCCCCCCTCCCAACCCCTGGTAGCCACAATGAACTTTTCTGTCTATGCATTTGCCTGTTCTAAATATTTCATATAAGATTATACTGTGTTTGTTCTTTTGTGTGATTTATTTCACTCAAGATAATGATTACAGAGTTCTTTCCTGTCATGACATGTATCAGAATTTCTTTCTTTAAATAATATTCCACTGTATGGATTTGCAAGATTTTGTTTATTCATTCATCTGTTGGTGGACACTTAATTTGTTTCCATCTTTTGGTTATTATGAATAATGCTTCAGAGAAGATTTGTATACGCGTATCACTGCTGGTTTTTTGTCTTTGCTGAATATTTGGCAAGTATTCCTTTTATTTCAAGAAAACCTTGAAATAAATAGGAGTAAATGGTATAGTAAAGCTTCATAAGATTTTTCCACAAGACAGATCATAAACATTTGCAAGGAACACAAGATTATTCAACTCACTGTTTTCTACTTAGTACAACAGTTCCATAAACTGGCCATGATATATAACATTACAGGTATATATACTCTGGTGGCATAGTGCCTAAGGCATTTGACTGCTAACCAGAAGGCTGGCAGTTCAAACACACCAGCTACTCCTCAGAAAGCAGTTTAGGCAATCTACTTCCCTAGTGATAATGGCTCGGAAACCCAAGGAGGGGTTGCTGTGAGTCAGATCCAACTTAGTGGCAGTGAGTTTGTTTTTTTTAATACTGAACAGTTAGAACAACTGCATCTGACTCTTTCATTGTTGTTACGTAGAGTTGTTCACAAAACTGCACAAGTAATATCTATATATATCATGTAGTAGAATGACGCAATAAGGGAAACACTGTTGTTGTTGTTGTCATGTGCCGTCGAGTCGGCCCCAACTCATAGCGACCCCTCCTTGGGTTTCCGAGGCAGTATCACTACGGAAGTAGGATTGCCCAACCTTCCTTCCGAGGAGTGGCTGGTGGGTTTGAACCGCCAGCCTACTGGTTTGCAGTCAAGTGCTTTAGCCACTATGCTACCAGAGCTCCTAAGGGAAACATTAGTCTCTTGTTTTTAAATTCTAATAAACTCATACTGGTGACCTAATGTAACTGGAGCACCATCCATCATGGCGGAAGTGAATTTTCTTATATAGCGAAATAGTTCTTTAATAGATATAAAACATTCAAAAACACGCCATGAAATAGATTTTTTTTTTTTTTTTTACGGCAAGGATCAACCACCTTTCCTTTTGGAATTCCTTTGAGATAATATATCTAAAGTATTAAGAGATTAGTGTCTCATTTAAAACTAAAGAAAAGTATTTATAATCTTTTTTTTAATCTCTCAAAATTTGAATTATCTTTATTATTATTAGAAAAGTCTTATGTTTTTTATAGGCAACTGTAGCTTAAGTGAAATTATGTTACTTTTTGCAAAGTTATATTTTACTCTTATTTCTCATAATTCTTTAACATTTCCGTAGCTGAAATAATTAACTTCTTTCTTATCTAAAAGTAATTTTCATTTTGGTTTGAAGCTCCAAGCCATTTTACAGATGGTCAGATTTACAACCTCTGATCCTAAGAGCAATTATTTAAAATTTTTTATTGCTAATAATTCTGATTTTTAAGAAACTAATTTCATAGATCTGTTTTTTGATTGTTTAGAGGGAACTTATGAAATTCATTGTGTGTTTGATGAAAATATCTTTTCATATTGTCTGTAAGTTAGGTAAACTTACAATAACTAAGGTGAACGCAAAGGGTATTTTAAGCAGAGAGAACAAAATGAACAAAAAGTGATACATGAGAAAATATGAGTGTGTTCAGGAACCACAAACCTTCTGAATTATGGCTAATTTAAACTTTTTCCCTTTCTTAATACAGCAAACAGCTTTTTCATTTTGCATTACCAGTACAGATTTCAATTTCTATTGAGTGAGATTTGCATCATACCCTCTTCCAAATTCCTTTTTCTTTACTGTTCCATTCATAGTACCAGCTTCTGCATCTCTGATCTGCATCAGTAGCATACTTTTGTTTCAAAATTTAAAACTTATCTATACTTACTTTTAACTAGAAAAATAATTGAATTATAAGTATTTCAGTTTAATTGCAATAACAGTTTACATAGGTATCACTGTAACTCCTACTACCTACATAGAGCATTCAGATGAAGTCTTTACAGTGTCATATCAGCATGTACAAAAAAAAATAATGTAAACTGAATCCACTGACACTGACAAGATTTGCTGATGTGTTTAAGTGTGGTACTAGAAATTATATATACACCCAACACACACATTGTAATACTGCAGTAACATCTTTACACAGTATAATAGTTAAAAATGAAGTGTCCTTCCAGAACAGTAAAATATTTAAAATTCTTACAGAATATCAGAACCTGAGGAATACTGGGATTAGTTTATCCCCAGACTAATGTCCAGTTCTTGGAAAAAATTTTAAGTTAAGTATAGTGTTCAGAAGGAGCTCTGGTAGCGTAGGGCCTAAGGCACTTGACTGCTAACCAGAAGGCTGGCGGTTCAAACCCACCAGCCACTCCTCCGAAGGAAGGTTGGGCATTCCTACTTCCGTAGTGATACTGCCTCGGAAACCCGAGGAGGGGTCGCTATGAGTCGGGGCCGACTCGATGGCAAACAACAACAACAACAGCAGCAGCTTAGGAAACCCACGGAGGGGTCGCCATGAATCAGATCCGACTTGATGGCAAACATACATACATGCAACATACAACAGCAACAACATAATAGTGCTAAAACTTGAAGCACAGTTTAGATCTTTGCTCCTTAGATAACCAAAAACAATGACAACAAAAACACAGCTCTAGAAACATACGGTTTTGTTTTGTTTTGTTTTTTTTTTTTAAAGCATGACGTAAGAAAATTTCAGAAATACATTGTTTTATTAATATTATGCTGGAAATAAGTGCTACCACACAGGACTACATTAAAATAATAATAATAATAATAATACTCACTGCCTTCGAGTCGGATCCGACTCATAGCAACCCCTCTTTGGGTTTCTGAGACAGTATCACAATGCAAGTAGATTGCCCACCAGGAGTGGCAGTGGGTTTGAACCGCCAGCCTTTTCTGGTTAGCAGTCAAATGCCTTAGGCACTATACTACTAGAGCTCCCACAGGATCACATTACTCTTTGTTACTCTATTTTAAACTTTTTCTTCATAGCCAGACTATAGAGCCCCAGAAGAAATTACTTAAATTCTTTTCGTTAGGCATTGAGAACCCCAGTTGTAATTTTTACTTATTTTATCACATATGCACAAAGGATAAAGTAACTTGTTTCTGCCACTTTGCAAATCTTCCAAAAGTAATGTTCAAGGTTATATATACAATTAAAAAATGAATTCCAAAATATTTTGAGCATTGAAGCATTATTGAAACAATTGCTTAGTTTCTTTGCAATGATACCCTTAAAATAATATCTATAAATTCTGCATCATACATTTTTAAAATACTAAATTATTGTCTTATGCCAAAAGTCTCATATCTGTCACTAACTTAATAATAGTCCTGACAGTTTATGTAATAATAAGTGAACATTGTTAACTAATTTAAAATCAGAAGTCATTTATTCATCAGAAGTGTCAACAATAACTCTTGCATTTTATCAATGGCATGAAATTTTAGCATTGCTCATATAACTAGATTTAATGGGGTTGATTTAGTGGATACCTAAATTAGTTGTTAATAATTTGTCCCAATTGGGTGTAAATAGAAGTCCTTGGGTGTTACAGTTAATGAGCTTGACTACTAACAGACCTCTGGTGTCTACCCAGAGATACCTCAGAAGGAAAGCCTCACCATGTGCTTCTGAAAAGTCAGCCATTAAAAACCTTGTAGAGTACAGTTCTACTCTGACACATACAGGGTCGTCATGAGTTGGAATCAGTTTGATGGCAACTGGTTTTGGTGTGTTAATAAGGATGTTTTTGCATGTGCAAGGAATGTTAAACAATATTTAATGGTGCGTGTAATCAGCCATTCATATATGGTTATTCCGACTCATAGTGATTCTCTTTAGGTTTCCGGGTGGTAAATCTTTACTGAAGTAGATTGCCCCATCATCCTGCTGCTGAGCAGCTGGTGGGTTTGAACCACTAAGCTTCTGGTTAGCTGTCAGATGCCTTAGGCACTGCACCACCAGCGCTCCAGTATGTTACAATTTATCTTAAACTCCGCCTGTGATTATAATTCTTCTAAATAGTAGAATTTTCATAGATGCAGGTACTTACCAGTTTGAAATGGCTGTAAGTGTTTACCAATAAGAAGTATTATATTTTACTCCCTCACCCCAATGATGTTATTATTTCAAATAATACGATTTCTTATTGCAAAGAAAGATTGTTAGATTCTATAGTTTCCTGTGTTTGAAATATTTATTATAATTTTTTGAAGTACCAGACCAAGTCATAAAATAAAATCCTCTGACGAGATAACATGAAATTAAAGGAAGTCAAAAATTATTAATTCCTATTGGGAGTGGGGTAGGAAGGAGAATGTGGCAAACTAGTGGATGTTCTAAAAATTGGACTGAGATATGGAAATGTATAGTGATAGAAATGAAGTGACCAGATCAGTAGGTACAACACTAGGAGACAAGGACTGCAAATTAGTTGAGTAGCATAGTAGAAGACCATACAACAAAGTTTAGGCTTTTGTTTTGGCACAGTAAAAACAAGCTGAGGTATGGTTCAGAGTACCTGACCAAATTACGTACTATGGCAGCTTTGTGTAGTTTGAGGATGCTAAAATGAATCTAAAGAGAGGGGGACAGTAAATTCCTCCTGTGAATAAAGCCTTTTTTGGTTTTGTGGAAATACCAAAGAATTGACTGAGAACCAGTGAATCTACAATATGGAATGAAAATGTATGATGTTTTTTATTACATTAATTTAAACATGGTTATATGTGTAAAATATACTGTGGTGTATAATACATGTTTTGCTGTTAATTAGTAATTTATTTTCAGCTAAAATGCTAAGAAAACACTTAGCCAGGTATATGTAAGATAAATACTGTTTTTTGTTTGACTTTATCTTTTCATTAAGTTCTGTTGATGAAAATAGAATGAATGCTGACTGCATTTTTAAATACCCAATTACATGTTTTTTAATGCCCTATTACATATTTAATGGCAAAAAAGGGGAAGACCCTCAATGAGATGGATTGACACAATGAGTGGCTGCAACGATGGGCTCAGGCACAGCCAGGATTGTGAGGCTGGTGCAGGACCAGGCAGTGTTTTGTTCTGCTGTACTTAGGGTCACTTTGAGTCGGAGCCAGGTCTGTGGCTCCTAACAACAGTATTAAATATGTAGAAGTGTTTTTAGTACTGAATTCATTTTTACCTATTTTATACTTTCTGCTAGTACATGTTGTCAGTTTTTACTCCAAAAGAGAATAATTATTGTTTATTGAACACTTACGTACAAGCACCGCTACACTGTTAAAAAAATATATATATTATTTAATTCTCAGTCATCCTATAAGATGATACTGTCCCCATTGTACAGATAAGAAATAGCTTAAAAATACTACATTCCTTTTGCATATAACATGTTTTTGTAAATAACACACACACACACACACACACACAGTGCTACACATAGGAAACTAACCTGCAAGGAGGAGCTGTGTGGCTTGCAAAAAATGTGTAAAGTGCATATTATTTGCATAAGATAGGGTACATTGGTACTGTGGTCTGGTTTCAAACATTGTACAATGTTTCTCAGTTCTCTGTGAGGCCCTGTTTTTTTTTTTTTTTTTCCCCCAGAATACTGAAAATCAAATTATTTTAAGAAAGAAAATTCCTTCATCCCAAGATTTTACTTTTAACTCTTCATGCCCAGTGTTTATGGGCTGTAATAAAGTATGCTGTAACATCAAATGACTATTCAGATCAGACAATGCAGGCGTCCAAAAATTCCACAAAATGACTGTCATGACTTTTAAGTAGTTCATGGTAGAAAAATGAAGTGGTATTTATGTGCCTCCAAAAGAGTACTTTTAGTTTTTCTGAAAAGGTGTTAGATAACACCTTGTGTATTACCCAGTGATAAAAGAACCTATACCATTAATATCCTTTGAACTTAATTCCAGGAAAATTTTGTGCCTGCTGATCAGACTTCTTGCTGTTACCATGTATAAACTTTGTAATTCATTATTTTTATTTTAGCAGATAATAAGATATACCCTAATTTATTTCTCAAATGTAATTTTTTTGTTCTGGTACATGAAAGTCCATTCTTTAGGCTTCCTTTAATGGACTTTGCAAGTTTAAACCAAGTAAGTTATGAATCTGAAAATATTTTTTTAATTACCATTTGAACCAATAACTGCCTGAGATTTGTAAAATTGTGTTTTGTCTCAAAGAAAGTAAGGTAAAAAATAAATAAGTGAGCGCTACATTACATATTTGTGATGAGTATTTAATTTCAATATTTTCTCTGCTTTTGTAGAATAGGAATTAAACCCCATCAGCAGAAGATTTAAAAGAGATGGGTAAAAGATCTGATAACTGCCCTGGCAGTTACTTCAGAGGTGTCAGATTTGAACTAAGGGAGAGTATATAGCCAGAGGAAAAGGAATTTTTCTTAATAGGTATATTCCGTTTCAAAAAGTTTCAGAAATATGAAATCCTTCTCTCAGCCTTGGGTGGATTTATTTTTTTCAGTTGATTGTGGACTCAATAACACTCACTCCATGTCACATTTGACCATATCTACTCTTAGGTCAGATGTATTTTGGGTACATGTTCCCATTTTAAAAGGCGGTCTAGTGATGCAACAGTTAAAACATTCATCTGTTAACCAAAAAGTTTGGTGGTTCGATCCCATCAGCCAGTCCACAGGAGAAAGATGAGTCAGTCTACTTCGGTAAAAATTTACTGCCATGGAAACCCAATGGGGCAGTTCTACTCTGTCCTGTAGGGTTGCTATGAGTCAGAATTGACTAAGTGGCAGTGGATTTGGTTTTTGAGGAGGTGCTCATTTTTACAGTTTTCTGGGAAAGTACATCCCTTAACTTCTAAGATGAGTATCTTAAACTA
The DNA here is from genome assembly GCF_000298275.1 of Orycteropus afer afer. NCBI lineage: Eukaryota > Metazoa > Chordata > Mammalia > Tubulidentata > Orycteropodidae > Orycteropus > Orycteropus afer. The sequence goes on along the minus strand of NW_006921641.1, from coordinate 3,337,265 downwards.
TATTTAACTTTGTTGTTTAATCACCTTGTCTAATAAAAGTGCAATTATTGTTAATCCTCTTTCAGGCATGAAATGGGTAGATGGTATCTGATCCGTTCATGCTTCCAAAGATGTTACATTAGCTATATTATCTAGGAATGGTATATTACCTTTGCTACATCTGAAGAAACAAGCCCCCTGATATATAAGTAGGAGTTCAGGGCTGGTCTTAGAGCCAAGAGACCGCTTTACCAATGAGCGCTTCCAATAATAAGACTTTTGTGGTACTCTGGAATTTTTCTTGGAATAAAAAGTATAGCTGCCTTATGCATAGCTTTCCTTGCAAGTGAATGTTGTGAAGAGTGCATGGTTAGTTTCGTGGTATTTTAGATAAGGACAGTTTGAGCATAATAATACTTGAATTAGTTTGGAATGTCTACAGAGATATTTTTAGCATTATCAGGAAATAGGATTTTCATCTCTATTTTTGTTTTTCATGCATTTAATAATAACAAAATAAAGATACATAAATACACCTTGACTCTACCTAGTATAATTTTGCTTTGATAATAAAGTATTTCAATGTCATAATATTAACATCAATATTACAGTGGTGGAAACACATATTAAAAGAAGCTCCTGGTTTATGAATGAAATAAGATACCGGTTCACTGACAGTTAAAATGTTTACTTACAACTATTCTTTATTTTTCTTATTCCTCAGGTATTAGTGTCTGTTCAGTCCCTTATATTAGTAGCTGAGCCTTATTTTAATGAACCAGGATATGAACGGTCTAGAGGGACTCCCAGTGGCACACAGAGTTCCCGAGAATATGATGGTAACATTCGACAAGCAACAGTTAAGTGGGCAATGCTAGAACAAATCAGAAACCCTTCACCATGTTTTAAAGAAGTAAGTTCAAGAAAATTAGGGAAATACGTTATTAAAAACATTATAGAAATACAGTTTCTTAGTATTACACTTTTCTATTTAAATTGCCTGTGTTATATTTAACTTTGTTTTTGTGTTGTTACGTGCCATTGAGTTGGCCCCGACTCATAGCAACCCCTCCTTGGGGGTTTCCGAGGTGTTATCTCTATGGAAGTAGATTGCCCAACCTTCCTTCCAAGGAGTGACTGGTGGGTTTAAACTGCCAGCCTTCTGGTTAACAGTGCCTTAGGCACTGTGCTACCAGAGCTCCTATATTTAACTTTACTATAGTAAATGTAACTATGCTATAATTTCTAGAGATAATCCTAAAAAACTAATACTGTATTGCAGATTAATTTAGAAATGTACATCCCAGAGGGTATCTGACTATTTGAGAACAATCTTATTCCTTATTTCTAACTTACTATCTCACTGTCTAAATTAAGTTATTAAAATTTTCCTCATAAAAATACCTTTTTTATTAAAGGTCAGAATACTTGCTAAAGTTTTCTTGCAAGTAGAAACTTTGTCCTTATATAGTATATGTGTGTGAATCTTAAAGAAAAGGTACTGTCTTTTTCTTAGGAAAATATTGGACTTACTAAATTTCTAAAACTTGCCTTTTTACTTTCAAGTGTTTTTATTTCACATAGTAAAACACAGCTTGTTTCCTTTGGTTGTCTCTCTACAGCCTACCTAAAATTTGATTGTCCTTTTCAGCTGTGATGGCAAATTACTTCAGCATCACACCTTGCTTTAACTGTGTCCTAAATAAGAGTTTGAAGTGGATCAGTCATGGCTGACAAAATGAAATCAGAGCAGACCCAAATTTTTAAAAATTCAGGTGAAGCAAAATGACACCTGTAACAAGAACAATTATAGGTCGAAGCCTTGTAATAAGAGACTCAGAAGAGGCATAGTATACCCTTTCAAGAACCTGATGCAGGAGACTGGATTATTGCCAGGACTGTGTAGAGTGACACACATTCAAATCGGTGCAGTCAGCTGCCATCTGTGGAGAGGAAGACTGCCATCTTCGAGTGGGGATATCATTGTTTCCCGCTGTGCAGTCTAGAGATTTAATTGCTATGCAGTGTGCACACTGCCTTGTTTTCTAAGGGGGACATTAAGTTTCTAGCAGGGCATCGACCTGCTAAGTTTTCCTGTTTGGTTATTGTCCCAGTTCACTCACATTTTACAGATAAGAGTCTGTCCAGTTTCATTTTATTGGCATTACTCAACCAGGAAGAACCAGCTCAAAGTGCTGGGTCCTAAAACATTTTCTTTCTTAAATTGTTTCCCTTAATCATCAGTTTCTTAAATTCTGCAACAAACTCAACATTTTAGAGGAAAATTAGCATGTTTACCTGACAGAAAATTGATCATTAATATAAGTAAGGAGGCACTGTGCAGCATCAGAAGTGAAGTCTTCCTCTTCACAGAATAGTATTGATGAATATGCTTCTCAGGCTCTGAGGAAATGTGAAAAGAACATTTCTTCTTTTTTGTTAGTTATCAAATGAATTTATGTATCAATATTATTTGAATGACAAAGTTTAGTATTTGATTTCTGCAAAAGCTTGCCCTTTAGCTTGAAAAGTTATGGAAAATCACTTTTTGTATTACAGGAAATAATACAAACATGCATTTCTTTGCACTCTGAAGCATAATATTCTTTTTGTAAACTTTTTCTTACTCATTAAATAAATCATTTTGCAACACTGAGTAAAGTTTTATAGACAGAAAATCATGACAGTGTCTATCAAATTTTATTTTTATAATATCACATACTTTTCTTTTAAATTTGGACCTAAACATCTTTTCTTCCATTGCTTATATTTTACTTAAGGTTATACACAAACATTTTTATTTGAAGAGAGTTGAGATCATGGCCCAGTGTGAAGAGTGGATTGCAGACATCCAGCAATACAGCAGTGATAAGCGGGTAGGCAGGACTATGTCTCACCATGCAGCAGCTCTCAAGGTGGGTAACCCATCCTACTGCTAAGCCTGTTGTTGGCTTTAAAAGAAGAGTTGTGTATTCGTTTTCAGAGCCATAGCCAGCAGAAGGTAAATGGGGAGGGAAAGTCAAAGAAACAAAATTTATTTTAGGTTCAGAGGCCTAAAGTGCTACCTAAAAGTCTATGAAAAGATACATTTGTTTTGACTATGAATTGAGTGTTCCTAAGATTTTAGATGGGTACAGGACTGAGTCAGTGGAAATTTGTAGAGCTCTTTGAAAACTGTCAGCAAAATGTGTTCAGTGAATGCCTTCTTTTATTCCTTTAGTCCTTCCTTAGGCTTCTTGCCTTCCAGAATTTTATTGCTTGGAGTAATGAGGGAGCTGTTTGTTGCAGAGCCTCTAATGGCTAGTTGGTGGCAATCTCTAAGATACAAACCTGTTTTTGGAGAAGCAAGTGATTGTATTCAACTTGGGCATTCACAGCATGAAAGTACCTTGAGTTTACTATGTAAAAAATGATGGTTTGGGCAATTTTTTTTTTCCTCCCTCATCTTCTGTTCATTTCATCTTCTACCATTTATCTTCTTCCCTCTCCTACCTTCAGTTTTTTTCCTTTTCCACTGGCTCCTTTCCTTCTGCCTACTAAAGTGCTTTTAACTTTAAAAATAATGTCACTTAACTGAAACAGGATGACCAGAATTTATTAGTTTTTACAGGTGTGATTTTAAAAAGGAGTCCTTATCATTTTGGGATACATACAGAAATATTTATGAATGAAAAATCCATATGATATTTGATATTTGGTTCAAAATAATATGAGACAGAGGAAGTAGTGAGGGTACAGATGAAATAAGACTAGATAAACCTGGGTGTTGGGTACATGGGATTTTGTTTTACTGTTCTTCCCACTCTTGTATATGTTTGGAATTTTCCATAATAAATGCTTTAAGAAAGAAAAAAAGGTGGGTTTTTTTCTTGTTTTTGTTTTTGTTTTTGTTTTTTCCTTAATACTTGCATCCCCCTAAGTTAATTCTATTTTGACCCTATTATTATAAAACTTTCTCCTGTCTGATTATTTGGCTTCTTGATAGAGCAATTCATACTTCTTCTGTCCCTTTGTAAACATCTTTTCATGGATTAACCTTCTGCAACTTGATGTCTTACTGACTGTCCCAGTCTAAAGCCAGTGAACTTGGCTTACTTCTCTCTACACTTCCTCCTCTTTCTCCTCCAGGTCTTCACACATGCTTAATTTTCCCCTCTACTGGCTCACCTCTATTCAGTTCTCAGCTTAATAAATATCTGCTTAAATTTCACTTCATGGAATCCTGCCTTTAGTGTTAGATATTAGATCATTTCACTATATACCGGCCAATTGAAACTCTTAGGGTAGTTGTCAAATGTTTGTCTTTTCTACCACACTTTGCTCTGTAGACTATACTGGTTCTTCTCATGTTCTTCGTTTTAACTCTTTCAGTATGTTTTTTATTCTCCTGAATGATTGTATACCTGAAGGGTTAGTTTTTTAACCTGGGGTGTTTTATTCTATTTCTCTTTGGCTCTCATATCTTTGTTATCTATACCCCTGATTTTAGCCATTTACTCTTTAAAAATAACTGTTCAAACTATTATGTGCTCTGAGCTTTCTCCTGAACTACATCACTGACTTTTTTTTTTTTTTTTTAACTTGGGTGACTTGTTACTACTTCACTAAGATGTTTCTATTAGCACTTACCTTCCCTCAAATCAAGTTCTCTAGCTTTCTCTGTGTACTTAATGTTAAGCCATTTTTCCTGTCTTAAATCACTTATACTTTAATATATTATTCCTTCATATATTACTTATTCTTCCTTCACTCTTATACTTGGTCAGTCACTGGGTCTTGTCAGTGCTGCCTTTATAAGAGGATGCCTTCCTCCCTTTTCTTCCCCATTATTTTTATTCTGTTCCCATAGCTTAATAGTCTGTTAGACCAGCCTCCTTGTACCTGTTCTCCCCCTTCCAGTTCTTTTTGTAGAGCATAGCCAGGCTGATCTTCCCCAATTTAGCTATATCGTTCTCTTATAGAAAATACCAGTGGCTAAAGTCAGTTTCTTTAGTGTAATTACTGTCAATGCCTCACTTCTATCTCGGATTCCTTTAGTCTGTTTTTTCTGAGTCATCTAGAACTGGGAATCTCCATCCCTGAAACAGTTCAAACTTGTGTCACCTGAACTATACCTTGCTGCTGAATGTTACTAGAGAAAAGTATGCAGCTGTTGAACGTGATCTCCAATAAAGTCATAGTATTCCTCTACCTCACAATCACTAGATTTTTTTTCTTTTTCTCTGGTTGATGTTTTCTCCTTTTTCCATCAGTGAAAGGGAAATTAGAGCTTTGAGAAAGAATTTTTGAGTTATCAGCATGTGCTTTGAAACCTTGGAAGTGGCTGTAAGTGTGTAGTTGTCTTTCCTGTGTGTGTTTTGTACTTCCAGGCAATATTTAGCCTTCTTGAGATCAGAGCCAGTGTCTTCCTCATTCTACTCATCACTTTTATGTTGTCAATGCTTAACAGTGACTCATACATAAAAATTGTTCTACAAATGCAAGTTTTAGTTGATCTTCAGAGATTGATAGGGCTTAATTTCAAACCCTGTATGTGATAGTTGAGGTCATTTCTCTCCCACCAAAAATGATAAACCAAAATTTAACATTTGTAGACCAGTAACCATTCTTAGTAAACATCTCTACGCCCCTCCCTAAATGGCAGTGTGTATGGGTAATACCTGCTGCTTAATCTCTTGATCATCTTTTTTATTTGTTTAAAAAAAAAAAACCTCTGACCATAAAAGTAATCCTGTTGTTATGAGGATTGAGACAGTTACTGTGAAACGTTTTGTGATTGTTCTACATAGTACCTAAAACCCATTATAGTCAAATCAGTTCTAACTCCTAATGACTCTACAGGACAGAGTAGAACTCCCTCATTGGGTTTCCAAAGCTGTAATCTGTATGGAAGCCGACTGCCATGTCTTCCCTCCACAGAGTAGCTTGTTTAAACTGCTTACCTTTAGGTTAGTGGCTGAGCACTTAACCACTGTGCCACTAGGGCTCTTGAATAAGGCCTAATACCTGTCATTCCCTGAAATAGAAAATTGGCATTCTGTGGGTTTATTTTCATGTATGGACTTGTCTTTCTCTCAGAAAAAAGAGTATATGTATCAATTAATGATGTCTTATAAGTCATCATTAATGCTGTTTCTGTTGTAGGGAGCAAGGTAAGCTCAGGCTTACTTGTGCTTGCTTACTAATTTGTAGTGAACAAATTTCATATTTCTTTACCACATCAATGATTGTCCTTCTAGGTATGGCTGGCATCTGTCTCTCTCCAAACTCACAGCACCTTCCTACAGTATCAAAGCCTCGTTCAAATTCACAGCCCCTGACAGGAGCAGACTACTGGGTAAACAAGCTCAGCATGAGCTTGGTTGTGCTTACTTTCTAATCTGTAGTAAATCTGTGTGAAATTGTTCACTACAGATTGGTAAGTAAGCAAATAATAAACAAAGTACTTTGTTTATTGGATTACTGTCTGCTCCTGACTAGGCCTTTGAGTTTTCTTCATTCATTTTCAGGAGACAGGGCTGCTTCTGGAGCAGAAAGCTGCATCAGCATAGGTGTGCTATGGCTTAAATCTAACAGGATTCTTGGATATTTCCAAAAACAGAACTGGTTTTTGGATCAGTTTTATGGCCTGTTTCTGACTCCATCAAGCACATGCAGCTCCCATTCACCTGTTGATCATGATTTACTTCTTAAAACTACATTCATCCATATATTGTTTCATTTGGTAACTGCTGACAGCATTCCTACTTTGTCCCAGGCCAATGCTTGGCACTGGGACTAAAACAAGAATAGGAAATAATTCCTGCCCACAAGGAGTTCTAGCTGTTCCATTCGTTAGCTGTGTGAACTTGCTTAAGATAATTAACTTCCTGTCTCTTCCCTTACATATAACTTGGAAAGAGTGGATCTCGCCTTACAGGTTATTGAAAGGTAAACAGATAATAAAAAAGATTGCATGTTATACATGAACATAATGTCTAAGATAACTATGTTAGGGTTAGCTGCCATTGACTTCAGCCCCTGGTATGTGGCAATCTCATGCATGACAGAATGAAATGCTACCTGGTCCTATACCATCCCTGTGGTCAGTTGCTGATCAGATCATTGTGATCCATGTTTTTTTTTAATTGGCTGATTTTCAGAAGTAGATCTCCAGGCCTGCCTTCCTAGTTGATCGCAGTCTAGAAGTTCCACCGAAACCTGTAAAACATCATAGCACACAAGTGTCCACTGACAGATGAGCGATGGCTGTGCATGAAGTGCATTGACCAGGGATCAAATCCATTATAAGCACTCATTTAGTAGCTACTATCCCCATATTAGGAGCTCTGGTAGCATAGTGCCTAAGGCATTTGACTGCTAACCAGAAGGCTGGTGGTTCAAACCCACCAGCCACTCCTCAGAAGGAAGGTTGCGCAAACTCCTTCCAGAGTGATAATTGCTCAGAAACCCAAGGAGGGGTCGCTATGAGTTGAATTCTACTTGACAGCAGTGAGTTTGTTTTGTTTTGTTTTTTTGTTATCCTCATATTGTTATAGTTAATATTATTATAAAGGACTGGCTCCAGTGCTGCCACCTTTGAGATATCTTCACCAGTATTGCCAGCTGAAATTAATTTCCCCTTTTCCTTTTATTAGCATCTTATAGCACTTTCTACTCTGAGTTACTACATGTTCAATTCATCTTCTGTTATTGCCACTAACCTGTGAGCTGCTTGAGATCATTTTTTGTCTCCATTGATTATACTGAGCATCTGTTATATGCCAGGCACTATGCTAGCCTCTATAGGCACTCTGGTGGCACAGTGGGTAAGGCATTTGACTGCTAACCAGAAGGTTGTTGGTTCAAACCCACCAGCTGCATTGTGGGAGGCAGACGAGGCAGTCTACTTCTGTAGTGATTTATGAACTTAGAAACCCTATCTAGGTCAGAATCAGTTGAATGGCAATGGGTATGCTAGCCTCTGGGATATGGCAAAGAAAAAGAAAACCATATTCTAGTAATTGTTATCAAGTCTGATTTTGATTCTAAGAATTACTGGAACTCACCAGAGGGTTTTAAGCGGGAACGACATGACGGCCATCTAAACTAGATGTGGTAAACTGGAATAGTGGAGAAGTAATGGGGAAGGAAAGGGAAATTTTTATAAGATCAGAATCAACATGACTCAGTGATTGAATCCTGTTGCTGTGGAGGGTAAGGAGTAAGAGGAGTCATAGGTGATTTGAAGATTTCTGGAGCTGACAACTGGAGGCAATGGCAATGGCAATGGCGTATCTGAGCTAGAGTAAACACAAGAAAGAGTTGGTTGAGAATCTAAGGAAAGATGACCACATTAGAGGTGCCTGTGGAACATCATGGTGGAGATAGTGAGTGGGAAGTTGGATAAAAAGAGTTGGCATTGCAGAGAAAGGGAAGAACTGGCGCACAGATTTGGGTGTCTGCTTCAGAGGGATGATCATTGAAGCCATGCTAGGGGATGGGATCAAGAAAGGAAGCTGTGGAGCATGAAAAGAGAAGACAGCTTAAGACAGAACCCTAAAGAATTCCAATATTTGAACAATATTCAGAGGAAGAGTTGCTAGTAAAGCAGACTGGAAAGGTGTAGCCAGGGAGACGGACAGACAACCAGGAGAATGCTAAGTCACAGTAGCCCATGGACATAGTGTTTCCAGAAAAAGGGTATGGTAAGGAGTGTCATGCTCAAAACCAGGACATCATTTGGTGACCTTGACCTTCAGTAGCATGAAGGAGGCAGAAGCCAGACTAATGGGTTGAGAAATGAGTGGGAAATGAGGAGTGGAGATAGCAAGTGTAGTAAATACTTGTAAAGAACTTTGGCTGTGAAGAGAAATGAGGGGGCGGGGAAGAGATACCATGAGTCAGCAGTTGAAGGAAACTGTGGTGTTGAGGAAGTTTTGTTTTAAGATCTGGGACTTCAGCACGTTCAAATACTGATGTGATGGCAATAGTTTTCCCTCACAGAACATGAATGTAATTGATGTTGATAAAATGCTTTCTTATTCATCGTCTCTTGTCCTAGCAGCCTTGTGAAGTACATAGAGAAGGGGCCGTGAACCTTCTTATCGTTGCTGTTGAATAGTTGAAGAAAGTCAACTACTGTGGGGTAGTGAATTACTTGGTGTGGCTTTTCTAACCAGTCATTGTGACTTCCACCAGATTACTGGGTAGGGCCATACAAATAAGATGTGTGGAACTCTATTGCTTAGTTTTGCTATGCTTCTGGGCTTAAAATGAGCCCTCTTAGAGGCATAAGAGGGGATCTCAGTGCCATTAAGTGAAGAGCTGGCAGTGTAATGGAGCATGTCCTGGAACCTCAGTTCCTTGCACTGGACCTCCTTGGCAGAGACAATAGGCTGAAACAAAGGGCTGAGATGACTGAGAGGACTGGCTGAGGAACCAAGAGGCATGAGACAGAGCAGCGGGCTTGCAGGCTCACAGAGTGAAAAAGCTGAGTGCATTTGGGGCAGAAGTCTTGCTGGCAGAGTGGGGTGCACCCAGCTATACCTATCAGAGCTAAAAGAGCTTTGTAACACTTGCCCAAGCAGGGCAGAGGCCAGGTCAAGAGGACAAGGGCCAAAGATGTGTGCCTGAGAGCACAGCAGAGGGGACACTGTCCTGATTGAAGAATTGTGTCCTGAGAGCATTCCTGAACCTGAGCTGTAGCCTGTTACTTCCCTAATAAACCCCATAATCATGAGTATTGTCTGTGAGTTCTGTGTGGCTGTTGCAGTGAATTATCAAACCCAGCAGAGGAGTAGTGAGTGCTGTGGGAGGGACAGTTGGTGTCAGAGTTGGGAAGAAGGCTGGAGGTGGCAGCATGTCTGGCCTCATAGGAAAATAGATGGTGATTTTGTTTCCCTCTTGTGAAGTTAGAGGAGGTCAGAAGATGCCACCCCCATGCACTTTTTGGAAACTACTAGAGAAAGAAAGAGAGTCTTTCTCTATAACTATTAGTATGTTAGGGCAGAGCAAAGACTGGAATCTAGGTCATGGGTGGAGGTGAAAACATGACCAGCAGTGGTCTTGATGGCTTCTCAATAATCTAGATTTCTTGAGACAGTCAGTCATTTATTCAACATGGCTTCTCTTCTTTATCCAAATCTTTTTTATTGTCCCTATCATACTGTAATCATTCCTTTCCTTGTTTATCTGCCCCTGTGAACCTGTGAGCATCTTGAAGACAAGGGTATGTTTGTTTTGACCTTTGTATCCGTAGTATCCAACAGAGTCTGGCCACACGTGAAGGAAGATCACAGTTTCTCAAAATATGCCAGGCTTTGAGCCCTACACTTCAGTATACGTTAGCTTCTTAGCCCAGGCTACACATTACAATCACATGGGGGAAGATTCTGTTTTCAAACTTTTTCAGGTGATTCTCATGCACAGCCAAGGTCAAGAACCACTGTTTTTCATTATGTAATTTAATTCTATTCATATTAATAAGTATCAAGATAAACAGCAGCCCAAGGCTGATTCCTATGAGGTGGAGGTCAGCCATGCATCCACCCTCAAACTTTTTTTTTTGGTAACCAATACTGACACCAACTCTCCCTCCCTTGTCACTTTCTACTCCTCTGCTGGGCTCGATAATTCATTATAATGGCCACACGGAGCTCACAGACAATACTCATAGTTACGGGGTTTGTTAGCTAAGTTAGAGGTTACAATTGAGGATCATAAACAACTCACTTATGTTTGTGTGTCAACTTGGCTGGGCCTGGTTGAGTGGCTGGGCAGCTAGCTGGTGGTAGTTATTCCCCATGATGAGACTGGCAATCAAGTCCATGGTGGGATCTGCCACAAGCAGCTGAGTAGCTGCCTTTGGGATGTGGTCTGCTTCCTGTATATAAGGAAAAGCTTTGAGAATGGTCTGTAGCCTATGGCACGCTTGGACCCTGCATGTAGCCATATCGTTGCTCAGCAGCCTGCTATGCTCTGCCAACCTTGGAACTTATAATGGACTTAAGTTAATGGCCTGCCGTGTGGTTTGGTAACATCGGGACTGTGCCTTTTTACTTGTCAACCTTGGGGCTTGTCAGCCTCAGCAGCCAGCAGCTGTCTGAGTGAAGAAACACCTCTAGCTCCAGTGAGCTGGGAGCAGGAGGCAGAGCTGGACCCCAAGGTGGAGGGGCTTTCATCCAGCCCCTAGAGCCTGGCATTTTGAACTTGGACGTAAAGCCTCCAAATTGTAAGAATAAACTCCTGTTTGTTAAGACCTTCCCATTTGTGGTATATTCTTGTCAGAGTGGCACTAGGTAACCAGAACACTTAGCATACAGTTAGTTGTTCAGTCTGGACAGCCTCTTCTCAGCTGTATCCACTGGCAGGTCTTTCTCTAGTCCTTGGCCTCTGCCCTGCTTGAACAAGTGTTAAAAGTTCTTTTAGCTCTGCTCTTAAATGCCCAGAGATACTCCGCTCTGCCAGGAAGCCCTTTGCCTGAAGGCATTCAGCTTTCTCACTCTGAGCAGGAAAGCTCACCACTCTGTCTCATGCAAGTGTCTTGGTTCTGCTGCTGCTGTTTCTGCCACTGCTGCTTATCATCTCTTGCCACCAAAGAGGTTCAGCAAAGAGACACTCAGATCCAAAGGACACATGGCTTATCTTTCTTGATGGTAGCAAGATTCCCCTCTTCCTGCCTCTAAGATAGCTCATTTTCAGCTTAGCAGGATGACAAACTGCCCAGTCCCCATGTTAGTGTTCCATACACCTTATTTGCATGGCCCTGGTAGCATAGTGCCTAAGGCACTTGACTGCTAACCAGAAGGCTGGTGGTTCAAACCCACCAGCCACTCCTCGGAAGGAAGATGGGATAATTTCCCTCCATAGTGATACTGCCTCGGAAACCCAAGGAGGGGTCGCTATGAGTTGGGTCCGACTCAATGGCACATAATAACAACAACAACAACCCCCATAAGAGTGCCATGCACCTTATTTACGTTATTAGTAAGCTATCCAATCCCCTTGATGGAGCACAAGCACTTCATGTTGGCTTAGTCCCACCCAGTTACAAAGACTTTGACCATACTGTCAAAGGGATAGTAAATTTGTAAAGAGGCTTTGATTCTGTAGGAAGGTGCTCTGGGTTGGAGAAAGACTGATACCAGCCATACCTAGAAGCAGAATCTTTGATGTGGTAAAAAACAAAAACATGAAATTCTTCACTAATAAGCACAAGTAAGCTCTTTCCTACCTTGTTTATTGGGTAATCTGACACTGCAGGGAAAGAGATGAGGGCTAGAGTCTGCTGGCCTGTAACTTAGAGCTTTTCAGAAGCAACACCAATTATTTAGAGATTAGGAATTTTTGCCAGTTTTGTTCAGTACTGTACCTAGTGCCTGTAACAGTGACTGGCACAAGGAGATGCACAACAAATATTTGTAGGCTGATGTTTTGAGCTTTGTTATAAACCTGATTCCTTTCTCAAATTATCTTAAGCTAAAATTCCAGGTTTTGCCATTGTAACAGCAGGCTGCTTCTTTCCCTGTGTAGCGTCACACTGCTCAGCTCCGGGAAGAGCTGCTCAAACTTCCCTGCCCGGAAGGCTTGGACCCTGATGCCGATGATGCCTCGGAGATGGGCAGTAGTGCCACCGCAGGTGCTGAGGAAACTCCAGTGCACGATCAGGTCAAACCCAGCAGCAGTAAAGAACTCCCCAGTGACTTCAAATTATGAGCTGCGTTGACATGGACTTCATAGACACAAAGGCTTTGAAGCACAAGCCAAATATGTCAATATTTGTATGTAAGAAACTAATTATGTATTAGGTAATGAAACTGAAACTATACTATGCCCTTAAGGAGATCCAGTTTAATTCAAGGTGATCTTTTATTTACCTGTACAAGAGTGTAAACTTTTTTGTGCTTTTATTTTTCAATTGTGAGAACCACTGATTGGTATGTTCAACAAATTTGTGTATACAAAGAAATGGATAAATCACTGATATATAAGGGAAACTACCTTAGGAAAGAATGTTTACTGAATGTTTATTTTATTTTTTTTTTTACTGTAGAATGAGGGGTTGTTAACAAAGAATATATATTGGACATTCTTACAACTACTATTTAAAGTCAGCAACTTTTCACTGAATTTGATAGATTTAATGTTTGGCCATATCTTCATGCTCATATTTGATTTCTGAAGACCTACATACATGTCAATAAAAGTTAAATGGACATGCTCCTTCTTTTTTGATTTACTGGTACCTTTTTTAAGTAGTAAATCTGCCATAAAATGCATTATAGCCAGAGATTTGCACTTGTATGGATGAATCTATTACATTCAACATATTTAATTTTATGCCTTCTAATTCTTAAATGCAGTAAAAATAAATGAACATGATTTTATTCTATGTCAACATTTGGGCCTCTTAATGTATCCGTTATTTGAATTTAAGTATATGAAAAGGAATGGTAAATTTGAAAAGTCACTCTAAACTGATTTTTTTTTCCCCTAAAGGGCTCCTTTTTTCTATCTGGTTTTATTACTAAAGTCACCTGTATGTATTAAACATCGAGGCTCTGTGGAGCAGAGAGGATGTACCCCTCTGGTGCTGTTACAGTACATTCTGTACCTGCCATATAGGCTCGTTTTCATGCAAATTCTTCCTAGAGCTAAATAAATAAAGACTTAGGTGTATTAATATGTCTTGTTTCTAAAAACAATTTGCAATGGTGTGAAATGCTATTTCTATGAAGAATTGGAGAGTCTTAAGACCTAAGCATGGGAGTGGAAATGATATTTTTCCAAGATCCATTACCACAAGGGTAATGCTAGTGTGGTTTATGACAGTATTTATATAAAGTGGTGCTCTCTGAGAACCCTAACTGTAGAGCTGATCTGAAGGATAAGCAGTATTGTGAACAGTAAGATGCTCTCTCATATTCAAGTCACAGAGTCCCTTGAACATGGATAAAGGAGTGACAAAAAGTGTATGACCAAGAAATCAAAGATTCTGCTTTACGTAGTGTTAGCTCTGGTGGTTTGTGTCTTGTATCAAAATGACAAAAGAGGGATATGGTTACTTTATGAGAAGGAAACAAACTCAGTACTTCATGCACAGACATGCTAGCTAAAATCTAAGAATAAAATTATCAGCAATAAGAAGTAAAAAGACATCAGTTCCCTAGACTTTTTTTGTTTCTGGTCTGGCAGGGTCCTATTAGTGAAAGCTGATAGATGTTTCTGCCAGACATAATGTTTGCATTCTTTTTTTATTTTTATTTTTAATCACTAAATTAAATTTGGGCGATTTTCCTCACTCCCACTCCCACTCCAACCATTAGCCTTCTGAAAGCTTTATAAAAGGAAAGTAACAATAACAATACTGTAAGATCCACTCCATGTTTTTATTTTGAAAAACCAAGACCTAAAAATGTAAAATTGAAACTGATTACAGTAAAATGGTTCCAACTGGAATCCAGACTTCATCCCAACATTCACTTGTATACTATAGGTACAGGTTTCTGCAACCAACGAATGAAAGTCAGACATGAAAGCATATTGTCAGTGCAATATGGTAAGTACTGTGATAAAGTTATTTACAGGTTACCATCAGAAGCACCAGGAAGGGAGCCTCATCCCAAGCAAAATGTTGAGGGGCACTAAGATGAATGTCTGCCTTAAGTAAGACATTCTGAGTCTTGAAGGATGAGGAGAAAGAAGTTATTCTAGACACAACAAAAAGAAAAGCAAATCTCAGGTTAATGGCACTGTATTAGATGTTAATGGATGTTAAGGGCAAAGTGGAGATAGGCCAGTGGGATGGCAGCTGTAGTGTTAGAGAGAAGGAATCAGGTCATAGAAGACCTTGTTTGTCCTGTTGAGAAACTTTGACATCCTTTTGGTGATGGAGAGGCCTTGAGTAGCTTTAATTAGGGAAGAAGTATCATAGTATTGCTTGAAAATTATTTTGCCACCTATTGGGAGGCAAGGAGATCACTTAGGAGCCCACTCTACAGTCCAGGTGGTAGATAATGAGTTAGGACAGTGGAAGGGATGGAAAGGAAGAGACAATTGACAGGACTTGGGGAAAATAAATGTTGGTGTGTGAATAACTTCAGTATGTTTACAGGCTGAGGAGCCAAGGGAGAAGAATGGAACAAAGCTCCCCAGACACAGGATGACCTGGGCCTAAGAGTATGTGTGGGAAACTTGAAGAAATAAAGAAACCAGGAAAGCCAATTCATCTGTTCATAAAGCTGCTACTATCAAGTTGTTAGGGAGCTCTGGTAGCATAGTGGCTAAGACACTTGCCTGCTAACCAGACAGCTGGTGATTCAAACCCACCAGCCACTCCTCGGAAGGAAGGTTGGGCAATCCTACTTCCGTAGTGATACTGCCTCGGAAACCCAAGGAGGGGTCGCTATGAGTCGGGGCTGACTCAACGGCACATAACAACAACAACAACAACATCAAGTTGTTAAATGAAAGTACGAAATTAAACTGCTTAACTAAAATTCTAGAATTAAGAGCAGTATCCAGACTCATTAGACAGATATAAAAAGTAATATAAACATTTATTTTTCTTTGATAACTCATAAGTTGGCTTATGTAGAATGATCTAAAGTGATGTGATGTAGTTACTGTGTTTCAAATGGTCTGTCATGAAGAGCCAGGTCTGTCCCCTTTCTGCCATGAGACGCTAAAACTTTGTAAAATATAGTGAAAGTGTTCCAGCAGTGTCAAATTGCTTACTATCACTTTTCTGTACTTAGCTAGTTGCAGTCTGGGGAACACAGTTTGAGTAGCACTATGCCAAAAATTGAAATTTAGTCTATAGTCAGGCATTACTAACTGATCATTTATTTAAACAAAAGCTAATCATTCAGCAGATAAGTTTCTATAGTTGCATTGGTTCATTATACTGTATATTTCTCCACAGTTAAAAGTTAATATTCTGGCATGCCCTTGCATAAATAGTACTGAAATAGAATCAGTTTGTTGAAATACAAGCTTCAAATCTTGGGAGGTAATGAGACTGGTTAGACCACAATATTCTAAGACTTGAA
The DNA here is from genome assembly GCF_000298275.1 of Orycteropus afer afer. Taxonomy (NCBI): domain Eukaryota; kingdom Metazoa; phylum Chordata; class Mammalia; order Tubulidentata; family Orycteropodidae; genus Orycteropus; species Orycteropus afer. Next base: position 3,321,255 of record NW_006921641.1, on the reverse strand, counting down.
GAACAAGACAAGTCCTTTGGTCAACACTAGAGAACAGATCCAATTGCAGACCTTGGATGGATTCCGCACAGAAGCAGGCAAACAGAGTAAGATGACTGGAATGAGAAGCCCAACCTGAACTGCTGCTTCTTGGGGAAGATGGTCAGAGTGTGGCAGGCCCACAGTTTCCTTTGGCTTCAATGATTGTATAAGTCACTATGGAAAATTGAGAAAATACAGGAAATATTTTAAATTATGTGTTTAAGTTTTGGTATCTTCCCCTTAGTCGATTGTCTATACTTCCATTTTCTACATAATTAGTATGATGTGTATATAATTTTATCAATTTAACTTGCTATATTAGGCACATTTTTATCATTAAGAAATTAATGGATGCATAATATTAATGTACTTGACCAATCCCATACTGTGGGACATTTTGATTTTTATTTCTAACCATAAATGATGCTCTGATGAACATGATGTATTTCTTTGATTATTCCTTTATGATAAATCCTAGAAGTTGAAATAACTAGGCCAGAGGTTTGATACTTAAGGACAAACTGCTTTCTAGAGTGGTTGTACTGATGGATGCTTCCAATATCAATCAGTGTTGCCATACTCTGGCCAGCATTTGGGATTATAATTTTTTAATCTGGCTTTTTTATGTATCATTATCAAACATGTTTAAATCAGCTTTTTTTTTTTTTTTTTTTCCCAGTAATAAAATTAACATTTTCTTTGTTCATTGGCCATTTTAATTTCTACTTCTGTCAATCATCAGTTTCTCTCTTTTCCACATATTTTGTTGTTATGGCCATAGAATATTTTAATATGTATGAGCTACTTCTATCATGGAATATTAACTTTTAGCATACTTGTACATGTTTTTCCCAGATGGCCTTTTGATTTTCATATGATTTTTCTTGTCCATGTTTTAAATCATGAAATCATCTACTGATCTTTTCCTTTGTAATTGTAATTTGTGGTCTTAGGGCTTCCCTATGCAAAGACAAAATAATTGTGTATTTTCTCATTGGAGTTGATTTGGGTATTTCTGTTAGCTGTCTGGTGCTGAAGTGGAACAGGATTGAGCCGTCACCATTCCCTCCTATCCCATCCCACCACGGAGCCCAGCATGGTGGGAAGAGAAAAGGGGCAACACAATCAAGATGGGAGGTGCAAGTCAGGTTGAAAGGAAGCTCTAGCTGATCTCTTTCCTCTTCAAAATCTGCCCATTTTCTAGCAGCTATCCTCCTTTCAGTTTCTCTTCTGATGCTTCAAGCTGTGAAGCTGACTTGTGTCCTCTGAGCACAGGAATACAAGCACACTCCTCTGGCCCTCTCCTGCTCGCTTGACTTCTGGATGTGACCCCAGATGAAATGCTCCCATGGGCTTCACCAAAAGGCTGTTTTTGTATGTTTGCTTTCCTTCATGTGCACCCTCCTCAGGTTGTACCAGCTATGTGTCCTATACACGCAGTCATTTTGATTGCTTTTAGTTTTACTTAGTTCTCATTTCTCCAGGTAGGGATTGCCCAGTCCAGCCAAGTCAGCTGCAGGCTGTGCTGGCCTCCTAGGAGGCTTACAGTCCCCAACCAAGTGTTCCTGCCAACTAGCATTCCCAGGATGCTGGGTCTCTCCACCTTCCAGGCCTCTTTCTCTCCAAGAGTCAGGTCACAAGAATCAGGACAGGTGTGCATCTCTCATCTTTGCCTCCACCCCCACCCCCGTTTTTGTTGTTGCTTTTTCTTAGCCTTTCCACAGCTTTGGTTTATTCTTTTCTTTCACCTTGCTCTCTGTAAGGTCAGCAAACCTAGCAGAGTACCTCCCATCTCCCTGGTGCCTTGTCTGTTTCTAGAGGAACCTGTTAAAGCTCCTTTGGCCTGTTAGCACCCCATCTCTGGAAGTCGCTATCCTTTTTACCACCTCTGTAGCCCTATAGGTATTGGATTTCCTAAACTTGGCAAATTTTCAAGAGGAGTTCTGGTGGTAGAGTGGTTAAAGCATTTGGCTGCTAACCAGAATGTCAGTAATTTGAACCAACCCACTGATTCACGGGAGAAAGATGAGGTGGTCTGCTTCACTAAAGATTTACGGCCTTAGAAGCCATATGGGGCAGTTCTCTGTCCTAAACCATCCCTATGAGTTGGAATCAACTTGATGGCAGTGGGTTTCGGCAAATTTTTCAGATACTTGTCCAATTGTTTTCACACAAATGGGAGAAGAAGAAAACAGTTTCATGCTCAAAATCGATCTCACATAGGATGGTGTGGGTACGAAGCATCTTTGCCAGCAGCTACTGCCCTGAAGCAAAGTGAGCCCTTCTTCCCTTTGGCGTAAGGGACTGAATTAACCTCCCAGAGTTGCTTAGCAAGGGAGAGCTCCAGAAGGCCAGAAACTGAGCTGCCCTTAGGTGTGATTTATAAAAGCCTCTGTACCAAGGAAAGATTAGATCCTAAATGGATTCAGGTGTTCATTTCTTTCTACATTATTTTAGCACTTTCTGCATGCCCTGCTATGTGCTAGGGACTGGGGATGTAAAATCTGACCCTACCTCAGGAAACTCAGTCTAATGATAAGACCATTAAAAGTGATTATTTAGGTTGTATTTTTAGAATCTCAGTTAACTGCATTTCAAACTACAAGCAACTCTGCCCCAACAAAGAAAAATGCTTGATAACACAGTTAACTGCTGCCATTTCTAGCCATCCATGTGTCACACTATGTTTGGTACTTGATAATTCTTAGTATCAATTGGTGGTATAAAAATTTGCCAACCAGTAGAAAAACTGCATCAAACTGTGGGTGAGAGAATGATTCAGACTACTATTGATTGTATATTTGTAGACGCTAGCCCTCCTTCCAATTGACATCCCCTCCCCTTGATTCTGGCAAGTGACCCCACTTTACCCTCACCTATAATCAAAAGCTGGGATTAATCACTGCTTCCTAGTCTTAGCACTGTGATCTTTGCCTACTTAATAATCTTAAATCTCCTTTGAGCCTTCTTCATGTGAGTTCAAGGCTTCTTTATAAGAACTAGTTTCTAAGGAGATGTCTGAGAACAAGGATTATACTTGCTCATTTCCAGAAATACTCTTTTACCTCTACTGAAGCAGCTTTAACTTTACACTCAAGCAAAACTCTCTTCTTTCCCAAGACAAGAAACAGATTGAGAAAGAAATTAATGGGGTTACTTCTGAGTGACCCACTGATTCAACCAACCCCTCTAACATCAGGGTGTGGATCACTGAGTAGCCGGGAACTGCAATACACCAGAGCCTACCCAAGTTTCTTTCCTTTGCTAGGAATCCAGACAACTCCAATGATGTCTCTGTGTAATCAACATTTGGAAATGTATAGTTTGAGAGAAATCAGTGTATCTTTCTCTGGCCACTCAGAAATCAAAGCAATATAACAAGCTGAATTTTTTCCAAAATTGAATCTTAAACTTAATGGAAAAATTACAATGCTGAGCCTTAAAATTACCCAGTCTAGTGCATTCCAAACCCTACTTAGGTTATCTTGAGAACAGCCGGAGGAGACTGCTTCACAACTTTCTTTGGCAGTGGAAGCCACCCTTAAAAAGGCATTCCCGTAGTGGATGCACACACTGATTATTTCAGTTCATTTTGTTTCAGAGTGCCCTCTAGTTGGAACACTCATGGGAACTCATGAGTGTTCCAACTAGAGGGCACTCTGAAACAAAATCTTAATTAGAAAATCTTAATAACAAAATCTTAAGTAGAAAAATTATGCTGACTATTCTAATACATGGTTTCATATTCATGTGTAAAAGAACTTAACATTTCTACATTATGGTATCCAGATTGGAAAAGAAGGAAAGTTACCTTTTTGCAGATTACATGATGCTATATAGAAAATCCCAGAGTCTGCAAGAAATCTTCTAGAGCTAGTAGAGAAATTTAGCAAAGTCGCAGGGTAGAAGGTTAAAATCAAATGGGTTTCTATACACCAGCAAGGAGAAATCTTCCAGGGAAATTAGAAAAACAATTTCATTTACAATAACTTCTAAGAGAATAAAATACCTAGGAATAAATTTAAGCAGAGATGTGAATGAAAATTATATAACACTGCTGAAAGTGATTAAAGAAGACTTAAATAAATGGAAAGATCTTCCATGTTCATGGAGTTGCGATGTGCGGTTGAGTCGTCTCTGACTCATTGCTACCCTATGCACAGCAGAACGGAATACGACCGGTCCCGCGCCAGCTTCATGATCCCCGCTCTACTTGAGCCCATAGCTGCAGCCAGTGTGTCAATCCATCTCGTTGAGGGCCTTCCCCTTCGTTGACCCTCCACCTTACCAAGCATGGCATCCTTCTCCAGGGGATGGTCCCTTCTAACAACATGACCAAAGTAGGTGAGATGAATTCTGGCCATTCTCGCTTCCAAGGAGCATTCTGGCTGCACTTCCTCCAGAACAGATCTGTTAGTTCTTTTAGCAGTCCATGGTACTTTCAGCATTCTTCGCTAGCACCACATCTCAAAAGCATCAATTCTTTGGTCTTTATTCATTTTTCAGCTCTCGTGTGCATATGAGGCCATTGAAAATATAATGGCTTGTGTCAGGCACACCTTAGTCTTCAAGGAGACATCTCTGCTCCTCAGCACTTGAAAGAGGTCTCTTGCAGCCGACTTGCCCAGTGCTATACGTCATCTGATACTTGACTGCTGCTTTCATTGGTGTCGAGTGTGGAACCAAGCAATGTGAACTCTTTAACAGCTTCAATCTTTTCTCAATTTATCATAATGCTGCTTCTTGGTCCAGTTGTGAGGATTTTTGTTTTCTTTATATTGAGATGTAATCCATACTGCAGACTCTATTCTTCAGTCTTCATCAGTAAGTGCTTCAAGTCATCCTCACTTTCAGCAAGCAAAGTTGTGTCGTCAGTTCTTCCTCCAATCCTGATGCCATGCTCTTTTTCATATAGTCCAGCTTCTCAGATTATTTGCTCAGCGTATAGATTGAATAAGTATGGGAAAGGGTACAACCCTGATGCACTCCCTTCTTGATTTTAAACCACACAGTGTCTCCTTATTCTGTTCGACATTCATGGAGTGGAAGACTTAATATTGTTAAGATGTCAGTACTACCAAAGTGATTTATAATAGATTCAGTGCAATCTCAATCAAAATCCCAACAGCCTTCTTTTACAGAAATGGGAAAACTGAATAGCAAATCAATATTGAAAGGTAGAAACAAAGGAGGAAGACTCACACTTCCTAATTTTAACATATACAACTACAGTAATCACAACAGCCTGGAACTAGTGAAGCAATAGACACACAGACCAATGGAATGGAGTTGAGAGTCCAGAATTAACTCACACATCTATGGTCAACTGATTTTTGACAGTGGTGCTAAGTCTATTTGATAGAGAAAGAAAAATCTCATTTTAAATGGTGTTGGGTAAATTGGATTTCCATATGCAGAAAAAGGATCCATGCATCACACCATACTCGAATTCAAAATGGATTAAGGACCTAAATGTAAATGTGCAAACTAAAACCATAAAATTCTTAGACGAAAGTGCAAGGACAATGTTATATTGGGCCTAACTTTTAATAATGGATCTGATATTATAACAAAAACACAAACAGCAAAGGACAAATAGGACAAAGATTAAAAATTTTTGTTCATCAAAAGACCACCACAAAAGTAAAAAGACAAGCTACAAACTGCGAAAATAACCAGAAACCATATATCTGATAAGAATTTAAGAATCAAAATTTACAGTTCAATCATAAAGTGGGCAAAGGACTTGAATAGACATTTCACCAAAGAGGACATTAAAATGACCACCAAACACATGAAAAAGATACTCAATGTCATTAGCCATCAGAGAGATGCAAATCGAAACCAAAATGAGATAGCATTCCACTTCCTCTAGAAAGGCTAAGATAAATACGTAATGTTGGTGAGGATGTGGGGAAATTGGAACCCTTATCCACTGCTAGTGGGAATGCAAAATGAAACAGCCTTGAGGAAAACAGTGGGATGGTTCCTTAAAAACTAAAAATAGAACTACCATGACTATAGTAACTCCACTCTAGTGTATATGCCCAAAACACTTGAAAGCAGAAGCATAGAGACTTGTACACCAGTGTTTATTGCAGCACTATTCACAATAGCCAAAATGTGGAAAGAACCTAAATTCCCATCAGTAGATGATGGATAAATAAAATAGGGTACTACTCAGCCAGTAGGAAAAATGAAGTCTTGATACATGGATGAAGCTTGAAGATACTATGCTGAGTGAAATAACCCCGTCACAAGAGGACAAATACTGTATGATCGCACTTATATAAAAAGAGAAGATTTGGCAAACGTTCCACTAAACCAAAGTTTAGTGGTAACCAGGGGTGATAGGGAAGGGAAAATGGGGGTTTACTGCTTATGGAATACTGAGTTAAAATTTACAGTGAAGGAAAAATTGCATTGATTAAGGGTCTTTTTACACCGCTGATTATTGCGACTGGTGTCAGTAAGATGTATACCTGTAAAAAGTTTAATTAGCAAAAGTTGTGTGATAGATTTACAATAGCAATGAAAAAAGAGAGTAGCTGCTGAGGCTGCTTTTATACGGTCAAACACCTCATGAGATTTGGTTTCTTGTTTTGTAGGTTTAGGGTCATGATTTTATGAAACATCTTAATAACATGTTTAATGCTTCTGTTCTACTTCGTAGTTTGTTGAGTAGTGTCTGAGGTCTTACAAGCTTGTAAGTGGACATCCAAGGCACAACAATTGATCTCTATTTGCCTGGAGCAACAGAGGAAGAAGGAGAATCAGGAAGAGGAAGAGGAAATGAAATGTGTGGTTAATTGCCTCCATGTACAACTGGCTCCCTTGCCGTTAGAACAGAACTAGATAGTGCCGGCCTACCATTACGGAACATTTTGATCAAAGATTCTGTAGAAGAATCCTGATCATAAGGGTGCAGATGCAAAACAGAACTAAAATTCTCATAGACTCCAGATTTTCTGGAGCCACAGATGCTGGATGAACCCACTAAACTATTGCCCTGAGATAATTTTTAGACCTTAAACCAAAAATAACCACCTTAAGTCTTCTTAAAACCAAACAAAAGTTGAGGTTAGCTAGTAAAATAATGTCTGCCTTGAGCTTTATACACTTTTAAAACTATAGGTAATCAAATTGAAACCAACTTGAAAGATTAGATAGTAGACAGGGAATAATGAATTTATGTTACTGGGGAAGATCAACTCAGAGAAGGAGAGTGAGGATGGTTGCACCATTAAAAGAACGTATTCAACGTCATTGAATTACATATGTAGAAACTGGTGAATAGTGTATGTTCTCAACAACAAAGTAAATTTTTAAATTTTACATAATCTGAATTATTATTCACAGTTTATTTCAACAGAATTGGGAAAACTAATCAGTTTTTTATTTAGTGGAGTAACGGACAGAATAAATAAAATTTAATAAATTTCTAAAATAAATTTCTAAAAGCAAAAGTATTCATTGAATAACACTGACATTCTACTCATCTTTTGTTGGGAATTTTGTTTAGAATCTGAAACAAACTGAACTGACATTGTAGTAACTTTATGTTTTCATTTATGTATTTTCAAGGACATCATCCACATTTGAAGGATTTACAAGGATATTTATGGATTACTTTGCACATAACCCAATGGAGTGAAGGGCATGGAATTTGCCTCAGTGTTCAACACATCATGTGGAAATTGGTCCTGTTGAGGAGGCAATTATACAGCCATTTATGACTAGGTATCAGTAATACTTGAGGTTCTCAAGCTGCAGAGTATGTGGTGATCATCTGAAGAACTTGTTAAAATGCAGATTTCTGAGCCTGGTGAACAAATATTAGAATGAGAGTGGGCCCAGGAATATGCATTTCTCATAGGTAATCTCTGCGCTTTAAAGAAGCCTGATACGGAGGGCACAGCAAAGACCTTGATGTCTGACCTATTTTCAGTCCCAGCTTTGTCATTTATTTACCAGAAGCCTTCAGTTGCTTTACCTTTAAAATGGGGTAATACTAGCAGCTTCTTAGGATCTCTGGTAGCATAGTGCCTAAGGCACTTGACTGCTAACCAGAAGGCTGGCGGTTCAAACCCACCAGCCACTCCTCAGAAGGAAGGTTGGGCAATCTACTTCCATAGTGATACTGCCTCAGAAACCCAAGGAGGGGTCGCTGTGAGTTGGGTCCGACTCGATGGCACATAACAATAACAGCAGCAGTTTCTTAGAACTATAGTGTTAAATAACTGAATGGATGAAAAGCACTTAGCAAATTGCTTGCACTGTTATAAAATTTGCTATTTGTATTTTTGGAACAAGTTCACCCACAGTTGGATCTTATAACTTGTATTTTTCTTTTTCCTTTTGTGTTGCAATCACCTTGTACACTCTCAAACAACACTTTGTTTCTTCTGTTACCTTCTGCTACTGTCATCTGTGAGAATAAAGGGGTTCCTCTTTGGGCTACGAGCAGACATGAAACCTAGGAACACACTCTCCTAACATTGTCCCACATACTGCAATTCTCTCTGTGGAATAGGGAGTATATCCTACTACCCAGCAGACAAGACTGATACATTACAGTCTTCATCACAACATCCAGCCTGGGATGGTTTAATATATTGTCAAAGGATGATGAGACCATTATTCCATACTGAAGATTTTTAAAAAAAGAACAAACAAAAACTACTTCTGTAGAGATACAGCCTTGGAAACCCAAGGAGATGTCAATATGAGTCAGAACCGACTCCATGGCAGTGAGTTTGGTTTTTTTTTTTTTGGTTTTATGCTGTTGTTGTTGTTATGTGCCGTCGAGTCAAACCTGACTCATAGCGACCCCTCCTTGGGTTTCCGAGGCAGTATCACTACAGAAGTAGGATTGCCCAACCTTCCTTCCGAGGAGTGGCTGGTGGGTTTGAACCGCCAGTCGTCTGGTTAGCAGGCAGTGTCTTAGCCACTATGCTACCGGAGCTCCCAAATAGATGGTCAACCTTCTTTCCAAGGAGTGGCTGGTGGGTTTGAACCGCCAGCCTCTGGTTAGCAGTCAAGTGCCTTAGGCACTCACTACGCTACCAGAGCATTTATTTATACTGTTAGTTGCTATCAAGTAAGTTCCAACTCATGGTGACCTCATCTGTATTGAAGGAAAATTATGCAGGTCAGCCACATATGTTGTTAGGTGCCACCAAGTCATCTCTGACTCACAGCAGAACAGAACATTACCCGGTCCTGTGCCAGCTTCACGACGCTTGCTGTACCTGAGCCCATCGTCACAGCCACCATGTCAATCCATCTCGTTGAAGGCCTCCCTCTCTTTCGTCGACCCTCCACCCTACCAAGCATGACATCTTTCTCCAGGGAATGGTCCCTTCTGACAACATGACCAAAATAGGTGAGACGAAGTCTGACCATTCTTGCTTCCAAGGAGCATTTTGGGTGCACTTCCTCCAGGACAGATCTGTTAGTCATTTGGCCATTTCCTTCAATGTGTCTTAGTCTGAAATGTCCACTGAAATCTGTCCATCCCACTGGTATTTGAAATCTTGGTGGTATATCTTCTAGCATTACAACAACACACAAGCCACCACAGTAAGACAAACTGACAGATGCCATGTAGAGGCTAGAGGAATCAAAATTCTGAGAGCCCCAAGGAAAAAGAAAAACCTAAGGGGACATACTGGTTTCCCTGGCCTTGACCCACATTTATCATCTAAACCTTACTACTTTTCATTAAGTAGAATAGGTATCTTGTTCTGTCCCCAGCCTCATTTGAATTCTATCAACATTCCTAATGTGTCATTTCTTTTCTGTGCTTCTCTGGCCCTTTTTAGGCATTTCCAGTATCTCCTGATCCTGGTTCTAGTCTTGGTTCCAGCGTGTTCCCTAGGGAGGTTATTTTATTGTACTTACTTGCTTGTCCTACATACAAGTCACACATTTCTCATCCATCTTTACTTCCCAAAGATAATAGGATCAGGGACGGTTCAATCCTGATGGAACCTTAGATAAGATACTCTCTCAGCCTCAGTTTTCTTATCTGAAAAAATGAGCTTAATAAGATTTCCGACTCATAGCAACCCCTCCTTGGGTTTCCGAGGTCACTCCGGAAGGAGATTACCCAACCTTCCTTCCAAGGAGTGGCTGATGGCTTTGAACCACCAGACTTTTGGTTAGCAGTCAAATGCCTTAGGTACTATGCCACCAGAGCTCCCTCAAAGGGTTATGGTAGTTAAATAAATATCCTTTAAAAGAATGCTTAGCACATGGCATGGTATATCATCTGCCTTTAATCCATGTTCATTTCTTTCTTTCTTGTCTCTTACTACTTTCAAATAGCTACTTGTCCATCATAAAATTTAATCTTTCCCAAGCCCATGCTTCTACAAAGGTATTTATAGTAATTTTAGTCTACAGTGGAAAATAAATACAATTATAACACCTATAGTTTGCAAGACTGGGTGTTGTGGAGAGGGAATTTTATGTCATGCCTTTACATGGGAGAAAAATAGGAGGAAAGGGGGCATTTCCAGGAATGCAAATTCAACAAAGATTAGCAGTCAGAGGTTAGGAGAGATGTGGTCCTAAAAGGAATTGCAGAAGAAGTAAGGAAGGAGCCCAGATCTGTTTCATAGCACTGAGCCCCGTACTGAGCCACAGGGCACAGGGCTATGGCTGAGGAATACAGTGTTTGGGAAAGGCAGAGGATCTGAAAAGCAAACCCATTGCCACTGAGTCAATTCTTACTCATAACAACTTTATATGACAGAGTAGAACTGCCCTATGGTGTTTCTTAGGCTGTAATCTTTGTGTGTGTGTGTGTGTGTGTGTGTGTGTGATTTAGGTGAAAGTTTACAGAACAAATTCACTTTCCATACAGCAGTTCACACACATGTTGTCTCATGACATTGACTACAATTTACCCCAATACAACAGCTCCCCTCCCACTTCCTCCTGATAGTTACCTCTTCTTCCCTGTGTCCATCCCTCCAAGCACCCTTGCTGCCTGAGCTGTCTCCCTGTGCGTAAACATAGGCTGTAATCTTTATGGGAGTAGATCCCCAGGTCTTTTCTCCCCAAAAGTAGTGGGTGGGCTCAGACTATTGACCTTGAAGTTAGCAGCTGAGTGCTAATCCATTGCACCACCAGGGCTCCGCTGATACACGTACACACCCAGGAAATCATTGATACAATCACGTAATGAACATACTCATCACCTTCCAAAGTTTCCTTGTTTCTATGACCCTCCCCATGGCTCTATCCCCAAGCAACCACTGATCTGTTTTCTGTTATATGGATTAATTTTTATCTCCTACATCTTAATAAATGGAATCATAGGGTTGGATCTGACTTCTTTTGCTCAGTATAATTATTCTGAGATTCGTTTGTGTATATCAATCATTTGTTTCTTTTTATAGCTGAATAGTTTTCCATCTTATGGATACAAATCTCTGGGTGGTGCAAAGGTTACTCACTTGGCTGCTAATAGAAAGATTGGAGATAGAGTCCAAACAGAGGTGCCTCCAAAGAAAGACTGGTGATCTGCTTCCCCCCCAAAAAAAATCATCCACTGAAAACCCTGTGACACACAGTGCTACTCTGACACACCTGGAGTCAGCAACTGAAACAAAATTCACAGTTTGTTTATCCATTCATCTGTTGATGGACATTTGGTTGTTTCCAGCTTTGGGCTATTAAAAATAAACCTGCTACAAACATTGACACACACTTTAAAAATATTATTAAATGTGACATTTGTTAATTGTTCTGGTTAGCTAGTGCCACTCTGACAAGAATATACCACAAATGGGATGGCTTGAACAAACAGGAGTTTATTCTCTTATAGTTTGGAGGCTTTAAGTTCAAATTCAAAGTGCCAGGCTCTAGGGCTGGATGAAAGCCCCTCAGCCTTGGCCTTCAGCTTTGCCTCCTACTCCCAGCCCAATGAAGCTAGAGACTTTCTTCACTCAGACAGCTGCTGGTTGCTGAGGCTGACAAGCCCTAGATTGACAAGTAAAAAGGCACAGTCCCGACGTTACCAAAAAACACAGCAGGCCATTAATTCAAGTCCATTGTAAGTCCCAAGGTTGGCAGAGCATGGCAGGCTGCTGAACAACAACATGGCTACATGCAGGGTTCCAGTGTGCCATAAGAAGGGACCATTCCCAAAGCTGTTTCTTATATTAAGGAAGCAGACCACATCCTAAAGCAGCTACTCTGCTGCTCCAATAGATTCCACCAAGGATTTGATTACCAGTCTTATCATGGGGAATAACTACCACCAGCTGCCCAGCAATTCAACCAGGCCCAGCCAAGATGATACACAAACTTAACTACCACATCAATGAGTATGTAAAATGATTGAAGGTCATGAAATGCTGCTTAGAACCCCGAGTTCTCCATGCTAGAACTAGTGAAAAGATTCTAGCTTCCCTCAAAAAGACATGAGATAGAAGTTACTTGGAGAAAGGTGTCATTAAAAATTCAAGGAACAATTCAAGGGTCCTGTAAGATGGCGGACTAGGCAGAAAGACTGCACAGACCTCTTCAACAAAGAAAAGGGAAACGAATTAACACAGACACAGAAGATAATCCTGGACCCCTGAGCCTTGAAGGGGAGGATATACAAGTGGACTAAACCCCAACTAGCAGAAGAATTTGCATGAAAATACCAAAAAAGGAGACAGACGGAGCTATGGTCTGGCAGTGATCCTGAGCAATCCTGATGACATGGCACAGACAGCTTGGAGATTCCCGAGTGCTGGTAGGACTTAAGAATTAATCTAAAAAATCAGTCCTGCTAGCCAGGGACTGCACAGAGGACTGCTCTGGTGGCTGGGGAATAAATGGAGAAGATGAAGAGAAAGGCAGGCTAAGCTGTGGACTTTTGCTGGTCCAGAGGGCACCACCATTTTGAATGTTTAAAAGCGGCTTGAACATTTTGGATATTTAAAGAGACAG
>NW_006921641.1:3259569-3293965 GCF_000298275.1 Orycteropus afer afer | reverse complement strand
AGATAAGTATTGATTTGTGTGAAGAGAACGGCAAAAAATAAATAAATAAATAAATATAAAATACAATTCAAGCTCCTCGGTAAGCATGGCATATCATGTGTATGTAATTTTTTCCCCCTTTCCTAAACATATTGTAACTACCAAACTGAAAACCCATTGCCATCAAGTCAATTTCCACTCATAGTGACCCTATAGGACAGAGTAGAACTGCTCCATAGATTTTTAAGTCTAAATATTGATGGAAGCAGACCACCTTATCTTTCTCCTGTGGAGTGGCTAGTGGGTTTGAAACCCCCAGCTCTGGTTAGCAGCCAAATGTCTTAGCCATTGTACCACCAGGGCTCCTTTATTACAAATACAGGAAGAAAAAAAAAAAAAAAACCAAAAACATAACCCACAAGGAACGGAAACATCATTTTGGAAGCTAGGCAACTGATTTGGCAGACCATAGAAAGTCCAATCCTAAAAAGGCAACAAGAAAAGATAATGCAACAGACCGTTATCTAACTGAAAAATCCATTTGCCATGGAGTCAATTCTGACTCATGACAAACCCCTATGTTTCAGAGTACAACAGGGCTCCACAGGGTTTTAGTGTCAGATTTTTCAAAAGTAGTTCCCCCAGGCTTTTCTTTTGAAACAACTCCGAGTGGATTTTGACTGCCAGGTTTTGGTGCAAATGAGCAAGTTTACCATCTGCACCATCTAGGGACTTCATGTACACTGACAAATCTCTGCAAGATTCAGGGACTGGGAGTACTATCTGCCTCCAGAATGACTAGGATGTAGAAAAGAAGCACTAAATACAATCTTAGGTCAATTAACTGGGATGTCCCATGAAAACATGACCCTAAATTTCCAAGCAAAGTAACCAAATCCCATGAGGTTTTTGGTTGTATATAAGCAGCCTCAGCAGCTATTATTATATATTTTTCTGTAAATATATTTATCACACAACTTTTGCCAGTTCAACTTTTTGTAAGTATTCACCTTATTGACACTAATTACAGTAATCAGCTATGCAACTCTACCCTTTATGAATGCAATTTTTTCATCACTATAAACTGAAACTCAGTACTTATAAGCAATATCCCCCTCTTTCTTGTCCCTAGTAACCTTTAATAAACTTTGGTGTACATTTGCCTGTTTTTGTCTTTTTATATAAGTGAGGTCATATAATATTTGTCCTTTTGTGACAGAGTTATTTCACTCAGCGTAATATCTTCAAGCTCCATCCATACTGTGGCATGTATCAAGACTTCATTTCTCCTACCGACTGAGTAGTATTCCATTGCAGGTATGTACCACATTTTGTTTATCCATTCATCTATTGATGTGCATTTAGGTTGTTTCTAGCTTTTGTTATTGTGAGAAGTGCTGCTGCTGGGAACTTGGGGTCCTGTTTGGTGTGACTACATCAGGCCAAAAGATAAGAGACTGAGTTTGGGTTGTTGAAAGGCAAATTTATTTCGTTGGCCAAGGAAAGGTATAGCTGGAGCTGTGTGCCTCCAAGACTGCTTGAAGAATAGGAGAAGAGCAGTGTTCCTGGTGTAGAACAAGGAAGTACATACAGTTATGCCAGCGATCATGGGTATATGTACTACGCTGGCACAGTTAGATAAAAATGACCTGTTATACATCCTATGTTTAAAAATGGCAGCTATAACCCCATCCTGGGTGGACAAGTTAATACGTATGCGGTGCTCAATGAAGCAAAGATTGCTTTAGTACACCAAGATGGCAACCAATCCGGTTAGAATTGCTTTAGTCTGGGACTTTCAGGCAGTCAGGTGGGTGTGCATTAGCGTTTGCCTGAGATTGAGTGAGCAGTGGAAATTTACCAAGTTATAACCTGGACTGCCTATCTTAAGCCCTTCCTTTTCTTTGAACACTGATAACTGATGATCAGTGTTCTTAAACCATTGTGCTACAGTGAGTTTCAGTTGGGTTTTAGAGTTGAGTGTTTCTGGGATAAGAAACATTTTATGGGATTCAGTATGAGAAAACCAAAACCAAACTGACTGAGACAAGTTACAATTAGCTGGTTGTAGAACCAATAGGTTGGCAGTTTGGAGTCCATTGGTGACAAACTTAGTTAAGCAGTTTAAAATGCATAGCAGAAACATAAGTACAAGAAATAGTGTAATTAATGGAGTAACTATTGGCTATAGCCATCCAAAATGAGGAAAGTATGATCATAACCAGTTAGTGCCATCACACTGCTCCTTTGGTAGGGCTCAGCTTACAACCTGTTGGATAAGCTGAAGACTTTCTTTTTCTCTTCCAGTGGTGTTTATCCAGACACAACAGGATGTTTTGGCAACTGCACAGATGCCTCTTTGTCTGGCTAGGATAAAGTCTAGTCAATGAGATAATCTAAGACTACTCCTACTAAAGAACTGAGGGACTTTTGGATGGCTTGAAACTTCAGTTTTTTGGGCCAAAATATGGATGGTATCTGAAAGGTTTTGTACGGGTAGCTTCATATGCCTAACTCAAAGTCCAAGTATTAAAGAATTAAGGAAATACTATCCAAAAGCAGACATCTCTATTACTGGGTTAAAACTCATTCCAGTTGTTTTAAGGATCATTGGGTTTAAATGGGTGATAGCACTTATTTTGGGGATTAAAAAAAAAAACAAAAAAAAAAACCTCACTGAGGTCAAGTCCAACCTGACTCATAGTGACCCTTTCTTGAGTTTCTGAGGTGGTATCACTGTGGAAGTAGATTGCCCAACCTTCCTTCTGAGGAGTGGCTGGTGGGGATTACAGGTGACATAAGCTAAAATAAATTAGCCTAAGAAGCTAGAAGTATAGGGACTCTGGAGAAACCTAAGGTGCACTGTTCAGTAGCTTGCCATCCATCCAAGCATACAACGTCCCTGCCTTGGAGTATTATTCAGCTATACCACAAATAAGTACATATCCTGGGGGTGCACATAAAACAGTTTGGTTTATATCATTGGATGGTGGGAAACTAGAGTTGGCCTGAGTTAACCAAAAGTCTATATGGGATGAATTGCAGCCTATGAGGTTCTTTAGAGGGTATATTTCAGGATTGTACATCCCAGATCTTTTTCCATAAGTAAAAATGGTGAATAAATTTATTTAAAGAGTTGAAGTCATTGTTGTTATATGCCGTTGAGTCGGCCCCAACTCATAGCAACCCCTCCTTGGGTTTCTGAGGCAGTATCACTATGGAAGTAGATTGCCCAGCCTTCCTTCCGAAGAGTGGCTGGTGGGTTTGAACTGCCAGCCTTCTGGTTAGCACTTAAGTGCCTTAGACACTATGCTACCAGAGCTCCCTTGAAGTCATTAGCAGCTGATTTTAAAGACATGTTAAAGGAGGAAAAAGAGGTTGAGGCATACAAAATAATTATTAGAGGCTGAGAGAGTCTGTTATTACCTTTCTGGACAATACCATTAGGAACATGAATGTAATTTATAACTGAGAAATAACAAGGAGTATTTGGAAGTGGATATAGCAGACTGAAGCATTGGGTGACATATCCAGCAGTTAGAAAGGCCTCCTCTGGAGACTACCAATTGGCTAAAATGAACTATGGTATTTTCTCTGTCTTCCCCAAAATTTCCATTAACAATAATAAAGCAACTGATCAGCCAAACAAAAATTAAAGTAGTACAACTTATAGTAATAAAAAGCATCTTATTTAATCCCATCAATAAACATATTTATAGCCTGTTATAGGAATAGCACAGTTGAAGGCTAATACAAAACTTACTGTCAGTAAAATAACAAAAAGTACACCTAAAATTTCAGCAGAGTGCATAAGGTTAGTAGGAGGAAGACAGCTACCTCAGATCTTCCATGGGGGTACCAGTCCAGTTTTATGGTTTTATTGACTTTGCTTTTCAGGATCTGATGGAGGATTTTTCTTCATCTTGGTATGATGAATCCAGAAGCTGAGGCCTTTGACCTTGACCATAGTTGGAGTTTCAAGAAGCACCTCAAATGATCCTGACCATTTCTCCTGTAGTGGTTCTGATGTCCATTATTTGACAGGGACCCAGTTTTCAGGCTGGATAGAGTATAAAGGACTTCAGGTGGGGAGCAGTCTTGGAGGTGAGCATGCCTGTATAGAGAAGACAATACAACTGCAGAGACGGCAAGTTTTCTTTAACATACATAGCTCTAGTGTCACATGCATCACTGCTCCTAAATCTATTGGGGGTACCGGAGGCATCTGGTTTATTAGAGTTTGGATTGTGTAATAGAGGTGCCCATATACCAGCTCAAAGAGGCTGATTTTTAATTTAGTTTTGAGTGCTACCTGAATCCTGAGAAGGGCCATGGAGAGTACCTTAATTCATGTTAGTTTGGTTTCCTGACAGAGTTTAGCTTTGTGTCTTTTAAGGATTTGATTGGCTTTTTCAATTTTCCTACTGGACTGAGGTCTCCAGGCTGCATAAAATTCCAATTGAGGCCGAAATGTGAGGCCTTTTTCTTTCTTTTTTGAAAATTTTTTTTTGTGTGCTTTTGGGTGCATATTTACATAGCAAACTTGTTTTACATTCAACAGTTTATGAACATCAGATTTCACAGCCCCAGTTACTGTTCCCAACCATAAAAACTCTCCTCCCCTCCCCTCCCTGTGACCGCACCCTCCCTGTGCCCTTCTTATCCATGGGTTCCTGTCTGTCCAGCTTTCCCTCTATGTGAGTGCTATCCCTCTGGTGTCTCGTGGCTGATTGATCCAAGCAGTGCATCTACCTAGAGTAGGTGGGTGCATCAACCTGGGTTAGGTGTTCTGTATGTAGGTCTTTCTACTGTTGGGCTGAGAGCCAATCCATGTAAGTGAGTCCATTTCTATGGCCGAAGGGTAACCTGAGTCCGTAGTCTCTGGTGTTCCACCAGTCTCTTTCCTATAGCAATTCTAGTCATTTTGTGTTTTTGAATTTTGTTCCATATTTTCCTCCCACTGTATCCAAGATCTCCAGATTTGATCCCTTTTTGAGCAGTTAGCGTTGGTAGCTGGGCACCATCTAGTTCTTCTGGTCTCGGGCCATGGAGGCTGGTTCTCATGGTCATTCTTATCTTTGGACTAATTGTTTCCAGATGACTTTGATCTTCTTCACTCTACTTTGCTCCAGATGAGAGGAGACCGATAGTTGCATCTTAGATGGCCACTCAAAAGCTTTTAAAACCGTAGTCAATACTCACCAAATTAGGCTGTAGAACAAGATTTTTAGGTACAGTTTTGTGCCAATTGAGCATGATGTCCCTCGAGACTATGGTCCCAAGCCCTCAGGCCTAGTGATTCTCTCTCTCAAGTTGTTTGGTTGTCTCTGAGAAGTTACTTCAACCTTGTCTTCTGTTGCTTCTGTAATGTCTGTGGCTAATTTTGTAACTCAAGTGCATATGTAAGGTTATCTGCAGCCAAATCTATCCTTGGTCTAGGGTGTATTCCTGTTTGCCTACTCCCACCTGCTTTTTTCACCTGTTTGTGCATTAATTCATAGCCTGGTATTTGGTGCTAGCGAGACTGCCGTGTTTTGTACATAATAGAATTTGCCTCTGTTGTTGTTTTGGTTACCTAGTGCTGCTCTAACAGAAGATACCACAAATGGGATGCTTTAACAAACAGGAGTTTATTCTCTTACAGTTTTGGAAGCCAGAAGTCTGAGTTCAAAGTGCCAGGCTCCAGTGTGTGTATATACCATAGTTTGGTTATTCATTCTTCTGTTGATGGATACTTATTTCCATCCCTTTGCTATTGTAAATAGTGCTGCAATGAACATAGGTGTGCATACTGTTCTTGTCTTGGCTCTCACTTCTTTAGGATATATACCTAGTAATGGGATGTTGCTGTTTTTGTTAGGTGCCATTGAGTCATCTCTGACTCAACAGTGACCCTATGCACAGCAGAATGAAACACTGGTCTTGTGCCAGCCTCATGATCCTTCAACATTTGAGCCCATCATTGCAGCCACTGTGTCTATTCACCTCACTGAGGACCTTCCCCTTCTTTGTTGACCCTCCACTTTACCAAACATGATATCCATCTCCAAGGAATGGTTGTTTCTGACAACATGACAAAAGTAGGTGAGATGAAGTTTGGCCATTCTTGCTTCCAAGGAGCATTCCAGCTGCACTTCTTCCAGCACAGATTTGTTAGTCCTTTTAGCAGACCATGGTACTCTTAGCATTCTTTTCCACACCACAGCTCAAAAGCATCAAGTCTTCTTTGGTGTTCCTCATTCATTGTCCAGCTCTCACATGCATAAGAAATGATTGAAAATACCATGGCTTGTGTCAGGTGCACCTTAGTCTTCAAGGAGACATCCTTGCTCCTCATCACTTGAAAGAGGTCCTTTGCAGCAGATTTGCCTAATGGAATACGTCATCTGATGTCTTGACTGCTGCTTCCATTAGTGTTGATTGTAGAACCAAGTAATATGAAATTCTTGACAACTTCATTCTTTTCTCCACCCACCATGAAGCTGTTTATTGGACCAGTTGTGAAGATTTTTGTTTTCTTTATATTGAGATGTAATCCATACTGCAGACTGTAGTCTTTAATCTTCATCAGCAAGTGCTCCGAGTCATTCTCACTTTCAGCAAGCAAAGTTGTGTCATCTGTGTATCACAGGTTGTTAATGAGTCTTCCTTTGTATTAGGCTGGGTTCTCTAGAGAAGCAAAACCAGTAAAGCTTATATATACCTATATGAAAAGAGAAATTTATCTTAGGAAAATGGCTCACACACTTACAGAAGCTGGCAAGTCCCAAATGTTGGATCAAACATCAAGCTGGAGGCTTTTCCCGACTTATGCAGCTGCAGGGGCTGACGAGCTCAAGGTTGGCAGGCAGTATACTGGCTGTTGACTCCAGCAAATGACAAATCCAAGATCTCCAGGCCGAATGGTGGATTGTTCACTCAGAGACAGTTGTAGGCAGCACAAGATGATCCTGATCCACATAAGAGTGTCTCTTTTCCCAGGATGCCCATAAATATATTGGAAGCAGACCACACCCCTAGGGAAACTCCCTTTCAGTGGATTGGCTGTTCAAAACATATACATCCGATCCCCTCATGGGAATAATCCACATCACAACTGCTTAAACCACACAGAATTGTGGTCCAGTCAAATTGACACAGAGCTCCAACTATCATATCCTCCAATCCTGATGCCGTGTTCTTCTTCATATAATCCAGCTTCTCGGATTGTTTGCTCAGCATAGAAGTTGAATAAGTATGGTGAAAGGATACAATCTTGGCACACTCACTTCTTGATTTTGACCCATACAGTATCCCCTTGTTCTGTTTGAATGACAGCCTCTTGATCTATGTACATGTTCCTCATGAGTATAATCAAGGGTTCTGGAATTCTCATTCTTCATAATGTTATCCATAATTTGTTATAATCCACACAATCAAATGCTTTTGCATAGTCAATAAAACACAAGTAAACATCTTTCTGGTATTCTTTCCTTTCAGCTAAGATCTGTCTGACATCAGCAATGATGTCCCTCATTCCATGTCTTCTTCTGAATCCAGCTTGCATTTCTGGAAGGTCTCAGTAAATACACTGCTGCAACCATTTTTGAATTATCTTCAGTAAGATTGTATGTGCATGTGATATTAATGATATTGTTCAATAATTTCCACATTCTGTTGGATCACCTTTCTTTGGAATGGGTACATATATGGATCTCTTCCAATCAGTTGGCCAGGTAGCTGTCTTCCAAATCTCTTGGCATAACTGAGTGAGTGCCCCAGTGGGGCATCCACTGGTTGAAAAATCTCAATGGCTATTCCGTCAA
The DNA here is from genome assembly GCF_000298275.1 of Orycteropus afer afer. Lineage (NCBI taxonomy): Eukaryota > Metazoa > Chordata > Mammalia > Tubulidentata > Orycteropodidae > Orycteropus > Orycteropus afer. The sequence continues at coordinate 3,286,181 of NW_006921641.1, read as the reverse complement.
TTCTGGAGCCTTGTTCTTCACCAATTCCTTCAGTGCAGCTTTGACTTCTTCCTTCAACACCATTGGTTCTTGAACATATGCCACCTCTTGAAATGGATGAACATCGACCATTTCTTTTTGGTGCAGTGACTCTGTGTATTCCTTCCATCATCATTTGATGTTTCCTGCATCATTCAATATTTTGCCCATAGACTATTTCAATATTGCAACTTGAGGCTTACATTTTTTTCCTCAGTTCTTTCAGCTTGAGAAATGCTGAGCGTGTTCTTCCCTTTTGGTTTTCTAACTCTGGGTCATTGCACATTTCATTATAGTAATTGGCTTTGTCTGCTCGAGCTGCTCTTTGAAATCTTCTGTTCAGCTCTTTTATCTTGTAATTCCTTCCATTTGCTGTAGCTACTCTCCAATCAAGAGCAAATTTCAGAGTCTCTTCTGACATCTATTTTGGTCTGTTCTTCCTTTCTTGTATTTTTAATGACCTCTTGCTTTCTTCATGGATGATGTTCTTGATGTCATTCCACAATTCCTCTGGTTTTCGGTCACTGGTGTTCAGTGCATCAAATCTATCCTTTAAATGGTCTCTAAATTCAGGAGGGTTATATTCAAGGTCATATCTTGGCTCTCATGGACTTGTTTTAATTGTCTTCACCTTCAACTTGAACATGCATGTGAGCAGTTGATGGTCTGTTCTACAATCAGCTTCTGGCCTTGTTTTGGCTAAAGATATTTGATCTTTCCCATCATCTCTTGCCACAGACATAGTCAATCTGATTCCTGTGTATTTCATCTGGTGAAGTCCATGTGTATAGTTGTCACTTACGTTGTTGAAAAAAGGTATTTGCGAAGAATAAGCCATTGCTCTTGCAAAATTCTATCATGCAATCTCCAGCATTATTTCTATCACCAAGGCCATATTTTCCAACTACCAGTAACTCTTCATTTCCAACTTTTGCATTCCAGTCACCAGTAATAATCAGCACATCTTGATTGCATTTTCAGTCAATTTCAGACTGCAGAAGTTGGTAGGAATCTTCAATTTCCTCATCTTTGGCTTTGGTGGTTGGTGTGCAAATTTGAATAATAGTAGTATTAACTGGCCTTCCTTGTAGGTGTATGGACATTATCCTATCACTGACAGTGTTGTACTTCAGGAGGGATCTTGAAACACTCTTTGTGACAATGAATGCCACACCATTCCTCTTCAATTTGTCATTCTGGCCTAGTAGATCATATGGTTGTCTGATTTAAAATGGTTGAAACTAGTCCATTTTAGCTCACTAATGCCTAGGATATCAATCTTTATGCATCACATTTCAGTTTTGACAACTTTTAATTTTCCTAGTTTCAGACTTTGTACATTCCATGTTCCAATTATTAATGGATGTTTGCATCTGTTTCTACTCATTTTAACTCATACCACATCAGCCAATGGAGGTCCTGAAAGCTTTACTCTATCCATATTGTTAAGGTCATCTCTACACTGTGGAGTCAGCTGTTCCCCAGTCAAATTTTGAGTGCCTTCTGACCTGATGGGCTGATCTTCCTGCACTATATTGGACAATGTTTCTCAGCTGTTCATACAGTTTTCCAGTAATATATCAGAAATTGTTTCACTGCTATTCATAAGGTTTTCACTGGCTGATTGTTTGAGAAGTGGATGACCTGTTCCTTCTTTTGAGTCTATCTTAGCCTGGAAGCTCTGCTGAAACCTGTCCACCATGGGTAACCATGCTGGCAGTTTGCAACACAGTGGCATAGCCTCCAGCCTCACAACAACATGTAAGCCACCACAGGATGACAAACTGACAGACAAGTTTGTCTCCTTTAGTTGTTCCTAACCCCTCTAAACCTGTGTACCTTAGGCAATGGCCTTAAAATAGAGCTGCCCGCAAGGGAAAAGCAGCCTCTGAATCCTGGCCTACCTACCTTGGGCCCTGGCTTTAATGAGGTCTTCCTCCAAGCAAGAAGCAGCCCTCAGCCCTGGGCCCACCTACTTGGGCCCCGGCCTTAATATAGAGCCTCCCCCAAGTGAAAAGCAGCCCCCAAGTCCCAGCCCCCCTACCTTGGGCCCTGGCCTTAAAACAGAGCCAGCCCCAAGTGAAAAACAGCCTCCAAGCCTCTGGCCTGCCTACCTCAGGCCCAAGCTTGCTATACAGCCACCCCCAAGTGAAAAGCGGGCACTCTGGTAGCATAGTGCCTAAGGCACTTGACTGCTAACCAGAAGGCTGGCGGTTCAAACCCACCAGTCACTCCTCAGAAGGAAGATGGGGCAATCTACTTCCATAGTGATACTGCCTTGGAAACCCAAGCAGGGATCGCTATGAGTTGGGTTCAACTTGACAGCACCTAACAACAACAACAAAGAGAAAAGCAACCTTCAGACCCCAGACCCAACTACCTCAGGCCCCTAAAGAGCTGCCCCCAAGCAAAAATTAAAATAAAATAAAATAAAATAAAATTTCATAATGGGATTGCTATATCAAATGGTAATTCTAATTTCAACTTTTTAAGGAATTGCCATCCTGCTCTCCACAGTGGTGGTTTCATTTTATAGTTCTGTCAACAGTGTATGAGAGTCCCAATCTCTCCACATTCTAGCCCAGCATTTTGTTGTTTTCTGGCTTGTTGAACTTTGCAATTAGAGCTGGGGCAAGATGGTATCCCCTTGTTGTTTTGATCTGCATCTCTCTAATGGCTAATGATTGTGAACATTTCTTCATATGTTTATTGGCTGCCTGAATATCTTCTTTGGCAAAGTGTCTATTCATATCTTCTGCCCATTTTTAAATTGGATTGTTTGTTCCTTCCTTTTGTCTTCCTCCCAATTTCTGAATCTTTGAAGGGTGGTGGCTAGAAAGCATGCCTGTTGTTTAGCTTGCTGGGTTTCCCTCTATTCAAAGAAGTTTTCTTTCTCCATCTCCATCCCTAAATACAACTCCCACTATTTGTCTGTCAGTTTGTTGTACCATCATGGCTTGTATGTTGCTGTGAGGCTGGAGGATATGTCACTGCTATTTCAAATATCAGCAGTGTTACCCATGATGGACAGGTTTCAGCGGAGCTTCCAGACTAAGACAGATTGGGAAGAAGGATGGGGCCATTTACTTTTTTAAAAATTGGCCTCTAAAAACCTTATGAGTACCCATGGAACAGTGTCTGATATATTACTGGAAAACTTCATGAGTAGCTGTGAAATATTGTCTGATATAGTGCTGGAAGATGAGTCCCTCAGTTTGGAAGTCACTCAAAATACAACTGGGGAAGAGCTGCCTCCTCAAAGAAGAGTTGACTTTAATGATGTGGATGGAGTAAAGCTTTCTGGACATTCATTTGCTGATGTGGCATGACTCAATATAAGAAGAAACAGCTGCAAATATCCATTAATAGTTGGAACATGGACTGTACAGAGTATGAATCTAGGAAATTTATAAGTTGTCAAAAATGAAATGTAATGCATAAAGATTGATATCCTAGGTATTAGTGACCTGAAATGGACTGGTATTGGCCATTTTGAATAAGACAATCATATGGCCTTCCAGGCCTGGAATGACAAATTAAAGAGGCATGGTGTCCTCATAACTGGACCAATAAGGAACAACATGATAAATGGCAAAGGATTGAAATTGTCACAAATTTCATTTTACTTGGATCCACAATCCAAGTCCATGGAAGCAGCAGTTAAGAAATCAAAGGACATATTGCAATGGGCAAATCTGCTGCAAAAGACCTCTTCAAAGTCCTTAAGAGTAAAGATATCTCTTAGAAAACTAAGGTTTTGATCCAAGCTATAGCATTTTCAGTAGCTTCATATGCATATGAGAGCTAGACAGTGAATAAAGAAGACTGCAGAAGAATTGATGCTTTTGAATTGTGGTGTTGGTGAAGAATATTGAAGGTACCATGGACTGCTAGAAGAATGAACACATTTGTCTTAGAGGAAGTACAGCCGGAATATTCTTTAGAAGCGAGCATGGCTAGACTTCATCTCTCATACTTTGGTCATGTTGTCAGAAGGGACCACTCCTTGGAGAAGGTTATCATGCTTGGTAAAAGCAGAGGGTCATTGAAAAAGAGGAAGACCCTCAATGAGATGGATTGACACAGTGGCTGCAACGATGGGCACAAGCTTAGCAAGGATTGTGAGGATGGCTCAGGACTGGGCAGTGTTTCATTCTGTTGTACATAGGGTCACTAGGAGTCGGAACCAACCTGACAACACCTAACAAGAACAACAACATCCTAGTAGCAATGACTGTATTTTTCTTAAGGGAGAAGATCACCAGGTCTTTACTCCTGCTGAACCTCCGTTGGTTTGACAGTCCTTAACCTCTGCACCACCAGGCTCCTTGTTGATTTTTAACAACTACGCACCAGCCACTCCTCCAAAGGAAGATTGGGCAATCTAGTTCCATAGAGATGCTGCCTTGGAAACCCAAGGAGGGTTTACTATGAGTCAGATTTGACTTGATGGCAGTGAGTTTTTTTTGTTGTTTGTTTATCAAGTAGTTTAGGCAGAATTGAATTTTGTTGAAAGGACACACTGATAAAATACTATTCCCTACATAAATAGCTGTTAATGAGAAGACATTCCAGAGCATCTGCTAGCAGAGGCATAATTAAAGTATGGCAGGTAAGCCTTGGAGCCACTTGAGGTGGGGTGGGCACCAAGATCAATTTCTATTGGCTATTGCAGTTTCCACACCAGCCGTGACATCATTCAAAAATTTAAAACTAATTTTCATAGGTGCTATTTTCCCTACATAGATCTCCTTGTATTTGTCTTCACTAGCAGCCTCATCTGTTGGTGCTGAGCTGGCAGTCTGTCTTCCCTCAACTGTCTGGTTACAGAAGGGAGGTAAGAAATGTTTTGCTTCCTTTTTGGACAAGAGCACTTTGATGGGCTCTTTTCAGATTGCTGTTACACATTAATCGCGCCAAGAGTCCTGTGGGATGAATGTTGCCCTTCAGCTTTCTCTTTGAAAGAGATTCACAGGCTTTGCAATCAAGAGACTGGGGCAAACTCGAGACAAATCCGGCCCTGCCAAGTCTTAGCTATGGCACCACCATAGCTCAGAGCCTTTTCTTTCTTTCTTTTTTTTTTTATTGTGATTCGGGTAAAGATTTACAGAGCAAATTCACTTTCCATACAGCAGTTCATGTATACTTTGTCTCATGTCATTGACCACAGTTTACCACAATGCAACAGCTCCCCTCCCACTTCCTCCCCATAGTTACCACTTCCCAGTGTCTATCGAGCTGTCTCCCTGTGCATAAGCAGCCTTTCCTTCTCCCATGATTGTTCTCTCGAGGGCATGTGTCTACTTGAGGTAAATGTTCAACTCACATGCGGGTACTTTGGCTGGAAAGCACAGGTGTGGGTTCAATTCCAGACCTGAAGGGTAGCTAGGGGCCATAGTCTCAGTGGTTCCACCAGGCTCTATTGGACCAGCAAACCTGGTCCTCAGAGCCTTTTCTTATATGAAAATTAAAGGATGTGCTAATAAGGTTACAGCTGTGTACTCAGGTGCAAGCAACACCAAGTGGATGTTTTGACCTCTTGCCAATCTTCTCGTTTCTACCTCGGAGCTCTCCTATAGGGTTGAGAGCGCGTCCTCCAAAAACTTCCCTGAACCACAGGCCAGGCCAGCTTTCCCACTTAGTCATAATTTATGTAGTGGCAGAGTGAAAACCCGATAGTTTCCTTAAAAAGTTTAATTCATTCACATGCTATACGAAGAAGTTCTTAACCCGGGGGTTCACGACTCCACTTGAGAGGTTCTTTAACTTCCTAAAATGGTTCTCAAATATTGGGCAGTAAGAACCCACGTACATTTTGCAAGAACAAGGATTACAGTAGTTTAGAGGCAGTCAAGTGGGTTCTCGCGCAGCGCAAAATAGTTTAAGAATCACTGCTCGAGACCCGCCTAGTGAACTCTGTGGGCCAGGACTTCTGTTTTGAGCTGCATTTTATGCCCAACTCTTGGTCTTAACCCACCATAGCCTCCGCTGCAACAGCTCCGGACAGCACGCTTTCACAAAGGCTGGTTTTGCTCAGGGGCGGTCACAAGCTATTTCCCCCAATTCCCCGCCCCGGGGCGGGGAGTCCACACTGAGCATGCTCAGTAGCCGGAAGGCGTTCGTCTCCCGGTCGGAAGTCAGAACTGAGTGTTTGTGTTTTTTCCCAGGGTGCCCCGCGCTGCTGTCATGGCTGCCTCCTTGTGCTGGTATCCACACATGGGTTTTTAGGGCTGTGGATGAATTCACAGTAAATGTGGCCTCTAGACTTGGCGTCTTTGCACCCTACTCCTTTCATTTTCTTTTGTTGACTTCTAAGTGACCCTCGTAGGAGCACGTCTTGGTTGTAGCGATGTCCGGGGAGATGTGGATCCCGGAACTGGCAATTCTGCGGGGCTTCTCCACTGAGGCTGATCAGCTGCAATGGAAACAGGAAGGCGTCGTCGGCTCAGGTGAGAAGAGCACCTGGGGTTGTGAGGAGGAGGGGTCGCGGTGGTCGTGTTCTCGTTCTTCTTTTTTTTTCAACCCACTCAACAGTATGTTGTTATGTGTCGTGAAGTCGACCCGACTCATAGCGACCCCTCCTTGGGTTTCCAAGGCAGTATCACTACGGAAGTAGATTGCCCAGCCTTCCTTCCGAGGAGTGCCTGGTGGGTTTGAACCGCCAGCCTTCTGGTTAGCAGTCAAGTAAGTGACTTAGGCATTGTGCTACCATAGCTCCTACTCAATAGTATAGAAATCCTCAAGGCTTTGGGATCGCTGCGTTCTAAACGTTGTCTTCAGGCTCAGTTGCTGTCCTTACCCAAGACTTCTCACCACCCAGGTTCACTAATAACAGTGGCAATATAAATTACTTTTATTGGAGCGCCTGAATCATTTAATCTTCATAATAGCCATCTGAGGTAGGTACTACCTTTAATCCCCATTTTGCAGATGAGATGTAGGTAAAGAGTTAAAAAGCGTATTTACTAGTGGGATATAAGCACAGCTTATGGGATTTAAGCTGGACCAGAAGAGAAATAGCAATTTAAGACAGTATATAAATGCTGTGTGTGTGTGTGTGTGTGTGTGTGTGCGCGCGTAGTAGGTAGGTGTTTAGGCGGGAGGCATTTTTTGAAGGCAGCGGTGGGATCTGGAAAAGTTTCATGGAAGAAGTTGGATGAGTTAATTTTTCGTTAAAAGGTAAGACTGACAAGTGGAGAAAAGTTCAGCAGGAGAAAACTTGAGTATAAAGGTGTCCAAGGGGGAATGTACATAGGATATTAAAGGGAGAAATGAGTAAGCCAGCATGCTAGGAGTGACTTCCTGAGGTAAAATAGTAAGTAGGAAGAGCCAGATTGTGAACGATCTTAGAACCTGGGCAAGGACACTTTTCCTATCGTCAGTAGGAATCTTTGTGATTCTTCCAGCAGAAGGGTCATAATGCTTACCAATGAGGGATATTATTCCTGGGCCTGATTTCTTATTCGGTGGTGCAATATAGTAAATTACATAGTATGGCTTTTCTAGCCTTAGTCTTTGTAAATTCCATGGTGGAATTTGCCATGAGCAACTGAGTAGCTCCTGGTTGTTAAAGTTATCCATCTGGGGTATTTCTCTTGTGAGTGGCAAAAAGCAATCTTCTGGGAAGTTCATTCTCTCTCAGATGTATAAAATTCTGATGTGATTGGTTAATTTGACCACTCTGCCAGGTTCAAAAGGAGCTATCCTAGGGACTGAAGGAGGCTCTCTGACTACCTGCTGAGAAAGACTCGCTGCTGAGAGACATAAGAGAGACATGCACTCCTGAGAGATGGCCGGCTGAGAGAGACAGAGCACGTTCCTGAACTTGAGTTGTAGCTTGTTGCTTCCCTGTTGTTGTTGTTGTTGTTATGTGCCGTCGAGTCGGCCCCGACTCATAGCGACCCCTCCTTGGGTTTTCGAGGCAGTATCACTACGGAAGTAGGATTGCCCAACCTTCCTTCCGAGGAGTGGCTGGTGGGTTTGAACCGCCAGCCGTCTGGTTAGCAGGCAAGTGTCTTAGCCGCTATGCTACCAGAGCTCCTAGTTGCTTCTCTAATAAACTCTAATCTGTGAGTTCTGTGTGGTCACTGCAATGAATTGTTGAGCCTAGCAGAGAAGTAGTGAGTGCTGTGGGAGGGACAGTTGGTTTCAGGGTTGGTGAAATGGCTGGAGGGAGGTATTATGTCTGGCCTAGCAGCAATAGGCCTTGGGCTGCTGATAGTGAGTCTGTCTTCCTTTTGTGGAGTTAGGGGAGGTCAGAAGATGTAGCCTCTATGCCCCTTTGGCAGGTGGTCATTATCAATATGGTAGAGCTCTTAATTCTAGAAGATGTAATGTTTGTAGAATGACGAGGATTTGCTCAGTGCTTTGTGATTAAGGTACAAAAGGCATTCTAAATGTGTGTATATATATATATATATATATATATATATATATATACACACACACACACACACACACACACACGTATATACGAATATATGTGTGTGCGTGTGTGGTGGTTGTTGTTAGGTGCTGTCGAGTCGTCTCCAACTCATAGCAACCCTGTGTACAATGGAACGAAACACTGTCTCGTCTTGTGCCAGCCTCAAAATCCTTGCTATTCCTGAACCCATCGTTGCAGCCACTGTGTCGGTCCATCTCATTGAGGGCCTTCTCCTTTTCCGTTGACCATGATATCCTTCTCCAGGGAATTGGTGCCCTCTGACAACATGACCAAAGTAGGTCAGACGAAGTCTGGCCATTCTTTCTTCCAAGGAGCATTCCGGCTGCTCTTTTTCCTTTATTATTTATTAGTTCTTTTGACAGTCCATGGTACTACTTTTAGTATTCTTTGACAACTCAAAAGCATCAACTCTTCTTCAGTCTTCCTCGTTTATTGTCCAGCTCTCACATGCATATGAGGCAATTGAAAATATCATGGCTTGGGTTAGGCACACCTTAGCCTTCATTGAGACATCTTTGACATCAACACTTTAAAGAGGTCTCTTGCAGCAGATTTGCCCAGGGCAATATGTTGTCTGATATCTTAACTTCTGCTTCCATTGGTATTGATGGTGAAACCAAGTAATATGAAATATTTAACAACTTCAGTCTTTTCTCCATTCATCGTGATGCTGCTTATTGGTCCAGTTCTGAGGATTTTTGTTTTCTTTATGTTGAGATGTAATCCATACTGCAGACTGAAATCTTTAATCTTCATCAGTAAGTGTTTCAAGTCATCCTCACTTTCAGCAAGCAAAGTTGTGTCATCTATCACAGGTTGTTAATACAACGAGTCTTCCTCCAATCCTGATGCCACGTTCTTCTTCATATAGTCCTGCTTCTCGGATTATTTGCTCAGTGTACAGATTGAATAAGTTGGTGAAAGGACACAACCCTGACACACTCTCTTCTTGATTTTAAACCATTTAGTATTCCCTTGTTCTGTTTGAAAGACAGCCCCTTGGTCTATGTACAAGTTCCTGATGAGCACAATCAAGTGTTTGGGAATTCCCATTCTTCTCAATGTTATCCATAATTTGTTATGATCCACACAAGCGAATGCTTTCTGCATAGTCAATAAAACACAAGTAAATATCTTTCACAAGAAAGAAAAAAATTCTTTGCTTTCAGCTAAGATCCATCTGACAGTTCTTGGAGCTTGAGAAATGCTGAGTGTGTTCTTCCCTTTAGGTTTTTTAACTCCAAGTCTTTGCATATTTCATTGTAATGATTGAGTTTGTCTTCTCGAGCTGCTCTTTGAAATCTTCGGTTTAGCTCTTTTATCTTTTCATTTCTTCCATTTGCTTTAGCTACTCTCCATTCAAGGGCAAGTTTCAGAGTCTTTTTTGACATCCATTTTGGTATTCTCTTCATTTCCTGTCTTTTTAATGACCTTCTGCTTTCTTCATGGATGATGTTCTTGATGACATCCCACAGTTCCTCTGTTTTTTGGTCATTGGTATTCAGTGCATCAAATCTATTCTTTAAATGGTCTCTAAATTCAGGAAAGATATAAATCAAGGTCAAATTTTGGCTGTCTTGGACTTGTTTTAATTGTCTTTAGCTTCGGCTTCAACTTGCATATGAGCAGTTGATGGTCTGTTCCACAGTCAGCTCCTGGCCTTATTTTGGCTGAAAATATTGCACTTTTCCATCTTCTCTTGTCACAAATGTAGTACATGTGATTCCTGTTTACTCCATCTGGCGAAGTCCACATGTATAGTCTCTGTTTATGTTGTTGAAAAAAGGTATTTGCAATGAATAAGTTGTTGGTCTTGTAGAATTCTGTCATGTGATCTCCAGCATTGTTTCTGTCACCAAGACTATATTTTCCAATGACTGGTGATTCGCCTTTGTTTCCCAAACTTTTGCATTGCAATCAGCAGTAATAATCAACACATCTTTTTGCATTGTCAGTCAATTTCAAACTGCAGAACTTGGTAAAAATCTTCAATTTCCTTATCTTTGGGTTTGGTGGTTGGTGTGTAAATGTGAGTAATAGTAGTATTAACTGGTCTTCCTTGTAGGCATATGGATATTATCCTATCACTGACAGCATTGTACTTCAGGATAGATGTTGGAACATTCTTTGTGATGATGAATGCCATGCTGTTCCTCTTCATTTTGTCATTCTCGGCATAGTAGATCGTATGGTTGTCTGATTCCAAATGGCCAAAACTGGTCCATTTCAGCTCACTAATACCTAGCATATTGATCTTTATGCATTTCATTTCATTTTTGACAACTTCCAGTTTTCCTAGATTCATACTTTGTACATTCCCATGGTCCAGTTATTAATGGATGTTTGCAGCTGTTTCTTCTCATTTTGAGTCATGCCACATCAGCAAATGGGTGTCCTGAAAAGCTTTACTGTATCCACATCATTAAGATTGGCTCTACTCTGAGGGGGCAGCTTTTCACCAGTAGTATTTTGAATGCCTTCTGACCTGAGGGGCTCATCTTCTGGCACTGTATTGGACAGTTTCAGGGCTATTCATAAGTTTTCTAGTAATATATCAGACAGTGTTTCACTGCTATTCATAAGGTTTTTGCTGGCCAATTCTTTGAGAAGTGTATGGCCCGTTCCTTTTTCTGAGTCTGTCTTAGTCTGAAAGCTCCGCTAAAACCTGTCCACCATGGGAGATCCTGCTGATATTTGAAACACTGGTGGCATAGCCTCTAGCCTCACAGCAACACACAAGTCACCACAAATTGACAGACAAGTGGTGTGTGTGTGTGTGTGTGTGTGTGTGTGTATGGAGCTCTGGTGGTGTAGTGCCTAAGACATTTGTCTGCTAACCAGAAGGTTGGTGGTTCAAACCCACCAGCCAGTCTGTGGAAGGAAGGCTGGGCAATCTACTTCCATAAAGATTTACTGCCTTGGAAACCCAGTGGAGGTCATTATGAGTTGGAACCGACTCAATGGCAGTGAGTTTGGTTTGTTTTTGGTGTGTGTGTGTGTGTGTGTGTGTGTATTTCATACTAAAGTGGTTTATATTTACCTAACAGTGTTACTATTCTTTATAGTTTGAAAAAATGTTCTTTTGGATCATTGGACTAATTCTTTCTATTACAGAGAGTGGATTTTTCCTAAAATTGCTGCTAGAAGGGAACAATGAGGCTGTATTCTTAAATTCATTAACTCAAAATATCTTTGAGTCAACAATGATGGCCGAAGAAAAGATTGACAACTACCTGGAAAAGCGAATAATAACATTCCTGGATTATTCAACAGATTTGGAGAAAAGTGAAAGGTAATTTATTTGAAAATTGCATAGAAAAACAGATTCTGAATGCATTTAATAGTGCTTTGACAGTGTATGGCACAGATGTTTGGGGTTGTTGAAAAACTAACTTTACATTTAATCATTACTTATGATGTACCAAGGTGCTCTGATGGCATAGTGAGTAAGGCATTTGACTAACTAGAAGGTTGGAGGTTCAAACCCACTAGCTGCTCCTTTGGAGGAAGATGAAACAATCTATTTCTGTGAAGATTTATAGCCTTGGACTCAGTGAGAGCTGCTGTGAGTCAGAATTGACGCGATGGCAGTGGGTTTGGTTTTTAGTATGATGTACCAAGTAATCTGTGTAAAGAACTCCTTCCCAGAGGTCCTTCTAGAATGAACCAGTAAAAGGGTGTAGCATATAAGGGTTTCACATATGAGACGAGGTATATAAGAGAGTGGTAACTGCTAATGCAGTGTGTCTTCAAATGTTTAAGTCTTGTAGGTAGGTTTTAGCCACAGGCAAATCTTTGGACCTTATTTCCTTTTAACTTGAAAACATACACTTCAATCTTGTTGTTTCTAGGTTACTGAGTGATACTTGTAACTACTTTTATTATGTTTTAGATTATTATTTTTTCTAGATATTAGAGAATAATTATCTAGTTTACATTGTTTGAGGAGCTCTGGTGATGCAGAGGTTAAATTGCTAGGCTGCAACAAAAAGGTTGGTGGTTTGAACCCACTAGCCACTCCACAGGAGACAAAGGTGGCAGTCTGTTTCCATAAAGATTTACAACCTTAGAAACCGTTGGAGCCAGTTTACTCTGCCCTATAGAGTTACTGTGAGTTGGAACTGATTTGAGAGCAACAGATTTTGTGTAGTTTATGTAATTTCATAGTGTTAAGTGTCCTGGGTACTTACACAGCAGTAAAACCTGTCTTTCAGTGCTGTTTCAATTATTTGGTTCTTGTCAATTTTTTAATATTAATACACCTCTCGCTTTCCTTCTCTATCTCTGGTATCTCAAGTTTTAGGTATCTTTAAAGTGAATGCAATTTTGTTTTACCATTATTTTTAGGGAATGGCTCCATTTAGGCCTTTAACAAATAAACCAACTATTGTATTGGGTGTTGAGGCTGTGAAATGAGTAAGTCACAACTGTATCCTTAAGGAGTTCACAGTAGAATGTTACCCAAGCAATTACCAATGAGTCAACTTCAACTTATGGTGACCTCATGTGTGTCAGAATAGAACTCTGATCTACAGGGTTTTCAGTGGCTGAATTTTTCAGAAGTGGATCGCCAGTCTTTCTTCCAAGGTGCCTGTGGGTGTACTTGAACATCCATCCTTGTGGTTAGCAGTGAGAGTGTTAATTGTTTGCACCACTCAGAGACATGAGAATGTTGCTATAGGCTTTTTGTATTATTAAAAAAAATCTCATCATTCCTTTTTAATTTTACTTCTACTTTACATTTCTACATTGTTATGCTTGACTCTTTTGTTGCTCTCTGAAATATGTGCATTGTTATAGCAACTAGCCTTGTGGCTGAACATGAAAATGTACATATGCCAACAGATTCGTTGTTCACTGGTAGATAGAATTTCAGCTTTTTGCAGAGAGCTGAGAAAAGACATTTCAGGTACCTTATTTTGAAGTATTTGAAAATTGAACTGTATTATCAGTTAATCTTAAAGATTTGTTTTTCAGTTAGAACACTTATACTAAGCCTTTCAGATCTTGTTACACACCTATTTTCCCCGTATTTCCTAACTTCTGACTACACGCAGGCTCTTTTGTTATCTGTGTTCTCTGATGCTTCTTACTCTTGCCTCTGCTCTCAGTTGTGCTGCATCCAGAGCTTTACTTTCCAACTTGTGGGTTTGATATTTTTTTTTCCTGAAGAACCTTTCTTTCTTCTTTTTTTTTAATTGTGATTTGGGTGAAGGTTTACACAGCAAATTCATTTTCCATTCAGCAGTTCACGCACACTTTGTCTCATGACATTGACTGCAATTTCCTGTGATGCAACAGCTCTCTTCCTATTTCCTCCCCATAGTTACCTCTTCCCTGTGTCCTTTCCTCCCATGCACTCCTGCCGCTTGAGCTTTCTCCCTGTGCATACACAGCCCTTCTGTTCTCTTATAATTGAGCTCTCCAAGGACTGTATCTACTTAATGTAAATGTTCAGCTCATATGCCTTGCCTTTTGTTTGGCTGGAAGCCACAGGTGTGAGTTCAATTCCAGACCTGAAGGGCAGCTAGAGTCCATAGCCTCAGGGGTTCCACCAGGCTCTAGTAAAGCAGCAAACCTGGACCCTCCCCCCCACTTTTTTTAAGTGATTTTGAGTTTTGCTACATATTGTTCTCCCACTCTATCCAGGATCTCCTACATAAATCCCCCTCTGAGTGGTTGACATTGGTAGCCGGACACCATCTAGGTCTTCTGGTCTCATAGTCATATAGGCTGAGAATTGCATGGTGTACCAGTCCCTTGGACTAATTGTTTTCATGCATCTTTGGTTTTCTTCATTCATCTTTACTCTGTACGAGGAGAGACCCATTCTTGCATTTGGATGGCTGCTTGCAAGCTTTTAAGAGTCCAGTCACTACTCACCAAAGCAGGATGTGGAACAATGTTTTGGCGTATTTTGTTAATGCCAATTGAGTGTGATGTCCCCTGCAATCGTGGTCCCAAGCCCGCAGGTCCATCTGCTTTCTTCCTCTGGGTAGTTGGCTATGGCCAAGAAGTGATTACAATCTTATCCCTTGTCAGCTCTACTATATACCTGGAAATTCTTATAGAACATACAGATATACTTGTAGAAATATTGTCTGCCAACCCTATATGCGGTCTTGGGCACAAGACATACCTACAGAGACGTACCTCCTCGTTCAGCCTGTCTACCCATCTATCCACCCATATATCAATGCTTGCTATCCCTGACAACGCAATACTGTATGTGCAAAAGGGTTCATCTTTGTTGTCTGTACCTCTCATACACCTCTCTGTGTCTTTCTCTTTTCTCAGTGCCACCATGTTGATCGCTCACATTTGGTACATTGCCTTTCCCTGCACCCAAATCAATACTTGTCTCTATCTATCTAGCAGTAAGAATCTTTCTTTTGAGGTAAGGGTTGAAAGAGTATGGGAAGAAGAAAGTGACTACTGTTAACATTTTTCTTCAGAATGAAACTCCAGGATTTATCTTAAATCAGGGTTTGGCAAGTTATAGCCCATGTAGAGTGGCTAAGGGTGGTTTTTATATTTTTAAAGCATTGAAAAAAGAAAAAAAGCATATGTGTTAGAGAGTCTATGACCTGCAAAGGCTAAAATATTTAATAACTGTCTAAAGGAGCTCTGGTAGCATAGTGGCTAAAGCACTTGACTGCTAACCAGAAGGCTGGCGGTTCAAACCCACCAGCCACTCCTCGGAAGGAAGGTTGGGCAATCCTACTTCCGTAGTGATGCTGCCTCGGAAACCCAAGGAGGGGTCGCTATGAGTCGGGGCCGACTCGACGGCACATAACAACAACAACAACAACATTTACATAAAAAGTTTGCCCACCCTGTCTTAACCAAAGCACATTGAATTGCAATTTCTAGGGGTCTTTTTTGTTGGCTGTTAACCAGAAGGTTGGCCCACCAGCTACTCTGTGGGAAGAAGATGAGGCAATATCTTTCTGTAAAGATTTACAGCCTGGGAAACCCAGTGGGATTGCTATGAGTTGGAATCAACTCGATGGCAGTGTTTTTTTTTCAGCAGGTGGTGAAACAAGATCAGTAAAATGCTAGCAATAGCTTTTTCTTTTGTGGAATATTGTGTTTTATACATCTTCTTACAGTGTCAGAGCTGTTAAATAGAATGTAAGAAAACTTATAGGAGCCTGAGCAGAGTCTAAATCAGTGCTCTGCAAGAGAATTTTTGTGATAATGGAAGTGTTTGTTCTATATATGTGCTGCCCATTATTGTAGCCACTGGTCACATGTGGCTATTTAATACTTGAAATGTGGACAGTGAATTTTTATTTAATTTTAATTAAAATAAATTAAAAGAGCCATATTTGGCTCATGGTTACCATATTAAGTAGTGTAGACCTAAATTGTTTAGCTTTTAGAATTTTTATTTTTAATACTCCAGGATAGTTTTAACAAGTGTCAGTTTTTATGTTACATTTTCTTTAATAAATTTGAAATGAAATACTGTGTTGGAGGTTATACAGTGAAAACTGTTTCTGTGTATTTCTTTCTTTTGCAGGCAGCAGTTGATATTTCTTCTTGGTGTGAACAGTTTGCAGCTTTTTGTTCAGAGTAACTGGACAGGGCCTCCTGTTGACTTACAGCCTCAGGATTTTTTGCCATCTGTTTTGTTCCAGCAGTTCAATGAGGTAGACTTCTTGAACATCATATATAGTTATTACTGTGTTATTCATTCTGTAGTCTATACTCTAGTCTTTATAAACTGGAGTTAATAGTACATGGAAAAGAAACATGATTGTATAGCTTGCACAGAACTACTAAGAATGCTTTTGTTCATTGATCAGATTTTTAGATATTTTGAGAAGTTCTATTGTCAGTCTCAAACTGTTGTTCAGATATTCCTGATTTTATGGAGCTCTATTAGCCATTCTTTTTATTAAAGCGCAGACAACTGCACCAGTCACCCAGTTACTTATATTATCAGAGTTACATAAAAGTATTTCTGGCAAAGCTGAATCTGGAAATCTGTTTGATTTTGTTGCAGGTAAGTTTTGCTGCTTAAGAACAGTTTTCAGGATGGTTTTCATTCTATTACAAATACTTTCTTTTAGTGCCTGACACAGAGGTGCTTCATGGGTGATAAGAATTATTATTATTCATATATGAAGGTAGTATTATTGACCTGCATCACTGGGTCATCAGTGGGGCTTGCAGGTAGTTCCTCAGGAGTTTTTGAAAACATGAGCATATGATTGGGAGAGTATGAGATGATCTGCTAATCATCCATTTATCTAGCCTCCTCAGAGAGCTATAACACAGCTGCCATTCAGTCAGCCTTTGAAAAGGGCCCCCTTCATGGTTGCACAACATGATTAAGGTAGTTGATATCACTAAGTTGTACACACAAAAAATGTCAAATTGGAAAATGGTGTGTTATGTATGTCTTTACAACAATAAAAAACCCATTATTCTCGGTGAAGGAAGCCAGACATATGTGCACATACACACACACACACACACAGACACAGACACACAAAGGTCCCCTTGGCATCCAAAACTCATATCATAAAAAGAATCTGTTTACTATTACCTTGTTTCCCAGGAGGTAGTAAGTTAGAAGTAGCAAATGAAAGTGGATAGAGTTGTAAGAGACTATGTGTTAATACTTTGATAGTTTGATTGTGGAGATAGAAAGAGAGAAAAATACAAAAGCAGGCATAATATGAAAGCACATCACTTACACATCTGTAACACATAAGCTTAGTATTATATTGCAGTAGAATAATTGATATTCATATTGCTGACCCTAAGTTAAAAGATAGATATTTTATGTGTAAGAAGGGAATTTATAATTATACTTTAGAAAGATTTTCATTGAAATGGGTAAAAACCAAAAGCTATGACACTTAAAGAGATAATCTTCTGTTATCTGGGCATTCAGTTTTGTGGAGCATCCCATTCCTTTTCCTGTTGTACATGAAATAGTTTCTGTCTATAGGTTAGGTTAGAAAGCCACCGAACATTCAAAGTTATACATACTTACGAAGTATGGACGGTGTAGCTCCAGTGGTGTTTAATTCACACGTTAACACATGTGAATGTGTTATGTCAGTGTGGTCCTTACAGAGTTGAAGTGTTCCATAGATGAAAAGACTGAAGCTCAGAATAGTGATAGAAACTTGGGGGTTTATATCCACATTTTCTGGTTCCAAACCCAGTACTCTTTTTGCTATACTAGTATAGAAGCACCTGTAAAGTCAGGTAATATTCAAAGCACTATAGTAAATAGGCGACGACAGAGCAGAGCAGCAGCCAGGCATCCAGGTAACGGGAAGGAGGGACCCAGGCTTCACCCCCACCAGCTAGGGAAGTGGGGGAAAGAGAAACCAGAGGTGATGGCAGAGCAGAGCAGCGCCAGGGATATAGGTAAGGGGAGGGTGGAGAGGTTTTGAATAGCTAAGTGAGACAAACTTGTCTGTCAGTTGTCATACTGTTGTGGATTGCGTGTTGCTGTGAGGCTTGAGGCTTTGCTACTCGTGTTTCCAGTGCCGGCAGGGTTGCACATCATGCACGGGTTTCAATGCAGCTTACAGACTGAGACAGACTAGGAAGAAGGAAGAGGCCATCCACTTCTCCAAGAATTGGCCAGGGAAAACCTTATGAATAGCAGAGAAACACTTTCTGATACGTTACTGCACAACTTTGTGAATAGCCTGGGAACATTATCCAGTACAGTGCAGGGCAACAAGCCCCTTAGGTCAGAAGGCTTTCAAAATTTGACTAGGAAAGAGCTACATCATCAGAGTAGGACCAACCTTACTGATATGGATACAGTAAAGCTTTCGAGACCTCCATTTGCTGATGTGGCACAACCCAAATTGAGGAGAAGCAGCTGCAAATGTCCATTAATAACAGGAACATGGAGTGTACAAAGTATGAATCTAGGAAAATTGGAAGTTGTCAAAAATGAGATAGAACGCATAAAGATTGATATCCTAGGCATTAGTGAGCTGAAATGGACCAGTTTCGGCTGTTTTGAATCAGACAACTATATGATCTACTATGCTGGGAATGACAGTTTAGAGAAGAATGGCATGGCATTCATCATCACAGAGGATGTTTCGAGATCTGTCCTGAAGTACAATGCTGTCAGTGATGGGATAATATCCATACTCCTACAAGGAAGACCAGTTAATATGACTCTTATTCAAATTTCTGCACCAGCCCCCAAAGCCAAAGATGAGGAAATTGAAGATTTTTATCAAGTTCTGCAGTCTGAAATCGACCAAACGTGCAGTCAGGATGTGTTAATTATCACTGGAGACTGGAATGCAAAAGTTGGAAACAAAGAAGAATCACCAGTGGCTGAAAAATTTGGCCTTGGTGACAGAAATAATGCTGGACATCGCACGATAGAATTTTGTAAGACCAACGATTTAGTCATTGCAAATACCTTTTTTCAACAACGCAAACAGTGGCTATACACATGGACTTTGCCTGATGGACTACACAGGAATCAGGTTGACTACATCTGTGGCAAGAGGTATCTTCAGCCAAAACCACGCCAGGAGCTGATTGTGGTACAGACCATCAACTGCTCCTATGCAAGTTCAACTTGAAATTGAAGACAATGAAAAGAAGTCTATGAGAGCCAAAATATGATCTTGAATATATCCCTCCTGAATTTAGAGACCATCTAAAGAGTAGATTTGATGCATTGAACACCAGTGACCAAAAACCAGAAGAATTGTGGGTTGACATCAAGAACATCATCCATGGGAAAGCAAGAGGTCATTAAAAGGATGAGAAAAGAAGAAAAGACCAAAATGGATGGCAGAAGAGACTCTGAAACTTGCCCTTTAATGGAGAGTAGCTAAAGCAAATGGAAGACATGACATGATAAAAGAGCTGAACAGATTTCAAAGAGCAGCTCGAGCAGACAAAGTCAATTACTGTAATGAAATGTGCAAAGTTAGAATACCAAAAGGGAAGAACACACTCAGCATTTCTCAAGCTGAAAGAACTGAGGAAAAAATTTAAGCCTCGAGTTGCAGTATTGAAAGATTCTATGGGCAAAATACTGAATAATGCAAGAAGCATCAAAAGAAGATGGAAGGAATATGCAAAGTCACTGTACCAAAAAGAACTGGTCGATGTTCATCCATTTCAAGAGGTGGGATATGATCTAGGTAGAACCAGTGGTACTGAAGGAAGAAGTTGAAGCTGCACTGAAGGAACTGGCAAAGAACAAGGCTCCAGGAATTGATGGAATACCTACTGAGATGTTTCAGCAAACAGGTGCCCCACTGGAGCCACTCACTTGGTTATGCCAAGATATTTGGAAGATAGCTACCTGCTAACTGACTGGCAGAGATCTGTATTTGGACCCATTCCAGAGAAAGGTGATCCCACAGAATGAGTAAATTAATGGACAATATCATTAATACTGCACATAAATAAAATCTTACTAAGATAATTCAAAAATGGTTGTAGCAGTATATTGACAGAGAACTTCCAGAGGTGCAAGCTGGATTCAGAAGAGGACGTGGAACAAGCAATATTATTGCTGCTGTCAGATGGATCTTGACTCAAAGAAAAGAATACCAGAAAGATGTTTATTTGTGTTTTATTGACTATGCAAAAGCATTTGATTGTGTGGATCATAACAAATTGTGGATAACAATGAGAAGAATGGGAATTTCAGAACACTTAATTGTACTCATGAGGAACTTGGACATAGACCAGAATGCTGTCATTCAAATAGAACAAGGGGACACTGCATGGTTTAATATCCAGAAGGGAGTGTGTCAGGCTTGTATCCTTTCACCATACTTATTCATTCTATATGCTGAGCAACTAATCTGAGAAACTGGATTATATGAAGAAACATAGCATCAAGATTGGAAGAAGGGTCATTAACAACCTGCGATATGCTGATGATACAACTTTGTTTGCTAAAAATGAGGATGACTTGAAGCACTTACTGATAAAGGTTGAAGAATACATCTGCAGTATAGATTACATTTCAATATAAAGAAAACAAAAATTCTCAGAACTCTACCTATAAGCTGCATCATGAGAAATGGAGAAAAGATTGAAGTTGTCAGACAGTTCAGATTGTTTGGTTTTATAATCGATGCCAATGGAAGCAGCGGTCAGGGTATCAGAGGACGTATAGCACTGGGCAAATTAGCTGCAAGGGACCTCTTTCAAGTGATGAGGAGCAAGGATGTCTCCTTGAGGACTAAGGTGTGCCTGACACAAGCCATGGTGTTTTCAGTCCCCTCATATGCATGTGAGAGCTGGACAATGAATAAAGAAGACGGAAGAGGAATTGATCCTTTTGAGATGTGGTGCTGGCAAAGAATGCTGAAAGTACTGTGGACTGCTAAAAGAACTAACAGATCTGTCCTGGAGGAAGTGCAGCCAGAATGCTCCTTGGAGGCAAGATGGTCAGACTTCGTCTCACCTACTTTGGTCATGTTGTCAGAAGGGACCATTTTCTGGAGAGGGATGTAATGCTTGGTAAGGTGGAGGGTCGACGAGGGAGGGAAGGCTCTCAATGAGATGGATTGACACAGTGGCTGCGGCTATGGGGTCAAGTATAGCGGGGATCATGGAGCTGGCATGGGAACAGGCAGTGTTTCCTTCTTCTGTGCATAGGGTGGCTATGAGTCGGAGGCAATTTGATGGCACATAACAACAACAATAACAACAACGATAAATAGCCTCTGTGGTAGTTAAGGTTGTGTGTCAACTTGACTGGGCCTGATTTTGGGTGGCTAGGCAGCTGGATGTAGTTGTTCCTGGTGATGAGACTGTAATCACCTCCATGGTAGAATCTGCTGTGAGCAGCTTAGTAGTTGTCTTTGGGGTGTGGTCTGCTTCCCGTATACAAGGAGAAGCTTTGAGAAAGGTAGTTCGCATTTTCACACATCTGGATCCTGCATTTGGCCAAATCTTCACCTCACTGGCCTGCTGTGCTGCCTCTTGATCTTGAGTTTATTCCTGAACTTTAGCTAGTGGCCTCCCATGTTAACTGCTGATCTTGTGACTCTGTCATTTTACCTGTTGACCTTTGGTTTGTCAGCCTCAGCAGCTAGCAGCTGTCTGAATTAGGAGACACCTCTATCTCCACTGGGCCTAGGATAAAAGGCAGAGCTGAAGCCCACGGTTTAGGGGCCTGCACCCATCCTCTAGAGCCAGCACACTGGATTTGGACTTAGGAGTTCTGGTGTTGTAGTGCCTAAGCATTTGACCGCTAACTTGAAGGCTGCCGGTTCAAACCCACCAGCCACTCCTTAGAGGGAAGGTTGGGCAATCTACTTCCGTAGTGATACCACCTCAGAAACCCAAGGAGGTGTCACTGTTAGTCGGATTGGACTTGACAGCAATGGATTATCTTCCTAAACTGTATAAGAATAAATTCTTGTTTGTTAAAACAACCATCCACTTGTGGTGTGTCTGTTATAGCAGCACTGGAGAACAAAGACAGCTCCAGACAATAAGAAATATTCAAATTAATTAAGAGATTTATAGAAACTGGATTTTGTCAGAGTTGTTCGTTTAGTTGGAGATGAGCCTTGAGCGAAAACCTAAGAAGTGTTAGGAAATGGATAGATAGAGAAAAGGAGGAGAGATGCATTCTAGGTGCAGTCATATAAGCTCTTCTTTGGGAAGGGGAGATTCTGAGCTTTCTGGATTAGCAGTGAGATCAGGCCAGGCCAGATTGTGGCAAACTTTGACTATGATGTTGATTTTAATTTTATTAGAATTAGCTCATACATTCAAAAGAGCATGTGAAACACGCCCAGTATAATAATGACATTCCTTTGTACCCACCACCCAGCTTGAGAAAGAGAATATTACCAGTATCATGGCTGTGGGAGCCTGGAGTGGGAAGACCCCTTGAGCTAGGCTCCTCTGACTTTGAGCAGCCTTATCTGACTCTGATATGTACTGTAAATAATAATATATCTGTGTGTGCTCTGACTTGAAAATGGTTCAGAAATACTGCCTTGGGGAAACCTCTGATAACTTCTCCAACTCCCCTGCCCTAGGTAACCACTCATGAATTTTGTGTTAATTTATTCCATAGTTTTAACACCTTTATCTGTATACTTAGAAAACTTAGTTTCATTTTGCCAGTTTTTGAATTTTATATAAATGAAACATATTATCTGTGTTGTTCTGTGACTTGCTTCATTTGCTTAAAATTATATTTTGAAATTAATCTATTATTCATTTTTACTTTTGTATAGTATTTAAAGTATAAAAATAAATACCACAATTTATGTATTGGTTCTACTATTGATGGTCATATGGGTTATTTCCATGTTTTGCTATTATATAATTGCCTCTTCTGGAAATGATTTGCAAGAGTTTAAGCAGAACATACTTAAAAAATGATAATATTTGTTTGGCACGGTACGCTAAATGGAGATACTGTTTTTACTGGTCCGCAAGCTGTGTAGTTGGCCACCCTAGGGCCTGAGGGGAATCAGTATTTCAGTACATCAATAAACCTATCCCAGCATTGAGTTGGGAAGCTGTGCTGTAGTATATATCTAGGAGTGGAGTTATATATACAGCTATGCTGTACTATATATCTAGGAGTGCTGTTGCTGTACCTTACGGGTATATGTGTGTTCAGCTATTCTTGCCAGTGCCGGATTGTTTTTCAAAGGATTATACTCTTAAAGGCGAACTGAGGATGTTAGCATTTATTTGGAAGATAGAGGGAGTTTTTAAATTTAGGAGTGACATATTAGTATTTTCTAGTTGTCATTCTTGTGTGTGTTGATTCTTTGGTTCTCCTTGTAATGCACATATATTTGTGAAATAGCTGTTTGCATGAAGATATGCGTAGTGCCTAAGGCACTTGACTGCTAATCAGGCAGTTCAAACCCACCAGCCCTCCTGGGAAGGAAGATTGGGCAATGTACTTCCATAGTGATACTGCCTTGGAAACTCAAGGAAGGGGGTTGCTGTGAGTTGGGTCTGATAATGTCCTCCAAGTTCATCCATTATTATTCAGTGTTTTGCTGACTCTACATCATTCTTTAGTGCTGCGTAGCATTCCGGTATGTGTTTGTACCATAGTTTGGTCATCCACTCTTCTGCTGTTGGGCATGTAGGTTGTTTCCATCTTTTTGCTATTGTAAATAGTGCTGTGATGGACATGAGTGTGCATGTCTCTGTTCCTATCCTGGCTCTTATGGCTCTAGGATATATATCTAGGAATGGGACTGCTGGGTCAAATGGTATCTCCAATTCCAACTTTCTAAGGAATCACCATATTGCTTTCCACAGTGGTTGTATTACTTCACAGTCACATAAGCAGTGTGTGAGAGTCCCAATCTCTCCACATCCCCACTAGCATTTGTTATTTTCTGTCTCATTGAACCTTGCCAACAGTGCTGGGGTGAGACGGTATCTCATTGTTGTTTTGATTTACATCTCTCTGATGGGCAGTGATAGTGAGAATCTTTTCATGTATTAGCTGACCACCGGAATGTCCTCCATGGTGAAGTGTCTATTCATGTCTTCTGCCCATTTTTCAATTGGATTGTTAATTCCTTTGGCATTGAGGTGGAGTTTTCCATCAGTCTGAGAGATAAGTCCCTTGCCAGATATGTAATTATCAGCAAATAGGAATTTGTTGCTGTCATTTTTGTCAAGTGATTTTTCATTGTGTCAATTTCTTTGTTCCATTTGATTTTCTATGCTGAGCTCATTTTGTTTATGAATCGTGTTATCACTTCCTTCATTGCTATTGTTTTAGTATTTGCTGAATATTTATGCTGGTCCTCTTTTTTTATTTTGATGTGAAGTGTTATCATTTTTCTTTGAGGTTACCCTGTGATTTATAGTTTTCTTCCCAAGTGCAGAACAGTCTGTTCTATCTTGTAATTATCTTGACGTCCCTATCATCTAGAAGTTCTGTAATGACATAGATTTTTTTCCCTTTTTTTGGTTTGTAGTTGTCCTCATTTGTCCGTTGGTGTCTCTGGTTCCCTGTTGTAGGCTTATTTATTTTGGATATTTCCATAGCTGGATTGGTTTCTGGGTTATATCATCATGTGTGTTAATGGTCGGTTGTTGTTGGTTGTTGCTCCTTCTCTGTCCAAAGGACTCCCTTTAGTATCTCTTGTAAGGTTGGTCTGATTTTAACAAATTCCCTTAATTTCTGCTTATCTGGAAATGTCCTAATTTCCCCATCATATTTGAGGGACAGTTTTGCTGGGTTGGAAATTTTTCTCTTTCAGTGTTTTATAAATACCATCCCATTGTCTTCTCACCTGCATGGTTTCTGTCGAGAAATTTGAGCTTAGTCTTATTGGTTGCTCCTTGTAGGTAACTTTTTGTTTTTCCCATGCTGCTCTCATCATTCTTTCTTTGTCTTTGGTTTTGATGAGTTTGATGATGATATGTCTTGGTATTTTTCTTTTGGGGTCTATCCTGTTTGGGGTTCGATGGACTTCCTGGATGGTTATATTCTCATCTTTCATCATATCAGGGAAGTTCTCCTCCAACAAATCTTGGACAATTTTCTCAGTGGTTTTACTTTTCTCTTCCTGTTCTGGAATTCCAGTGACACGTAGGTTATTCCTTTTGATGGTATCCCACATGAACCTTAGGCTTTCTTCATTTTGTTTTGATCTTTTTTCAGATTGATCCCTTTCCAAAGAAGTATTCAGGTATTTGTCTTCATTCTCATTAATTCTGTCTTCCATTGGATCAATTCTACTCCTTTGCCCTTTCAATGTGTTATCGATTTCTGACAATTTAGTATTAATCTCCTGTATTTCTATCTGTAGGTTTAGAATCATTTCTAATTTTTCATTTATTTTGCCATTTTGTTTCTTGTATTTCCTTCCAAAATTCTTCTAGGGTTTTTTCTGTGTTTTCCTTAGTTTGTCTCTCAGTCTTTTGAAGATACCTAAATATAGTTCTTTTGAATTCCTTATCAGAGAGTTCCAATGCTGTGTCTTCCTCAGGGATGTGTTTTGGGTCTGTATCCTGGTCCTTTGTTTCTCCTGCTTTATCTTGCTTCTTTGTGTGGACTGTGATGCTCTGTTGTCTCCGAGGCATTGTGACGTTTTTGTGTTTATATTTAATTGGTGGTTATATGTTGGAGTGACTTGCCCACAATTTTCCTTTTCTTTGTTTTGTTTGTATGTTATCTATACAGGCAGGGTACTGTGCTGTGCTCCTCTATTCACTCGTTGACAGCACTTATATACTCACCACCTGTCTCCTTTTCTGTTGTCAGCCTCTTGTATGTCCTTGCCAACCCTGGCAAACAGAGCCTGTTCTTAGGTCCCTGGACTTTGACAAGGACTCTTTCTTGGAGGCATGTCTCCTTGTGCTTCACCAGTTTGGTTTGGATTTGATGAAATAAAGATTGTTAGACCATTTTAAGTTTACAAGATGATTTGATGAGGCTGCAGGTCCAGTTGGGGCATCTCAGGCAGGTTTTTCTCTGATTGCAGGTCCAATTTCTCTGAGTTCCTAAATTAGTATATCCACTTGTGTATTCAGTACTCTGGTGGCGTAGTACCTAAGGCATTTGACTACTGACCAGAAGGCTGGTGGTTCAAACCCACCAGCTACTCCTCAGAAGGAAGTTTGGGCAACCTACATCCGTAGTGATACTGCCTTGGAAACCCAAGGAAGGGTCACTGTGAGTCGAATCTGACTCGCCGGCAGCGAGTTTGTTTTTTATTTTGGTTTTTATTCATTATGTTTATCTGGAGGTCTCACAACACACCATAGACTCATTCTGTTCAAAACTGAACTCATGATGACATTCTTCCCTAGGCCAGATCCTCTTCTAGAATCTGTATCTCACTTACTCGTACCACCATAATATAGTTGTGTTAGAAATTATCCTGGCTCTGTCCTTTAGGCTACCCTGATGTTTAGCACAGCCGTGGGCCTTGTTGAGGGGCAAGGATGAGGTAGAGAGTTCTGAAGGGAAGACAGCGTGCTGTCCTGGGAAGAACATTGCTTTGAATCTGGGCTGTATTTTCTGTTGAGGCACAAATGTCTGTGTAGCGTTGGCTTAACTTTTTTTTTTTTTTTTTCAATTAGGATTTGGGTGAAGATTTACAGAGTAAATTCACTTTTCATACAGCAGTTCACATATACTTTGTCTCATGTCATTGTCCAAAATTTA
>NW_006921641.1:3246281-3253164 GCF_000298275.1 Orycteropus afer afer | reverse complement strand
GTTGGGGTTTAGTCCAATTCTGCATCCTTTCCTTCAAGGCTCAGGGGTCCAAGATTATCTTCTGTGTCTGTGTTAATTGGTTTCCCTTTCCTTTGTTGAAGAGGGTCTGTGCAATCCTTCTGCCTAGTCCGCCATCTTGCCGGCCTGTATCTGGCTTAACTTTTATGAACATGTTTCCTTACTTCTAAAGTCGAGGCAGTTGTAATACCTACAGAATGTTCCTAAGGCATTGAAGGTTTTCTTTTGTAAATTCCTTTTACCCTTAGTAGAGATAATGATGGGCTTTACTTGCATTCATTAAAAAGACAGGAAAGAAAGAAAAGACCAAAATAGATGTCAGGAGAAACTCTGAAACTTGCTCTTGAACATATATAGTAGTTAAAGTGAATGGAAGAAATAATGAAGTAAAAACTGCACAGAATATTTCAAAGGGCCACTCGGGAAGACAAAATAAAGTATTACCATGAAATGCTGAAAGACCTGGAGTTGTAAAACCAGAAGGGAAGAACATGCTTTGTATTTCTCAAGCTGAAAGAACAATAAAAAATTTAAACCTTGAGTTGCAATATTGAAGGATCCTATGGATAAAATATTGAACAGTACAGGGAGGATCAAAAGAAGATGGAAGGTATATACACAGAGTCACCGTACCAATGAGATTGGTCAGTTTTCATCCATTTCAAGACGTAGCATATGATCAAGAACTGATAGTATTGAAGGAAGAAGCCCAAGCTGCAGTGAAGGCATTGCTGAAAAACAGAGCTCCAGGAATTGACAGAATACCAATTGAGATATTTCAAGGAATAGATGCAACGTTGGAAATGCTCACTTGTCTATGCTAAGAAAATTGGGAGACATTCCCTGGTTAACTGACTGGACCAAGCTCACTGACATCAAGTCAGTTCTGACTCATAGCGACCCCCATTGGGTTTCTGCTGTGGTAAATATCTACGGAAGTAGATTGCCCAGTCTTCCTTCCATGGGGTGGCCTAATGGGTTTGAACTGCTAACCTTCTGGTAGCAGTCATATGCCTTAGACATTGTGCCACCAGAACTCACTGGAAGAGATCCATATGTGTGCCCATTACAAAAAAAGGTGATCTAGCAGAATGTGTAAATTATGAAACAATATCATTAATATCACATGCAAATAAAATTTTGCTGGAGATAATTAAAAAGTACTTGCAGGAGTACACTGCCATGGAATGGCTGAAAATTTGTGCGGATTCAGAAGAAGACATGGAATGAGAGATGTCATTGCTGATGTCAGATGGATCTTGGCTGAAAGCAGAGAATACCAGAAAGACATTTACCTAGGTTTTACTGACTGTGCAAAGGCACTCAAGTGTATGGATTATAACAAATTATGGATAACATTATGAAGAATGGGAATTCCAGAACATATAATTTTGGTCATGAAGAACCTACCTGTTCATAGACAGTCATTTGAACAGAACAAGGGGATACTGCATGGTTTAAACTCGGGAAAGATGGGCATCAGAGTTATAATCTTTCACCATAATTACTCAGTCTGTATGCTGAGCAAATCATCTGAGAGGCTGGACTATCTGAAGAAGAATGCAGTGTAAAGATTGGAGGAAGACTTATTAATAACCTGCAGTATGTAGATGATGCTTGCTGAAAGCGAAGAGAACGTGACGTACTGGTGAAGATCAAGGGCTACAGCCTTCAGTATGGATCACACCTCAACATAAAGGAAGCAACAATGTTCACAACTGGATGAATAAGCAATATTATGATAAACGAAGAAAATATGGAAGTTGTCAAGATTTCATTTTACTTGGATCCGTAATCAGTACTCATGGAAGCAGCAGTCACAGAATCAATCATTGGGTTGCAGTGGGCAAATCTGCTGCAAAAGACCTGGTTAAGTATTGTAAAGCAAAAATGTCACTTTGAGGACTAAGATGTGCTGACTCAAGCCACAGTCTTTTCAGTTGCCTCATATGCATGTGAAAGCTGGACTGTAAATAAAGAAGGCCGAAGAAGAGTTCATCCTGTTGAATTATGTTGTTGGTGAAGAAAGTTGGATATACCATGAAGTGCCAGAAGAACAAACAAATCTGTCTTTGAAGAAGTAAAGCCATAATGCTCTTTAGAAGCAAGGATGGTGACAGTTTATCTCATGTACTTTGGACATGTTATCTTTTGGGACCTGTTGCTGGAAAGGACATCATGCTTACTAAAGTAGAGGGTCAGTGAGATGGGTTGACAAAGTGGCTGCAACAGTGAGCTCTAACATAGTAGTGATTGTAAGGTTAGTGCAAGACTAGACAGTGTTTCTTTCTGTTGTGCATAGGGTCACTGTGAGTCAGTTTACTTGATGGCATCTAATGAGCAGCTTGCAGTTTGGTGGTGGCAATTCATGTTGTCTTTATTCCTGAATTACATTTCTCAGAGATGATGAGGGTAGGACATAGTTATTTTCTTCTTGCCTTTATTGAATACATTCAGCAACGTTTTGGGCCAGGCTCTGGCATTACTTGGATTATTTTGTTTAGTCCTTATAATCAATTATGTGGTGTATAGTGTAGTAATCTGTTTTATAGATGATGAAAGCAAGACTTGAGTTAAAAATTTATTCCAGTCCACAGAGTAATAAAAGGTAGAAAAGGACACTGTGCTGATTCTATGATGTTAAAGCCTGTGTTCCTAATGATTCTACTCTCTTATTTTCTGTTGTGTAGCAGCTGTTAAAATTCAGCATTCCACATGTGAGAAAAACAAGTATGTTGGCCATTGTAGAAAATCTCTGTTCAGCAAGGAAGTGGATATTTCAAAGCTGTTCTTTTTCTTTTTTGCTTCCTTCTTTTCACTTTTCACTGTGGTCCATGGTAGCATGCCTACTCAGTGTTTGATATGTAAGACCTGGTTGGTTGTTTGGCTTAATAGGAATGATGGAGCAGACATACTTTATAATGACATTTGTCAGTTAACAAAGATTAGTGATATGTAGGTGTCTGATATAAATATGTTAACATAAGCCTGCTTGTTATTGAGATGATATCTTGTAAATTAAACAAGGCTATGAAATAATGATGCCTCTTCAATGCTAGCATTTTCTTGAGCTCCTTGTTCCTTTAAAGTATAAGCAGAGGGTGGCTACCTGTCAGGGCAGGCTGGATTTGTAGATCTCTGTGGGTGTTTGTGGAGTCTCTGGATGGTATAGATGATTAATGCATTTGGCCCCTAACAAAAAGATTGGAGGCTTGATTGCACTGAGAGACTTCTTGGAAGAAAGATGTGTGGATCTACTTCTGAAAAATCAGCCATTGAAAGCCAGGTGGAGCATGATTCTGCTCTGACACATATGGGGTTACCATGAGTAGGAGTTGAGTTTTTTTTTAAGGGTGTTTGCAGTGTTATGATTCGGTACAGTGCCAATAGCTGTGTAATAGATTTTTGCCTTTATTTTGAAGCTGAATTAACTAGAAAATCAATGTATTATTATAAGAGATATGATTCATATTTTGTTAAATTATATTACCTTACACTTTTTTTTTTACTTTTTTAGGCCAAAGAATTGGATGCAATTGTTCTGAGTCTGCTTACCCTAGATGCTGAATCAATCTACAGCTTGACTTCGAAGCCTATTCTGCTGTTATTAGCCCGAGTTATCCTAGTGAATATAGGACATAAACTTACAGCTATTCGGGTAAGGGAAGGAAAAGGATCCACAGAGACTTATACCCAGTTGTGACTTTTTATTAGCACCAGCCTATAGATGTGATGCTGACAGTGTCTTGGTATATTTTGTTTTCTAAGTGTTCTCCTACGTATTTAATTTTAAATTTTGATGAAAATAAGCAAAATCTTTTCTCCTTTCATGAAATTTATTGCATACAACATGAGATGGTACTGAACCTCTTGGATAGGATTATATCTGTGGGTGTGTGTATAAATGTAAATTCTCTGAATCCTAAATATAAATTTAAATATTCCTCATAAGTGAAGGCCTGATACATCTATAACACGGATGAACCTTGAAAAAATTATACTGAGTGAACTAACTCAGTCACAAAATGACAAATGTGTCACAAAATGACAAATGTTGTATGATCCCACTTACGTGAGATATCTAGAATAGCACATGTATAGAGAGTAAAGTTCATTGGTGGTTGCTGGGTTAGTAGAGAGGGTGAATAGGGGGAGTTATTTATTGCCAGGGGCACTGAGCAGTGATTATGAGGTTAGTGTAGGCCCATGCAGTGTTTTGTCTGTTGTACCTAGGGTCACTATGAGTCGGAATTGACTCAGTAGCATCTAACAACAACTTGCCATTTGGTTGTAATTCATGTTAAGTCCTTATTCCTCTATTACATTTCTCAGTGATGATAAAGGTAAGACAGAATTATTTTCTAGAGAATTTAAAACAGTAGAGATGGTTGTGCAACATGATGAACATCATTAATGTGATTAAATTGTACCTGTAAAAATGTTGAAATGATAAAAATTTTTATGTGTGTATACCTACTATAATTTAAAAAAGTGAAGAAACAAAAACAGAAAGAGAAATCCAGCCCCTCAAATCCTTCATAGGCTTTAAGAGTTTTTTGTTATGAATATATATGTAACAATATGCTTGCCATTTCATCCATTTTTACATGTAGAATTCAGTGATATTAATTATGCTCCACCATGATGTGTAACCATTGCTACTCACTGTTTCTAAATTTTTCATCACACATAGTAGAAATTCAGTACCCCTTAAGCAATACCTGTCCCCCACCCGCGCCTCCTCCATCTCTGTCGTTAGGTGCTGTTGAGTTGATTCCAGCTCATAGTGACCCTGTATACAAGAGAACAGAACAGTGCTCCATCCTGCACCATCCTCACAATCCTTGCTATGCTTGAGCCCATCATTACAGCCACTGTGTCAATCCATCTCATTGAGGGTCTTCCCCTTTCTCTTTGACCCTTCGCTTTACCAAGTATGATATCCTTCTCTGGGGACTGGTCCCTTCTGACCACATGTTCAAAGTAGGTGAG
This sequence comes from Orycteropus afer afer, assembly GCF_000298275.1. Classification (NCBI taxonomy): domain Eukaryota; kingdom Metazoa; phylum Chordata; class Mammalia; order Tubulidentata; family Orycteropodidae; genus Orycteropus; species Orycteropus afer. The sequence goes on along the minus strand of NW_006921641.1, from coordinate 3,248,154 downwards.
ATGACATCTGACTCTTCTTGCTTTCAAGGAGAATTCTGGCTGCACTTCTTCCAGGATAGATTTGTTCGTTCTTCTGGCAGTCCGTGGTATTTTCAGTATTCTTTGCCAACACCACAATTCAAAGGTATCTACTCTTCCTCAGTCTTCCTTATTCATTGTCCAGCTCTCACAGGCACATGAGGTGATTGAAAATACTGTGGCTTGGGTTAGGCACACCTTAGTCTTCAAAGTGACATCTTTGCTTTTCAATACTTTAAAGAAGTCTTCAGCTGATTTGCCCAGTGTGATATGTTGTCTGATTTCTTGATTGCTGCTCCTATGGGTGTTGATTGTGGATCCAAGTAAAATGAAATCTTTGACAACTTCAGTCTTTTCTCCGTTTATCATGATACTGCTTATTGGTCTAGTTGTGAGAATTTCCATTTTATGTGGAGGTGTAATTCATACTGGATACTGTAGTCTTTGATCATCATCAATAAATGCTTCAAGTCCTCTTCACTTTTAGCAAGAAAGGTTGTGTCATCTGCATATCTCAGGTTGTTAATGAATCCTTCAATCCTGATGCCATGTTCTTCTTCATGTAGTTCACCTTCTCGGATTATTTACTTAGCATACAGATTGAAAAAGTATGGTGAAAGAATACAACCCTGACGTACTCCCTTCCTGATTTTAGACCATGCAGTATCCCCTTGTTCTGTTTGAACAACAGCTTCCTGGTTTATTATGTACAGGTTCCACATTAGCACAACTAAGTGTTCTGAAATTCCCATTCTTTTCAGTGTTATCCATAATTTGTTATGGTCCACCAAGTTGAATGCCTTTGCCTAGTCAATAAAACACAAGTAAACTTCATTCTGGTATTCTTTGCTTTCAGCCAAGATCCTCTGACATCAGGAATAATATCCATTGTTCCACATACTCTTCTGAATCCAGCTTGCATGTCTGGAAGTTCCCTGTCAGTATACTACTGCAACTGTTTTTGAATTGTCTTCAGCAAGATTTTACTTGCATGTGATATTAATGGTTTTGTCCACATTCTGTTGGATCACCTCTCTTTGGAGTGAGTACAAGTATAGATCTCTTGTAATTGGTTGGCCAGATAGCTGTCTTCCATCCCTTGTAAGCACTAATGAACTTTGGTTGATATGCCTTTGTACCTAGTCTGGATATTTCATATAAGAGTAATCTTGGAATATTTATCATTTTGTGTCTGATTTATTTCACTCAGCATAAACTGTCCAAGACTCATCTATGTCCTGGCATTTCTCTTTATGATGCAGTAATATTCCATTATATGTATATATATACCACATTTTATTTATCCATTCATTTGTTGATGGACACTTAGTTTGAGTCCTTGCTTTCAGTTCTTTGGGGTATTTACCCAGGAGTGGAATTGCTAGGTCATATGTTTATCTCCTTCAGGAACTGCCATACTGTTTTCCATAGTGGCTTTACCATTTTACAGTTTGACCAGCAATGGATGAGTGTTCCACTTTCTTCACATCCTTGCCAACATTTATTTTTCATTTTTCTGACAATAGCTGTCCTAGTTAGGGTAAGTAGTATCTTGTTTTGATTTTCATTTCTGTAATGAGTAATGATGTTGAGCAGTTTTTCATGTACTTGTGGGCCATTAGTCTATCTTTAGTGAAGTGTCTGTTCAAGTTTTTGCCCATTGTGTTTTTGTCATTGAGTTATAGTTCTTCATATATTCTGGGTATTAAACCCTTATTATACATGGTTCCAGTGACTGGAAGAGATCCATATTTGTGCCCATTCCAAAGAAAGGTGATCCCACAGAATGTAGAAATTATAGAACAATATCATTAATATCGCACGCAAGTAGGATCTTACTGAAGATAATTCAGAA
>NW_006921641.1:3238051-3245191 GCF_000298275.1 Orycteropus afer afer | reverse complement strand
TCTGCTGTGCATGGGGTTGCTATGAGTCGGAAACGACTCGACGGCACGTAACAACAACAACATACATGGTTCTCAAGTGCTTGCTTCTAATGTGTATGTTGTCTCTTCACTTTGCTGATAAAGTCCTGTGATGCATAAAAGTTTTTAATTTTGATGAAATTGATCTTGAGTTTATTTTTGTTTGTTGCTTGTGCTTTTGATGTCATATCTAAGAATCTGTTGTTGAAAACTATGTCCTGAAGTATTACTCCTATTTTTTTTTTTCTAAGAGTTTTATGATTTTGGTTCCTACATTTAGGTCTTTGATTCCTTCTGGTCTGAGGTATAGATCCAACTTCATTCTTCTGCATGTAGAGAGTCATATGTCTCAGCACCTGCATGTATTTTTACAAATTTCATAGGACAATGAACAATAGTTGAAAGTACAGCATTTTTGCAATGAATCTTAATTACTGTTTTCTGCCTTATATCCTACCTTGTTTCATATTTTGGGTTGAATGTAGTAAAGCAGTTATTGAATGTAAGCTAGTTAGGAGAAACACTCATACTCACAGAAAGGTAATCTGCATAAGGAGGTGACAGAAGTTGCACAAAAGATACTAAGAAAATTTTGGGAGGTTTAGTAGGGAGTGAAATCATGTTATAGGGACAATCAGGAAATACTTCATAGAGGAAGTGGTATTTGAGAAACATTTAAAAGGTTGATGGGCTTAATTGGATTCAGAATTGAAAGAACAATATTTCAGTGAGAGGAAACAATATGTACAGTGACCCATAAGTTGTGGGTATGGGGAATGAGAAGTAGATTAGTTTAGATACAAAATATGAGAAAGAAAGTAGTGTAAGCAAAAGCTGGAAAAGTTTGTGTAGGTAGAACCTTGAAAGTTTTGGTGAGAAGATTAAACTATTCATTGGGAAGCTGGAAGCCTTTGAGGGATTTTGAGCATGGATGTGAAATGATCACAGCTGGTCTCAGGAAGAGCTCTTGGGTGGCAATGAAATAATGGCAATCAAGATGCTAGATTTGAGCCTGTGAGACCAGTTGGAGGAGGATTATAGCCTGAGTGGGAGAAATAAAAGAATTGAACAAAGGGCGATGGTAGCCAGAGGAGATAAAAGAGGAATTGGAGAGGGAGAATCAACAGGAGGAGGGAAGTGATTGGACATGGAATAAATAGGGAGAAGAATAAAATTAACACCTGGGATTCTAGCCTGGGACTTTTGACATACTAATATTGAGAGTGGGAAAAGGTGATGAGTGTGAATTTTTAGCCTTCTGAGTTTGGAACTCTTCCTGCTAAACCTTTACATTACTTGGAAAGTAAGAGCTTTTAAATTAGGTTGTCAGCTGTGCAGTGCAGTCCCCGTTGTAGCTACTCGCTCTGCAGTCCTAATTGTGAAAGCAGCCATACACAGTACGGAAACAAATGAGCATGGCTGACTTCAGTAAAGCTTTATGTATGGACCTAAAATTGGAATTTTGTATAGTTTTCATATATCATGAAATATTCTTTGGATTTTTTTTCAGTGATTTAAAAATGTGAAAATTGTTCTTAGCTTATGAGCTTACAGAAGTAGGTGATGGACCACATTTGGCCAGAGGCTGTGATTTGCCCATTGCTGCTCTGACTGATACAACTTGGGGATGCACATCTCATGTTGCCAGAAATAGTAATAATACACAGTTTGGTAAATTGTGTAAAATAATAAAATAGTGTAAAATAGTAAACCTACCAATTTTAATTGTTGGATGAAAAAATTTAAAATCCACTGTGTTTCTATGGGCCAAATATAGACTTTGGGTCTGTATTTTGTAAAGGCTTCTTTAAGGTTCCTCCATCTGCAACTTTTATGAGAGGGTTTGGAGTTATTAATACTGGAAGCATTTTAATAGAAGGGTTTCAAAATGTCCCAACAGATACAAGATCTTATCTTTGCTGGAGTCCCTGAGTGGCTTTTAACTGAAAGGTTGGAAGTTCATATCCATTCAGAGGGCTGGCTTTCTACTTCTGAAGAGTCAGCCATTGAAAACTCTATGGAGCACAGTCCTCCTCTGACTTAGTTGGGGTTGCCATGAGTCAGATTGACTCAACAGCAACTGGTATATCTTTGCTCTTTTAGTGACATTAATATTTATTTATATTAATATTTAATAACATTTTTCCCCTAAATTCACCTGAGTTAAATGGTCTTATAGACTGACTAGTATGTGGCTTGAAAGAAAGTATCACCAAGGCATGAGGCTGCCAAAAGGCATTATTTTCTTTTTAGTGAGACTAATGGTCATTAATGACTGAGTGGTACAATTTTTATTCATCATAAATTTTCATCAGCAATTATGTTAAGCATCATTTGAAAAAAGCTACACATTACCATCAACAGTGTAGGAGAATAAGTAAGTATGTGAACTCTTGGTGTGGTTAGGCATAATTTGAAAAAAGATACACATTACCATCAGTAATGTAGGAGAATAAGTATGTGAACTGCTGGTGTGGGTATCATACTTTGAAGAGTTGGAAAGACAGGTCATTTTAATCTCTTGGTAGATGGTAGACAACTTTTCCCTTCTGCTTAAAGCCTTGTTTAAAGAAATCTTGCTTTTCAATTGAAACATTATTCTTTCTTTCTTTATATATTTTTTAAATTGTGATTTGGGTGAAAGTCTGCAGAGCAAATTCACTTTCCATACAGCAGTTCACAAACACTTTGTCGCAAGACATTGACTACAATTTATCCCAATGCAACAGCTGCCCTCCCACTTCCTCCCACAGTTAACTCTTTTCTGTGCCCATCCCTCCATGTACTCCTGCCCCCTGAGCTGTCCCCTGTGCATAAAAATGGGATAAATAGGGAGAAGAATAAAAGTTAACACCTGGTGTTCTAGCCTGGGACTCTGGTTATACCAATAATGATTGTTCCCATGATTATTCCCTTCGAAGAATATATCTACCTCAGGTAAATGTTCAACTCATATGCCTGTCTTTTGCTTGGCTGGAAGCCATAGGTGTGGGTTCAATCCAGACCTGAAGGGCAGCTAGGGGCCATAGTCTCAGTGGTTCCACCAGGTTCTATCAGACCAGCAAACCTGGTCCCCTTTTTTTTTTTACTTTTTTTTCCAAATGATTTTGAGTTTTGTTGCACGTTGTTCTCCCTCTCCATCAAGGATCTCCTACATAGATGCCTTTCTGAGTGGTTGACAGTGATAGCTGGGCACCAACTAGTTGTTCTGGTCTCATGGTCATATAGGCTGCGGATTGCATGGTGTACCAGTCTCTAGGACTAATTGTTTCCATGAATCTTTGGTTTTCTTCATTCTTTGCTCTGGATGAGGAGAGACCCATTGTTGCATCTAGATGGCTGCTTGCAAGCTTTTAAGATTCTAGTTGCTACTTGCCGAAGTAGGAGGTAGAACAATGTTTTTTTGTGTAGTATGTTATGCTAATTGAGCTTGATGTCCTCTGCAACTATGGTCCTGAGCCCACAGGTTCAACTGTTTGTTCCCTCTGGGTAGCTGGCTGTGACCAAGAACTGACAACTTTGTCCCTTGTCAGCTCTATTATACACCTGGGAATTCTTACAGAACATACAAATACACTTGTAGAACCATTGTCTGCCAACCCTATACATGGTCTTGGGTACACTCCCCGTTGAATAAACATACCTAATAGTTCAGCTTGTCCACCCATCTGTCCACCTGTATACCCATGAAACATTATTCTTTTATTAAAGTTTTTTCCCCCCTTTGGGTCTTTAATGTATCATTCTTTTAATGGTGATGTTAAAAACGGACTTTGATAAATGAAGATAAAATGATAAAGCAGCAGCACGTACTTACTCAAGTTTTAACCTTTGAAATTAATTTTTGAAAGGTTGTCTACTAAGAAATATACTGAGTTGTTCATTATAGTATCATTGTTTTTATGAAATTGTAAAGGAAGGAGATTCCCCCATTCTCTTAACTCCTAGTCTGTGAACAATGTAGAATAGTAGTAGCAATATATAAATGTTGAGAAAAAGTCTTGGCTTTGAGGTCAGACCAGTGTTTGTCTGGCTCAGCCACTTAAGAGATGTATGATCTTATGCTAGTTAATTTTTTGAGTTTCAGTTTCTATATTTATAAAATGGAGTAAATTGGCAAACATTTATTGGATACCTTTTGAAGCCACTAATGGCCTCTGCCTTCTAGGAGATTATTGACTAGTGTGACTTTGCAGTCAAAACATTCTGTGATAAGTGCTATAATCAGGTGGTGGGCTGTAGAAATTATCTGAATCAATGTTTCAAGTTTCCCTTTTTAATAATGCCTGAATTTTTCTATTAAGCAGTCCTTGACAAAGAGAAAAAGACAGTTATATTTTCTAGTGGAAAAATTTGTTTCATTACCCTTCTTCCCTAAATTAAGTATTAATTTATAGATCATGTAGGAAAGAGTTCAGCATATCCTGAGGTATGTTTTTTTAAAAGGGCAATCCCTTTGACTGGATCTATCTTAATTTCCATATCTAGAGAAGGAAAATATCTGTTGCCAAACCCGACTCACAGCAGGTAGGGGACAGATAATTGAAATGTAGCCTAGCCTGACTTCATTAGCCTTAGTGATAGGAAAAGAATGAAAATGAGGCAAGACCTCAGGGAATTAAATTAAAAATGATATGAAACTTCTTGTTAGCCAATTTTACCTTTCACTACATGGACTGAGGAAACAACATTCATAATTAAAAAAGATTTTTTCATAGAGTAGAAATTCATTTGTGATTGCATCATTGTGACATTTGTCCTGGGGAAATTTAGAAGGGAACATGGCCGTTTTACTACTTAATCAAATGAAGAAATTAAATTCAAGTAAACTTGATTACTTGGTTTCCTGTTAATAGGTATGGCTTTCAAAAAAGGAAAATTAATTTCTTACTGTTAGGCCGGAGCAAACTCAAACTACCAACATTTCAGTTAGCAGCTTCCTCCGGGTGTCAGGCCCCGATGAGACAGCCTGATAAGACACCCGAGGTGACAAAACCCGCCCAAGCTGGAAAGTCCCACGTGATGATAAACTTCCTCCTGTGAAGCCCCCTCATGCTAATTAAGTGCAGACCCGTGCCAACAGCTAATTGGACCCTGCCATTTCCTTAGTGTCCCCAGTTAAGTCCTCTCTGTGTCTATAAGAATCTTTCCCCTCTGCCGGGGGGGTGCCACTTCTCTGGCCTTGATGCTAGGGCATGACAGCCTCGCCCGCGAGTGCTAATAAACTACTTCTCTGAAACAACTCTGTGTCCTGGTGTCTCGGCAGCTCTGCGTTACACTTACACTTTAAGGTAATATAATTCAAGGTAATATGTATCTAAAACCAAAACCAAACCCACTTCCATCGAGTTGATTCCAGCTCATAGTGACCCCCACTGGGTTTCCAAGGCTGGAAGTCTTTACAGAAGTAAAGACTCATCTTCCTCTGGTGGAGTAGCTGGTGGGTTTGAACTGCTGACTTTCTGGTTAGCAGCCAAATGTCTTGCTATGCCACCAACCCACTGCTGTCGAGTCGATTCTGACTCATAGCGACCCCCATTGAAGTTCAAAGCCCATAAACTTTCGCAGAAGTAGATTGCTTCATCTTCCTCCTGCAGAGCAGCTGGTGAGTTTGAACCACTGACATTCTGATTAGCAGTCAAATGCCTTACCCACTACACCACCAAAGCTCCTTAATATTCATCTATTCCTCACTTACTATCTTATTAGCCAACATCTTTCATTTATGACCATAGTGAAAAAAAACCTATCTAATTATTTTATGCATTAATGAAGTACATTTTTTTTTTTTATATTGTGCTTTGGGTGCAAATTTACAAAGCATATTTGTTTTACATTCAACAATTCATGCACATTTGATTTCATGCCTCGATTACCATCCCCAACAATAAAAAACTGCCTCCCCTCCATTTCCTGTGACTACCCCCTCCCTGTGCCCTTCTAAACTATGCATTCCTGTCTGTCCAGCTTTCCCTCTATGTGAATGCTGCCCCTCTGGTGTCTCATGGCTGATTGATCTAAGGGGTGCATCTCCCTAGAGTAGGTGGGTGCATCACCTTGGGGTAGGTGTTCTGCATGTAGATCTTTATACTGTTGGGCTGAGAGCCAGTCCATGGAAGTGAGTCCATTTCTAGGCCTGAAGGGTAACCCAGGGCCATAGTCTCAGGTTCCATGAGTCTCTGACCAGTAATTCTGGTAATTCTTGTGTTTTTGAATTTTGTTCCACATTTTTCCTCCCACTCGATCCGGAATCTCTAGTTTTGACCCCTTTCTGAGTGGTTGGCATTGGTAGCTGGGCACTGTCTAGTTTTCTTGTCTTGGGGTCATGAAGGCTCAGGTCCTCATGGTCCACATTATCCTTGGACTAATTGTTTCCAGGTGCCTTTGATTTTCTTTACTCTCTTTTGATTCAGATGAGAGGAGACCTATAGTTGCATCTTAGATGGCCAGTCAGAAGCTTTTAGGACCCAAGTTACTACTCACCAAAGTAGATTGTGGAACAAGATTTTTATGTACTGTGTTGTGCCATTTGAGCATGATGTCCTCTGAGACTGTGGTCCCGAATCTGCAGGCCTGGTGATTCTCTCTCTCCAGGTGTTTGGTTGTCTCTGAGAAGATACTCTAACACTGTCTTCTGTTGCTTCTGTAATGTATGTGGCTAATTTTGTAGCACAAGTGCATATGTAAGATTATCTTCAGCCAGATCTGCCCTTGGTCTGGAGTATATTGCCTAATGAAGTATATCTTGCAGTAACAAATGGTAAAACTTGAGGCAAGAGTAATGCTGGCTGCAGTGATTAAGGTTATGTGTCAATTTGACTAGGCCATGATTCTCAGGGGTTTGGAGTTATGTTATGATGTAATTTGGCAGTTATGCAAGATGTAGTCATTCTCCGTTTTGTGATCTGATGTGGTCATCCTCCATATTCACGTGCCTGTTTTTCCCAAACAACCTGGTCATTGGAACCTAACCATGTTGATAAGTGAAGAGTGGGTATGTTGTTGTTGTTGTTAAGTGCCGTCGAGTCGTTTCTGACTCATAGCGACCCCATGCACAGCAGAACGAAACACTGCTCGATCCCGTGCCAGCCCCACAATCCCTGCTATACTTGAGCCCATCAT
>NW_006921641.1:3231635-3234668 GCF_000298275.1 Orycteropus afer afer | reverse complement strand
TGCTTACCTTGCTCCCGGAGACCCGGTCCCTCTCGGGAGGGTAACAAGGGAAAGTGTTCAGTGCAGATCAGTGAGTAAGCACCAGCCCGCCTGTGCTTACCTTGCTCCTGGAGACCTGGTCCTTCTCGGGAGGGTAACAAGGGAAAGTGTTCAGTGCAGATCAGTGAGTAAGCACAAGAACGCCCGTGCTTACCTTGCTCCTGGTTACTAAGCAGAAGCCCGCCCGTGCTTACCTTGCTCCCGGGTATAGTTATAATTAATTTTGATGATTCAGTGTATGATCGTATATTTAGATATATTTTATTATGTTTTAGGTGAAAGTTTACAGAGCAAATTCATTTTCTGTACAGAAGTTCATACACATTTTGTTTCGTGACATTGATTGCAATCCCCATAATGTAACAGCTCTCTTCCCACCTCTTCCCTGTGATTACCTTTGGCTGGTGTCCTTTCCTATGCATTCCTGCCCTCTGATCTATCTCCCTGTTGTTCTGATCTCCCGTAGTTGATTATTCTAGGGAGTGTACCTAGCTGGTGTAAATGTTCACCTTATATGCCTTTTTGTTGTTTGGCTGAAAGACACAGGAGTGAGTTTAATTCCAGGCCCAACGGCTGACTAATGTCCGTAGTCTTAGGGATTCCACCTGTTTCTATCAGACCAGTATGTCTAATTTTGAGTTTTGTTCCACATTTTTCTCCCAGTCTATCCAGAATCTTCTACACTGATCCCTTTCCAAGTGGTTGACAATGGTAGCCGGGCCATGAATTCTTCTGGTTTCAGGGTCATGTAGGCTGAGGTTACTATGGTCCACTAGTCCCTTAGACTACTTGCTTCCATGTGTCTTTTCTTCTTTACGCTGGACGTGGAGAGACCAGTTGTTGCATATTAGATGGCTGCTTGCAAGTTTTTAAGACCCCAGTTGCTACACACCAAATAGGATGTAGAACAATGCTTTTGTATAGTATGTTTATGCCAACTGAGCTTGATGTCCTCCTCAACCAGTACTCAAATCCATGGGTCCAACAACTCACTCCCTCAGGGTCGTTTGCTTTGGCTAATAAGTTATGATAAATTTGCCCCATTAGCTCTATTATATATATATATGGACATTCTTACAGCACATACAGATACTTATGTAGAAATATCATCTGCCAAATTTATATACAGTCATGAGTATATTCCCTTTTGCCTTGACATACCTGATCATTTAGCCTGTCTACCTATGTATCCACCCATAGGTTTATGTTACTACTGATAAATGCAGTATTGTGTATACAGAAGTGTTTATCTTTATGTCTATACCTCTTGTACATCTCTGTAGTGTCTTTCTTTTCCTTTGTGTTATTATGTTGGTCACTTGATTTTGGTGTATTGCCTTTCCCTTCCCCCAAATCAATACTTTTCTCTTACCATCTAGCAATTTTCCTTTCCTTCCCCTCTCATCCCTGGTAACTAGCAAAGAAAGTTTCCTTCCATATGTAAAACTTTCCTTAACTTTTACAATAATGGACTAATACAATATTTGTCCTTCTGCAATTGACTTACTTCACTAAGCATAATATCCTGCAAGTTAATCCACGTTACGAGGTGTTTCATGGATTCTACATTATTCTTTAGTGTTGCTTAGTATTCCATTGTGTGTATGTACCATAGTTTAGTTATCCATTCCTCCATTGATGGGCATTTAGGTTGTTTCCATATCTTTGCTGTTGTGAACAGTGTTGTGATGAACATGGGTGTGCATATTTCTGTTGGTGTCCTAGCTCTCACTTCTTTAGGATGTGTACCTAGTAATGGGATTGCTGGATCAAATGGTATTTATAATTCCAAATTTTTAAGGAATCATCATACCATTTTCCACAGTGGATGTATTATTTTACAGTCCCAGCAGCAGTGTATGAGAGTCCCTATCTCTCCACATTCTAACCAGCATTTATTTTCTGCCTTGTTGAAGTGTTGGAGTAAAATAGTATCTTGTTTTGATTTGCATCTCCCTAATGGCTGAAAGTGAAGATGACTTGAAGCACTTACTGATGAAAATTAAAGACTGTAGTCTGCTGTATGGCTTACACCTCAACAAAAACAATAAAACAAAAATCCTCACAACTAGACCAATAAGTGGCATCATGATAAATGGGGAAAAGATTGAAGTTGTCAACGATTTCATATTACTTGGTTCCACAATCAACATCAATGGAAGCAATGGTCAGGACATCACTGGGCAAATCTGCTGCAAAAGACCTCTTTCAAGTGCTGAAGAGCAAAGATGTCTCTTTGAAGACTAAGATGCACCTAACACAAGTCATGGGTTGCTTCATGTGCATGTGAATGCTGGACAATGAATAAGGAAGACCGAAGAAGTGGTGGTGTTGGTGAAGAATACTGAAAGTACCGTGGGCAGCCAGAAGAACTAACAAATCTGTCCTTGAAGAGATGCAGCTACAATGCTCATTGGAAGAGAGAATGGACAGACTTTGTCTCACCTACTTTGGTCATGTTGTCAGAAGGGACATTTCCCTGGAGAAGGATACCAAGGTTGGTAAAGTGGAAGGGTCAGTAATAAAGGGAAGGCCCACAATGAGATGGATTGACACAGTGGCTGCAATGATGGGTTCAGGTAAAGCAAGGATTGTGAGACTGGCACAGGACCGTGCAGTGTTTTGTTTGTGTAGAATTGCTATGAGTCGGAGTTGACTCGGTGTCATCTAACAACAACAACATTGGCTAATGATCATGAACATTTCTTCATTGGTTGTTGGCTGCCTGAATATCTTATTCTTCTTCTTCTTTTTTTTAAATTGTGATTTGGGTGAAGGTTTACAGAGCAAATCCACTTTCCATACAGCGGTTCATATATACTTTGTCTCATGTCATTGACCACAGTTTACCACAATGCAACAGCTTCCCTCCACTTCCTCCCCATAGTTACCTCTTCCCAGTGTCCACCCCTCCATACACTCCTGCCCCCTGAGCTGTCTCCCTGTGCATAAGCAGCCCTTCTTTCTCCCATGATTGTTCTCTCCAAGGAGTGT
>NW_006921641.1:3221694-3225849 GCF_000298275.1 Orycteropus afer afer | reverse complement strand
TCACCATCATATTTGAGGGACAGTTTTCCTGGGTATGTAATTCTTGGTTGAAAATTTTTCTCTTTCAGGGTACCATACCATTGCATTCTCGCTTGCACGGTTTCTGCTGAGAAATCAGAGCTTATTCTTACAGACTGTCCTTTGTAGGTAACTTTTTATTTTTCCCATGCTGCTTTCAGGATTCTGTCTTTGTCTTTGGTTTTGATGATTTCTTTTTTTCCATGGAATTTCCTGTGCTGACCTCATTTTGTGTATGAATTTTGTTATAATTTCCTTCGTTGCGGTTGTTTTAGTATTTGCTGAGTATTTGTGCCTCTCCTCTTTTTATTTTGATGCAATGGTTTATTAATTTTCTTTGAGGTTACCTTGTGACTTATTATTTTCTATCCACGTTTAGAATAGTCTATTCTGTCTTACAGTTGTCTTGAGTTCCTCACTCTTTGAAAATTCTTTTCCTATACTGTTTTTTCCCTCTTTTTGGTTTGTAGTTGTCCTCATTTACCAATTGACATCTCTAGTCCTGGTTTACAGTTTTGTAAGTTTATTTTACTTTGGATACTTCTATAACTGAGTTGGTTTCTAGGTTATGTTGTCATGTGTCTTAATCATTGTCTGTTGTCTGCTGTTACTAGTTCTTTGTCTGAAAGACTCTTTTTAGGATCCCTTGTAAGGTAATTTCACCATCATATTTGAGGGACTGTTTTGCTGGGTATGTAATTCTTACCTGGCAATTTTTTCTTTCAGAATTTTATATATATCATCTTCTTGCCTCCTTGCCTGCATGGTTTCTACTGAGAAATCAGAGCTTAGTCTTACTGGTTGCCCTTTGTAGGTAACTTCATTTTTCTCATGCTGTCTTCAGATTCTTTTTTTGTCTTTAGTTTGGTGAGTATGATTATGATATTTCTTGGTGATTTTCTTTTGGGATGTCTCCTTGTTGGGGTTTGTTAAACTTCTTGAATGGGTATATTCTCATTTTACATTATATCAGGAAAATTCTACTCCAGTAAATCTTTGACAGTTTTCTCTGTGGTTTTATTTGTCTCTTCCTGTTCTAAAATTCTGACAACACATAGCTATTCTTCTTAAGGGAGCTCTGGTGGCGTAGTGCCTAAGACACTTGACTGCTAACCAGAAGGTTGGTGGTTCAAACCCACTAGCCACCCCTCGGAAGGAAGATAGAGCAATCTACTTCCGTAGAGATATTGCCTCAGAAACCCAAGGGGGGGGTCATTATGAGTCAGAGATGACTCAATAGCACATAACAACAACAGCAGCAACAACATTCTTCTTAAGGTATCCCACGTGATCTTAGGCTTTCTTCATTTTATTTTAATTATTTTTTTCATTGATCCCTTTAAAAAGTATCATTGAGAGATTTGTCTTCAATCTTACTAATTTTATCTTCCATTAAATTAATTCTACTCCTTTGCGCATTCATTGTGTTAACTATTTCAGAAATTTTAGTGATAATCTTCTGCATTTCTATTTACTGTTTTTATTTTGTCAATTTATTCTTGTATTCTTTTCCTGAATTGTTCTAGAGTTTTGTTTGTGTTTTCCTTAATTTTGTCAGTCTTTTCCTTGATCTATATCTCAATCCATTGAAAGTACCTAAATATAATTCTCTTGAATTCTTTATGAGACCATTCCAATGCTGGTTCTTCCTCAGGGAGGTTTTCTAGGTCTGTATCCTGGTCCTTTGTTTATACTACTTTATCTTGCTTCTTTGTCTGTATTGTGATGGTCAGTTGTCTCCAAGATAATGTGATGTCATTGTATTTGTATTTAATTGGTGACTGTATATTATTATGATTTGTACAGCTTTTTTTTTTTTGTATATTTTGTTTTGATATTTCTGAGTGAGCAGGGCTATTGTGTTCCTCTCTTTGATAGTTGGCAGCACTTAGGCATTCACCACCTGTCTCCTGGGAGGTGTGATAGAGAATGAGAATGTGTGCACAGATCTCTGTTAACTGTTCATGATGAGCAGTTCAGAGTGAGTTGGACTAGTATTGTCTGCCGCTTATAATTGATAACTTGGTGGAGAAGCAAGTTGTGGTTTTTACCCAGTAAATGGGACTGCAGGAAGTGTGAGTATACTTGAGTTGTGTGGGCACAGTTGCTTTCTAGTTCTCAGCCTCCAGTGTAGTTGTCTGTGCTATTCTTGGCAAGCAGAGCCTATTCTTAGGTTGCTGCCTGGATGCGAACACTGCTTGCAAATATTCAAAATGGTCATCCCCTCGGGACATCTGACAGTCTGCAGTTCTGTTTGTGTCCTTATTCACTGTTTTCCGTCAACTGCCAGTGGGGTTGCCCATGCGGTCCTTGGCAAGCAGAGCTGATTCTTAGGTTGCCTCCTGGATTGGAGCACCAGTTGTAAATATTCAGATTGGTTGTCCTGTCAGGACAGCCAACAGTCTGCAGCTTCATTTGTCTCCTTATTTACTGGTTTCATTCAGGCTCTTCTGTTGGTTTGTATTTAACCCACTTCTTTGTCCTTCCCTTCAAAGTTCAGGGTTCTAGGATAATCTTCTATATATCTGTTTTAATTAGTTTCTTGTTTCTTTGTTGTAGAAGGTCTGGGTAGCTTGTCTGCCTATTCTGCCGTCTTCAAGACTCAGGGTATGAACATATTTGAAACTAAGGAGCCTATCAAAAACATTTAATACCTGTTATGACTCACATACACTTACATGGACTCATGTGAGTCCTGGAAGAAGTTCTGTAAGAATGTACCTCTTTGTCAGGGAGTTTTCTGGCTGAAGAGGAAGGCATTGGGGTAGTGGAAAAGAGAACACTTATCCCTTACTATAAATGTTTCCGTATTGTCTTTTTGTTTTGTGTAAACTGAGAACAAGCAACTTAGAATAAAAATTACTATGTTCTCAGCCTGTGCATCAATCAAGATGATATATAAAATGTGTTTCCACTCTCAAAAATACATGATCCAGGTAGAGTTGTGGTGCTAACTTTTAGGAATAGTATAGATGTTCAGAGAAGTCACATTAGTAGCAGAAAGATTTGTGGAAGATATTTTGCATGAAAGGTAGGAAGGTAGAGAGATCTTTCCAGCTTTGTGGACTGTGTAAATCCAAGATAGTTTCTTAGAATGCAGTTTGTGCAACATACATTGCTTTGAGGAGGATACAGAGATGAGTCAGATATAATGTCTCACTTGTTAGATAAATGGGGAATAATATTGAAGCCTAGAGATGATATGCACAAATACAGTGTTTGCAAAGAAAGGTACAAGTAATGTGCTGGACGTTCTGGCGATGGAAAATTTTCCCTTAGGAAGTTTGTGTGGGACACTTCCTAGAGTACTTGGCACTTGAAATTTGGTAGTGATGGACTCCACAGCAGAGCAGGATAATTATAACAGATCTTTTAAATGAGATGGTCAGTTTGAAGTGGCATTATGAAGCCCAGTTTGCTAAAAATACAGAATTTGAGAGATGGAGGGAAGCTTTTATTATTACAGAAGATGCAGAAGTGGATTTGGGTTTTACTGAAGACATGGATTACCTATGGATAGGTAAGCTTACTGAGGGATAAATTTAATTTCATGAGTAGATTAAAAAAATTCCAAAAATTAACTTTAATTAATATAAAAACAATTTTCCCCAATATATTCTTTTATTTCAGCTGACAAGCTACTTTCTTTTTCTAGAGTTTACCGTGGTGGGCTTTGAGATGTGTGAATATTCATCAGCAGTTGCTCGAGGGGTGCTCACCTCAGCTTTTTGCTCTTGCTGAATCCTGTATTGATCAAGGTATGTAGCAAATTTTTATTTGATTGGGCATGTAGCTACATTCTGATATTTTAGATTTTCACTTTATTCTTTGACCAGGTAAATAAATAGTGACTTTTTCTTTGAGGTTATTCCTTTTTTTTTTTTTTTTTGCTGACCCTCTAGTTTACCAAGCATGATGTTTTTCTCCAGGGACAGTTCCCTCTTAATAACATGTCCAAAGTATGTAAGTTGAAATCTCACCCCCTCACATCTAAGGAGCATTCTGACTGTACATCTTCTATGATAGAGTTATTCATTATTCTGGCAGTCTATGGTATATTCATATTCTTTGCCAACAGCACAATTTAAACTCAATTCTTCTTTTGTCTTCCTTACTAATTGTTCAGCTTTTACATGC
>NW_006921641.1:3207946-3221594 GCF_000298275.1 Orycteropus afer afer | reverse complement strand
TTTTTTTTTTTTTTTTTTTTTTTGTGGATGTGGAATATCACAGATTTTTAGGGTATCAGATTATAGAATTTCTTTTGGTCTTTTGATCTTTTAAAAAGGCAATCACTTTCATTTATGTTATCTACTTAGAGTGATTTGTTCTATGGAGGTTTCTGTAATTTTATAACATTGCTTAAGGTTATTTTATTTTATTTTTTCAGTTCGTTAATCAAAGAATCCTCTTTGGAAATAAATATGAGCTCTCTTTATATGTAAAACACACACACATACAAAATTAGCTAACTTAGCTATCTTGAGCTGGAATATATTGTGCTACATTACATGCAGAATAGGCAATTCTTTTTTCTCTTATATCCTTTTGAGTTCATGAAGAAAAGTTTTGTATTTTTAACACTTGGTAAAAAAAATATATTTTGCTGAGGATGACAACTGGTGGGAAAGTATTACATTTTGTTTTATTATTTCTTATTGTAATATGCGATGTACATACTGAAAAGTACCAAAAACAAATGAAAAATTTATTAAATAATTTTTAAGCAAACACCTAAGTAAATGCTACCCACTGCCTTTGGTTCAGGAACTCTGGTAGTGTAGTGCCTCAGGCACTTGACTGCTAACCAGAAGGCTGGCGGTTCAAACCCACCAGCCACTCCTCGGAAGGAAGGTTGGGCAATATACTTCCTTAGTGATACTGTTTTGGAAACCCAAGAAGGGGTCGCTATGAGTCAGGTCTGACTCGACAACACACAACAACAACAACAGCAACAGCCTTTGGTTCAGATGCCCCTCATGTTTCCTAGGGAAGTATTTTAAAAAGGAGGAGAATCTTGAGTACCTTAATACTCAGTTTCCAGGCTCTCTGGGCTTTTGGAACAGTTCCTCTTGGCAAAGGAAGCCAAATAAAACAAAAGCAAAGACAAATTGTCTGGTAGTGAAGGAGTACTTAAACATAAATGAACTTGGATTGGTAATGAGCTTCTGAGTAATAGAGATGGGATTTGACTTTAGGTGTGTCTGATTCCAAGGCCCATGCTCTTTTTACATCCCAAGAATATAAAATGGATATGTATGTGCGTGCATATGTATGTGTAAGAGGGTGGTGGTTGTGGGTTAGAATTACTCTCTGCGTGTGGAGAAGAAATTATCTGTCCTTGAGTGAGGTAGCACATAAATGAAGGCATAATTGTATAATTTTAAGAACCTCCTGTACCTTACTAGGTTATGTTTCTATGTTACTGTATAGTAACAGGGAGCCATGGTGGTACAATGGTTAAGTGCTTGACTGCTAACTGAAAGAAAAGTTGGTGGTACATACCCAGTCAGCCCCTTTTATGGGCGAAAGACTTGGTGATCTGCTCCTGGAAAGATTATAGTGTAGAAAACCCTGTGGGGAAGTTCTGCGCTGACATGTGAGATCACTTTGAGCCAGAATCCTCTCAATAGCACACAACAACAACAACAACATATAGTAACAAGCTTGGCCAGAATGCAGTCGAGAGGACTGTAGTTTGTGCAGTAATATTTAGTACTGTCTTTGCCTCGGTTCTCTAGAGGAATAAAGCCAGTGAAATGTATATATAAATAGATATAGAGAGATTTACTTCAAAGAAATGACTTACGTATTTGTGGAGGCTGCCAAGTCCCAAATCTGTGGTCAGGCTGGAGGCTGGCGGCTGGAGACGTCCCCTGATTCATGTGGTTGCAGGGGCTAATGAACCCAAAATTGGCAGATCAGGCTCATTTCCTCCAGATGCTGGAGGTTAGAGCATGACAAAATGGATGCAGGATTGAGAAGGACCAAGCTTTGTCAGAATATCCATATATACTGGATGCAGATCACATGCCTAAGGAAGGTCCTGTTGGCTCCTCACATCAGATTACAAAATGGAGGATGATTACATAGTATTTGGTAAACCACTGAGACTCATGATTTAGCCAAGTTGATACATAACCTTCACTATCACAATTACTAAGCTAGGTGATTATTTAACACTAAATTTTCAGTTTTGATTTTGATCTAAGATAATGTATGAACATATGCTTAACTTAGATAAAATGAACATCTATGTGTGATTCTAAGAGAAATTATATTCAATCAGTATGATAATTGGTTCATTTGCATTATTTGTATTAGGTTTTAAGAGAGTGCTTGTAGAACAAAGCCAAGAGCATGTTAGATCACATGAGCTTGACCTTGGGTTTTTTTATGTTAGATTTTTAAAAGTTTATTTATAAAAGAAGAGTTAAAACCAAAGCCAAGTCCATTGCTGTTATGTCTGTTCTGTTCTGACTTATGGTGAGTCCATGTGTGTCAGAGTAGAACTATGCTCTGGAGGGTTTTCAATGCGTGGTTTTTTTTTTTTTTTTGAAGTATATCATGAAGCCTCTATTCTGGCATCTCTGAGGACTTGAACTTTCAAACTTTCAGTTAGCAGCCAAATGCTAAACCATTTATGCCACCCAGGTACTCAGTTAAGTTATATGCTGGAGGGGCCACAGTCATTCTCCACTGGAGTGGGCTGGGGCTGGAGGGCACTGACTCAATGGCAGCTTTGCACATGGCAGCTTTTGTGCACCACCTTGGTGTAATTTACAATGGTGACATCTCTCCCACTATGGAATGCCCAGTGCATTCATGATTTCTTTGTTTCCATGCTGTTCTGGATCCTATCATTCACAAACATCACAGTGTAATAAACAGCAGGCCCCTGAGGAGTGCCAGCTTCCTTAATGAACTGGATCCACTTGGATGTGGCCATAATCACAGTGACCATCATCTCCCTGGCCCTGATGGTGCTCCTTGGAGTCTGGCCCACTGGGCCTGTGCCCGCTTGCACAGCCACCTTCCCTCCTGGCAGCACCAACTGTCCATGAGTTCAGAGTTTGTATAGGGAAAAAAAAATTTAGTCTGCCGTGAGATTTACACCTAACTAATGTGATAGCAGATTAGTTGTTTTATTAAATTAAGGAGATTACTTTCTATTATAATGATCTTTATTAAGTAATAGAACTGAAAAACAAAAATCTTCAGGAAAA
This sequence comes from Orycteropus afer afer, assembly GCF_000298275.1. Classification (NCBI taxonomy): domain Eukaryota; kingdom Metazoa; phylum Chordata; class Mammalia; order Tubulidentata; family Orycteropodidae; genus Orycteropus; species Orycteropus afer. Next base: position 3,218,558 of record NW_006921641.1, on the reverse strand, counting down.
GTATTAGATCCTACAAAAGTCATTGGTTTAATGCTTACTCAATTACAAAGACTTTTATAAGCAAATTTAGCCTACTGAGCCATCTGTCTTTTCACAAAACTTTAAGCATCCCTATAGGTTGTCAGCTCCTTAAGGGGTAAATCTTGTACTTGTTTCTACTAGCATAGTTACAGATGGCTGCAATTTAATTGACTCCGATTCCTGTTGAACTCATATAAACAGAACAGAATATTGCCCAGTCCTGCATCATCCCCATGATTGCCAGCATGTTTAAGTCCGTTGTTGTGACTTGTGCCAGTCCATCTCACTGAGAATCTCCCTCACCCTTGTTGACCCTCTCCTTCAGCAGACATGATGTTCTTCTTTAGCAATCGATCCTTCCTGCTGATATATCCAAAACAAGCAAAGGGATGTATTTCCATAGAGTATGTGGGTGTGTCCCCCTGGGTTGAGTAGTCTGCATGTACATCTTGTTAACTATTAGGCTGAGAGCCAGCCCCTGGGAGTGAGTTTTATTCCAGGTGCAGAATGTATTCCAGGGCCATAGTATTGGGAGTCTTACCAGATTGCATCCAACCAGTAATTCTGGTCATTATTGAGTTTTTGGATTTTGTTCCATGTTTAGGACCTACTGTTTCTTCTGATTAATGTTACGCTCTCAGTGAAATGCTTTCTCTTTGGGCCATTAATCTAGCCTGAGCATAGTATACTTGTTGCTATTAGAGTAGGGACTCTTAACCTTTTGGATTAGTAGTAAGTGAATCCCAGAAATTGTGTGCAAAATAGTATGAGCAATTTTCAGGGGAGAAATTAAGAAGTTCCTCTAAGGGAGCAGTGTTGTTGTCTGGGATTACTTGGTGCTCCATCTTGATAGCAACTTTTGTCTGAGTTAACTTATGTATAAGAGTATTTTAAAAAGTAAGTATTATAGCAGTTAGGAGAAAATAGATCTTACATAGGTGCCATATGGGACTTTGAATCTTCTCATAATAGTATTGCTTAGGTGTGGAGTTCTCTTCAGAATGAAGTATGAAGTGGAACTTGGAGAAAATTTAATTTAATTTTAATTAATTAAGTTAAATGAAAATGATGCCCCATTTTGAAGTCATGTTGTTCTTTTTTAATAAAATGAACAATGGGTAGACTAAATCTTTTCCCATACATGCCATCACAAATTTTTGAAGTGAATTGAGATATATTCATAACTAAATTTAGTGCAAGGGAGGAAAAAACAATGAATGTAATCCTCCAATTAATGAAATTGAGTAAGGTTTTGAAACCCAGGAATGAGTTGACCAACATTAATAGTAATAGGGAAGAAGTTGATTTTTCCAGAGGACTGTCAAAACATTTAGAAGAAGATGGTATCAGCATTCGGTCCATTATTTAATTTTATAAAAAGATGGTTATATTATACTGTATAGGGTGTTACGGCATTACCTGTGCTACATTATACTTTCAGGGAAAATTGGTAAATCAAGAAAAAACAAGGTGTCACGGAGTTTTCTTTAAGGAGATAAAATTTGATGCATTAGGTATAGGGAAAGTCTTGTTTCTTCCCTTTCTTCCATATTTTATAAATATCCATTTATGAGTACATCCTTACCACATCTCAGTATTAATATTTATAATGATGACCCTTAAGTATTAAAAGAAGAAAAAAAAATTCCTTATGTTCCATTTTAAAACATAAGTGAATATATTTTAGAGAGAATTCCGTTCTGAAAGTTAAAATTTAGTTCTAAAAAGGGTTAACTAAGAGATCTGGAAAATATGACTCAAAGTGACTCGTTTCCCAAGTGGTCTCAATTCTTTTCTGCACTCTATTTCATCATATCCATTTGCTTTGCCTTGTAGCTAAGAATTTCTTATGTTGCTGTTCTAGGCTAATCAATGGCATTTTTCATTTTATCTAGTCATAAATTGGTTCATTTTGGCTATTTCCAAAGAGGTCTGCAGATAGTCTTAAACTACAACATTTCGTAAACAATTTTATTAAAAAACAAGTTTTCTTCTGGGATTTTACCCAAATGTTGGCCAAGTAGTCAGTTATAACTGAAATACAATTCAATGTCCAGAGAAGGATATTATATTTGAAATGTTGCCCTTGAAGGATCATCAAAAAGCTGGCAAGAATTTTTTTTTTCATTTGTGAAATATAAGCAAAGAATTTTATGAACAACTGTGATCCTTATATTTTTGTCCAGGAATGTTACATCAGTAGAATAGTGTGGAATAGAGTCCATCAGAATGTATAACTTTAGTGGCCTGATCACATCTTATAAAAGGAGCAGATCAGAATCATGAAAAGTATGTTCCTTAGCAAGACATAAGGCATTCTTTTGGATGTCACACTAAATGAAACTGCAATTCTCTAAAGACAAAAAACTTAAAGACATATAACCACTTATTGTGGACTCTGATAGGGAGAATGTATCCTATGTAGTGCATGAGATATAATATTGTATTTTAGGTATTTGAGGATGAAGTAATGAAGAAGTTATCATCTTAGAGAAAACAGGTTAAAACAGGAACCCTTTGCCAGAGAGTTCTACATGACTTTCCACATTGAAAGAGTTGTTCCAGTTGGTCTCTAGTAACTGATGTATACACTGATTTTTTTTAGTACTAGATAATTATCATCTGTAATTATCTATAGACTTTTTTTTAAAATATAGCATTAGAATAATCTTGTGAGACAAGATTTTGTTTTTAGCATACATTTTGATCCAGAAGGTCAAGAATATTCATTTCCATTTGAGAACCTACTAATTTATTAAAATAATAGATATTTGCCTATTGGGTCCACATTCTCCTCTTTAATTTAAACATTAAGTTATCCAAAGTGCAAAAACTCTATGTTCATAGTTGACTCATTATTTTCCATTAGTCTGTATATCTAGCCAGTTCTTAAATCTTAACAGTTTTTCCCTAAGGGTCATATATCTATTTCTCTTTTCCATTCCTACAATTCTTATCCTAGTCCAGATCTGACATACTTAGTTTGGAAAGGCACTTTAGTGATCATCTAGTCCAGCTAAATCATTTTACAAAGAACTGAGACTCAAGAGAAGTTACCCACAAAGCAGAACTAGATATAGAGCTTCTGACTCCAAATCCTGCTTCTTTTCTATCTATGATAGTCTTTTTCTATTGTTTTTTTTTCTAGTCTTTCTTTTCTTTAAGTGCAATAGTGAGGCAGAAATCAAGTAACTAATAATGAAAACTGCAGCTATCACTTCTATAGAGCTTATTCTGTACTGGGCAATGTTCTAAGTTTTTATGTGTTAATTTATTCCTCACAACACTCTTCTGTTGAAGAGTGAATTTCTTTACTCTTTTCTGAAAGTTAAAATTTAGTTCTAAAAAGGGTTAACTAAGAGATCTGGAAAATATGACTCAAAGTGACTCATTTCCCAAGTGGTCTCAATTCTTTTCTGCACTCTATTTCATCATATCCATTTGCTTTGCCTTGTAGCTAAAATCTTCAGTTCAGCTGAAGAATTTCAGTAGGAGAGTTGGTATAGTGGATATATTGAAATGGTTGCCCAGTTTTTATCTGACTTTCATGACTTTGACAGTATAGGACAATTACTTTTTAGCATGTCCCGTAAACTGTGGTTTTCTAATGTTTCCTCGTGATTAAATTTAGGTTATTTGTTTTAAATTTCCAGAAGTGATGCTGTATTCTTCTTGCTGCATCCTGTCAGGTGGCACTCAATTTCAGTTTGTTCTGTACTGAGGATGTTAACTTTGACTGTTTGATTAAGATCTTGTGCTTTTTCAAATAATTTTTTGAGGTATAATTAATTAACATTAAGACTCATGTTTAAAGTGTACAATTTGATGACTTTTTACATATATAGACATCCGAATCATTGCCACAATCAAGACAAGTAATAAGACATAGTGTTCTGTGTCCCCAAGGGGGTTGAGGGAAGGAGACTAAGAAGAGCAAGCTGCACTAAAGCATTGGTGAAAAGCAAGGCTTCAGGAATTGATGGAATACTAACTGAAATTTTTAACAAACGAATGCAGTGATGGAGATGTTCACTTGTCTATGAAAGAAGCTTGGGGTGCCACATCAGCAAATGGAAGTCCTGAAAGCTTTATTCCATCCATGTCATTAAGGTTGACTCTACTTTGAATCAGGCAACCATATCATCTACTATGGCGGGAATGTCAAATTGAAGAATGGCATGGCATTCATTGTCACAAAGAATGTTTCAAGATCTATCTTGAAGTACAGTGCTGTCAGTGATAGGATAATATCCATATACCTATAAGGAAGACCAGTTAATACTACTGTTACTCAAATTTATGTACCAACCATCAAAGCCAGAGATGAGGACATTGAAGATTTTTAGCAACTTCTGCAATCTGAAATTGACCAAGCATGCAATGAAACAAGATGTGTTGATTATTGCTGGTGGTTGGAATTCAAAAGTTGGAAACAAAGAAGAATCACCAGTAGTTGGAAAATACGGTCTTGATGATAGAAATGATGCTGGTGATTGCATGATAGAATTTTGCAAGACCAATGACCTATTCATTGCACATATCTCTTTACAGCAACATAAACAGTGGCTATATATGTGAACTTTGTCAGATGGAGTACAAAGGAATCAGATCCACTACGTCTGTGGAAAGAGGTGATGGAGAAGCTCGATATCTTCAGCCAAAACAAGACCAGGAGCTGACTGTGGAACAGACCATCAACTGCTCATATGCAAGTTCAAGTTGAAGCTGAAGATAATTAAAACAAGTCCATGACAACCAAAATATGACCTTGATTATATCCTTCCTGAATTTAAAAACCGCCTGAAGAATAGATTTCCTCAGAAACATGCATTGAACTCCAATGACCGAAAACCAGAGGAATTATGGGATGACATCAAGAACATCATCCATGAAGAAAACAAAAGGTCATTTAAAAGACAGGAAAGGAAGAAAAGACCAAAATGGCTGTCAGAATAGACTCTGAACCTTGCCCTTGAACAGAGAGTAGCTAAAGCAAATGGAAGGAATGACAAGATAAAAGAATTGAACAGAAGATTTCAAAGAGCAGCTTGAGAAGACAAAGTCAATTATTATAATGAAACGTGCAAAGACCTGGAGTTAGAAAACCATAAGGGAAGAACATGCCTGGCATTCCTCAAGCTGAGAGACATGAAGAAAAAATTCAGGCCTCGAGTTGCAGTATTGAAAGATTCCGTGGCTAAAATATTGAATGATGCAGGAAACATCCAAAGAAGATGGAAGGAATACACAGAGTCACTGTATCAAAAAGAATTGGTTGATGTCCATCCATTTCAGGAGGTGGCATATGATCAAGAACCAATGATAATGAAGGAAGAAGTGGAAGTTGCACTGAAGGAAGTGGTGAAAAACAAGGCTCCAGGAATTAACAGAATACCCATTGAGATGTTTCAACAAATGGATGTCCCATTGGAGGCACTCACTTGGCTATGCCAAGAGATTTGGAAAACAGCTACCTGGCCAACTAACTGGAAGAGATCCATATTTATACTCATTTCAAAGAAAGGTGATTCCACAGAATGTGGAAATTTTTTAACAATGCCATTAATAATGCGTTCAAGTAAAATATTACTGAAGATAATTCAAAAATGTTTGGAGCAGTATATTGACAGAGAACTTCCAGAGGTTCAGGCTGGATTCAGAAGAGGACGTAGAGCAAGCAATATTATTGCTGCTGTCAGATGGATCTTGGCTAAAAGCAGAGAATACCAGAAAGATGTTTACTTGTGTTTTATTAACTATGCAATGGTATTCGATTGTGTGGATCACAACAAATTATGGTTAACATTGAGAAGAATGGGAATTCCAGAGTATTTAATTGCCCTCATCAGGAACCTGTACATAGACCAGGAGGCTGTCCTTTGCACAGAACAAGGGGCTATTGCATGGTTTAAAATCCAGAAGGGAGTGTGTCAGGAATGTATTTTTCACCATACTTACTCAATCTGTATGTTGAACAAATAATCCACGAAGCTGGACTATATGAAGAAGAACATGGCATCAAGATTGAAGGAAGATTCATTAACAACCTGTGAAGTGCAGACAACACAACTTTGCTTGCTGAAAGTGAGGAAGCACTTACTAATGAAGATTAAAGCCTTCAGTCTGCAGTGTGGATTACACCTCAACATAAAGAAAACAAAAATTCTCACAACTGTAGTAGTAAGCAGCATCATAATAAGTGGATAAAAGATTGAAGTTGTCAAAGATTTCATATTACTTGGTTCCACAATCAACACTGATGGGAGCAGCAGTCAAGAAAACAGATGACGTATTGCACTGGGCAGATCTGCTGCAAAGGACCTCTTTAAAGTATGGAAGAACAAAGATGTCTCTTTGAAGACTAAGGTGCGCCTAACCCAAGCCGTGGTATTTTCATTCGCCTCGTAGGCATGTGAGAACTGGTCACTGAATAAGGAAGACCAAAGAAGAGTTGATGCTTTTGAGCTGTGGTGTTGGCAAAGAATATGGAAAGTATTATGGACTGCCAAAAGAACTAACAAATCTGTCCTGGAAGAAGTGCAACTGGAATGCTTGTTGGAAGTGGGAATGGACAGACTTTGTCTCACTTACTTTGGTCATGTTGTCAGAAGGGACCATTCCCTGGAGAAGGATATCATGTTTGGTAAAGTGGAGGGTCAACGAAAAAGGGGAAGGTCCTCAATGAGATGGATTGACACAGTGACTGCAATGATAGGTTCAGGTATAGCAAGGATTGTGAGGCTGGCACAGGACAGGGCAGTATTTCGTTCTGTTGTACATGGGGTTGCTACGAGTCAGAGCTGACTTGACAGTACCTAACAATAACAACATATGCACCATCTAAAAGAAGAATTAATGCCTTTGAATTGTGGTGTTGGTGAAGAAAACTGAAAATACCATGTGCTGCCAGAAGAATGAACAAATCTATCCTGGAAGAAGTGCCTGTGGTATGGTCCTTGGAAGCAAGAATGACTAGCCTTTGTATTGCCTACTTTGGTCATGTAGAGGAGGATATCATGCTTGATAAAGTGGAGGAGGGTCAGCCAAAAATGGGAAGGCACTCAGTGAGATGAATTGACACAGTGGCTGCAATGATGAGCTCAAGCATGGCAAGGATTGTGAGGACAGCACAGGACAGGTCATTGTTTTGTGCTATTGTACATAGCATCGCTAGGAATTGGAATCATCTCAGAGGCAACTAATGATAACAACAATAGGGATATCAGTGAACTCAGTGGCTAAAATACAGCTATGAGTTGAAATCAACTTGATGGCAGTGGGTGGATACAGTCAGTCTAGAGATGAGGTTGTAGCCAAATTCTATGTATCTTTCAAGGCCGAGCATGTCTGACAAGGATTGTTTGGCTCTCAGCTTTATGAATTTTCCTCCTTTGGTACTTATGGTCAGTACTGTGCAATTCAGAGTCAAATTCAGTATTAATTGATAATTGTGTGTTTTCTGTATAATTTATGCACAATTTAGAATCAGATTTACTGTGTATTGAATGTCAAATGCCTAGCTGTATTCTCCCATTTCTTTTTTTAGTGGAGCTCTAGCATCTAAGAGGATTTCAGTAGCAAATGATAAAAGGATATTGGATAGAAGAGAGGGAACTAGTTGGGATGAGAAGAGAATTAAGAGAAGGATGGAAAAACTAGTGAGGACAGCAGTAGGAAATGAAGCTTGAGAAGTAAGATAATCAGGAGAGAAGGATGTTTTTAGGGGAAATGTGTTGGAGTTGGCTGGCACTTTCCTATTGAGACATGATAGGCTGTGCACCTTTCTGGTTTTTATGTCTGTGAAGGGCTGTCCCCAAGAGCCATACACCTATTGAGGTTTTTCCAAAGTCTCTACATGGTTGGTACTTGACTTAGGCAGCCCAGCTTGTATTTGGTCTTGAAAGTGCATTCCTTCTGTTACTTACTTAGTGATTTTATAATTTCATTAGTTCTTCTACTTTTCTTTGTTTTGTTTTAGAATTCTTGTGAAAAATTCTTCTTTTTTGGAAGAACTCATCTTCACTGACCAGTGCTATAAGATAACCTCAAAATACAGTTCAAGCAAGATTTTTTAGAATTCTTGTGAAAAAATTGTTTTTCAGAAAAGCTCATCTTCATCAACCAGGGCTATAAGATAACCCCAAATATAGTTCATGCAAGAAAGGCAGGATACAGTGGTTTTCCTTTAATGGGCAGTAGTTTGGGATTTTTTTTTTTTTAAGTTTTGAAATTCTCTCAAACTTCTGAAAAAGTTGCTAGTACAAAGAACTTTTTTTCCCCTGAACTGTTTGAGAGAAGTTGTTGACATGATGTCCCAACACCTGTGAATAACTTAGTGTATTTTTCCTGCAGAGATACTTTTTTATACAACAAAGTAAAACCATAAACATTAGGAAATTAATATTGATACATTACTGATTACTAACATTTGAGAATTGCCAATTCTACCAAAAATGTCCTTTGTGGCAAGACATCCAGTCCGGAATCACGTGTTATATTTAATTGTCTATCTCTTTAGTCTCTTTCAATCTGAAATAGTTTGCTAGTTTTTCCTTTGACTTTAATAACCTTGACAGTATAGGCCAGTTATTTTGTGTAATGTGTCATAAACTCAGTTTATATAGTGTTTCCTCATGATTAAATTCAGGTTGTTCATTGTGGTGGGAATATCACAGATGTGACGCTGTATTCTTTTCATTGCATCTTGTCAAATTGAGATGGCATACAATTTCAGTTTGTCCCATTACCAGTGATGTTAACCTTGGCTATTTGATTATGATGGTGTCTGCCAGTCTTTTTCACTATAAAGTTACTCACTTCTCCTTTGTAATTAATTAGTATTTTGTGCTGAGATACTTTGAAGCTTGTTCTTCACCAAACTTCGAATTTACTCATTTATAGATTGATGTTAGTATGAACTTGTGGATCCTACTTTATTCAGGGAGTTATAATCTGTTACTGTCATTGGTTGATGCTCAAATTTTCTTAGATTTGGCCAGTGGGAACCCATTCAAACTGACTTCTGTACCTTTTTTGACATGTTTTTGAGTGCTTCTTTATTTTCTGACCCAAGAAAATGTTTCATAAATTGTACTTTCCCTGCCCGAGTCCTAGAATCAGCAATTTTGCCTAGGAGGTCTGGTTCCTTTTAAAGTCTTTCGGCAGACGTAGCTAGGAAATACATGGAAATACCTATGTATTTCCTATGTATGTATGTATATAAGTATATCTATACACACATACGTATGTGTATATTTCTATTTTTATGTATATATTAAAAACCATGAGTTCACACTAGTTTCTGCAGTTTCATTTCCAGCATCACAGGGTTTATGTATGTAACCAGTCTCTAAGCCATGCAGATTGTCTCTTTGGTTCTAGCATCAATGGTGTAGACAACCCCTGGCTCTGGCCTTGCTAAACACATAGTTTAGTCTCTGATTGTGCCCTGTTGAACATGCAGGTCAAGTACCCAGTTTGAGACTCCAGCCCCAGCAAGCGTAGTAGTCTAGTCCCCGACTGTTCCAGCAGACTCTGTCAGTGAGACCTGGATTTTTTTTTTTTTTTTTTTAACTTTTTATTGTGATTTGAGAGAAAGTTTACAGAGGAAATTGATTTTTTTCCATTCATCAATTTGTACACATTTTGTTTCCTGACATTGATTGTGTAATGCAGAGTTGCCGAGACACCAGGACACGGAGTTGTTTCAGAGAAGCAGTTTATTAGCACTCCCGGGTGAGGTTCTGATTCCCTAGCATCAAGGCCAGTGAAGTGGCACCCCTGGGCGGGAGGGACAGATATTTATAGACACAGAGAGGACCTAATTGGGGACACCAAGGAAATGACAGGGTCCTCTAAGGAAATGGCAGGGTCCAATTAGCTGTTACATGGGTCTGCACTTAATTAGCATAAGGGGGCTTCACAGGAGGAAGTTTGTCATTGCATGGGACTTTCCAGCCTGGGCGGGTTCTGTCACTTCCGGTTGTCTTATCAGGCTGTCTCATCAGGGCCTGACACCTGGAGGAAGCTGCCAACTGACATATTGGGGCTTGGGTTTACTTGGCCTAACAGATTGGAATCCCCACAGTGTAACAGTTCTCTTCCTACTTTTTCCCCTGTGTTTACTATTTTCATTTGTCCTTCTATCATTTCCTGCCTTCTGAGCTTTATCCCCCTTTTAAAAGCTGCTATTTTGGTCTTGTGTGGCTGATTGTTTTAAGGATTTTGCAAACATGCTGACTGAGTCTCTGGACTGGCCTCCAGTCTCAGAGTTCTGAACCTGGACAAGAATTCCTGCTGAGGCCCTGTTTGAGACACCCCCTCGATTACGATGCTGGTTCAGTTGCCAGCTAAGACCAAACCCTGGCAAATTTAGGCTCCTTAGTCTAATTTCTGACCTTGACTAAAAGTTCCAGTTACAATTTAACTTTGCAAAGGATTTATATCTTTCATTTCATGTTTGTATCCTTTTTTCTTTCTTTCTTTCTTTTTTTTTTTTGGAGTTCGTTTGTGTGTGTGGTGTGAGGTACAGATCTTGTTTCATTTTTCTGCAAATGGATCTCCAGTTTTGCCAGCACCATTTATTAAACAA
>NW_006921641.1:3198099-3201324 GCF_000298275.1 Orycteropus afer afer | reverse complement strand
GTATCACTACGGAAGTAGATTGCCCAACCTTCCTTCTGAGGAGTGGCTGGTGGCTTTGAATCGCCAACCTTCTGGTTAGCAGTCAAATGCTTTAGACACTATGACAGTAGACCTCCTAACTTGTTGTATAGTTAGGGTTATTCTTTTCTCTTTGCTTTCAATTTTTAGGAATTGTGTTTTTCTTTCTTTTTTAATACTTTTTTTTATAAAAGGAAAATGATTCCAACGTCAAAACTATATTTACAAGGTCTATACAGAGAAATTTCTGTTCCCTTTCTACCCTGTTTTCTCTCTTTCCTTTTTATTAAATTTTGTTTTATTACCTTTCTCTTTGTTTAATCTTTTAGTGTTTGTTTTTCTTTTGTATTCCCCTTTGTCTATCTTATACAAAATGTAATATATATGCTTGCTAAGTGCCTATCAACAGAAAAATGGATAACCAATCTATGGTACATACACACAACAGAATCATTTGCAACAGTAAAAGAATAAAGTAGACTCTGTGAAACGCATCATAGCATGGATGAACTTGGAGGACATTATGTTGAGTGAAATAAGATAAACATTGTATTAGTTCACTATTGTAAAAAATCAAGGAAAGTTTTATATATGGAAGGAGATTTTTCTCTGTTGGTTACCAGGGATGGTAGGGTAGTGGAGGGAATATTGCTAATAGCTAGAGGCAAGTATTGATTTGGGTGAAGGGTAGGGTAATGTACCAAATGTGAGTGATCAACACAGTGGCACTGAAGGAGGAAGACACAGAGAGGTATACAAGAGTTACAACAAAGATACACCCTTTTACTTATATAATACTGCATTGGCAGTGATAACAAACATTAATCTATGGGTAAATAGATGGGTAGACAGGCTGAATGATCAGGTATATCTAGGTAAAAGGGAATATACCCATGACCACATATAAAGTTAGCAGATGATGTTTCTGCATACTTATTTGTGTTGTAAGAATGTCCAAATATATAAGAGAGCTAACAAGTGGCAAAGTTATAAAAACAGCCAGCCCCCCTGACGAAGTGAGTCGTTGGACCTGTGGGCTTGGGACTGTGGTTACAGGGGACATCAAGCTCACTTGGCATAACATACTACCCCAAAACATGGTTCTACACCCTACTTTTGTGAGTAGTGACTGGGGTCTTAAAAGCTTGCAAGTGGCCATCTACATGCAACGATGGGTCTCCCCTCATCCAGAGCAAAGAATAATGAAGTAAACCAAAGATGCATGGAAACAATTAGTACAAGGGAGTAGTAGACCATGTGATCCTCAGCCTTTATGACCATGAGACCAGAAGAGTTAGATGGTGCCCAGCTACCACTGTGAACCACTGATCAGCACAGGTGATTCATGATAAACTGGAAGAATGGTATGGAAAAAAACTCAAAATCATCAAAAAAGACCAGGTTTACTGGTTTGATAGAGCCTGGTAAGACCCCCAAGACTTTGGCCCTTAGTTACCCTTCAGGTCTGGAACTGAACACACTTCGGTGGCTTCCAGCCAAACAATAGACAGGCAAATAGGATGAACATTTATATAAGGTACATACACTCCTTAGATCGATCAGTTTCGGGAGAACAGAAGGGTAGTGTTTGTACAGGGAGATAGCTTGGAGGGCAGGAATGCATAGGAAAGAAGGACACAGGGACGAACTTATCATAGGGAGGAAGTGGGAAGAGAGCTATTACATGGTTGGGGATTGTAGTCAGTGGCTTGTAACAAAATGTATATGAAATGCTGTATGAAAAATGAATTTGCTCTGTTAACTTTGTCCCAAATCACAATAAAAATAAAAAAAAAAACTGCTGAGTGCTTGCCTTAATTAATGCCCTGGTGGCACAGTGGTTAAGCACTCAAGTTCTAACCAGAAGGTCGGCAGTTTAAACCCACCAGCCACTCCATTGGAGAAAGTTGTAGCAATTGACTTCTGTAAAGGTTCAGCCTTGGAAATCCAATGGGACAGTTATACTCTGTCCTGTAGGATCACTATGAGTTGGAATTGACCAGATGGCAGTGGGTTTTGTTTTTGAGTTTGTAGTAGTATAGCATTCCCTTATGTGAATGTTTTATAGTTTATTTACAATAGTCCTGTCTTAATAGATGTGAGAACTTTGGGCTGTTTCCAGTCTTTGTCATCAGCACTTTTGACCCTTGAATGTATGCTTTTAAACGTTGGCTGAGGCAAAAAGGAGCCTTTGGTTCTCATAAGTAAGAAAATCTTCTTCTGTTGTTTAGCTAATTTATGCTCTTACCTTTCCCTACCCTTCGGTGTCTTCTAGAGGGGTTATTTTAGCAGTGCCTCTAAGGTTCTAGCTTATGGGCTTAGTTATTAATTACTTGGTGTCAGCCCTAAGGCATTTGGATGACCTGTTTGGATGTGTTCTAACTTCCTTTACATGCTTTGGTGTAAGAGAGATTTGGATTTGAATTCAGTCTTCTTCCTCTAACTGATTGTGTATTACTCAGATGTGAAATGGGCATGATAGCACTCACCTTTATGGAAGAATATCTTAATAGGTCCTCAACCAATGGTAGATTGTATTACTACAAAAGTATCCTTTTTTACTTTATTGCTTTAACATGAATTAAAAAGTAGATTTATTCAGTGGAAACAAAGGACTTCTTTTAGAATGCAGCTTTTCTTAGATTGTTTTAGACCTTTTGACTGTTTGGAAACTTAAGGAACTAGAGTATTTATTTATATTTTAGAACTCGGGACTAAGCAGAAGACAATTAAATTGCTGGCATTTTGTTTTTTAATACAGAAAACCTCAGTTTCAGAATATGTCTTTGGGCAAATACAAATTGATACCAATTATATAAATTAAAGGCATTTGACTGCTAACCAGAAAGTTGGTGGTTCATACCCATCTGCCCCACCATGGAGGGAAGAAGGCAGTAAAGATGTATTGCCTTGGAAACCCAATGGGGATGACTGTGGGTCAGAATCAACTCGATGGCAGTGGGTTTGGTTTTTTTTGCTTTTATGTGGTGCTCAGAATAATTACTTTGACATTTTAGTCTGTTACCATCATAAATAATCGTCACTTTTATTTTTAATTAATGAATGAGTTAATTTATTTTTATTGTGATTTGAGTGAAAATTTACAGAGCAAAATACACTTTCCATACAGCAGTTCACATACACTTTGTCTCATGACACTGACCACAATTTACCACAATGCAACATCTCCCCCTCCCACTTCCTCCT
>NW_006921641.1:3196118-3196736 GCF_000298275.1 Orycteropus afer afer | reverse complement strand
TTGCATAGTATTCCATTGTGTGTATGTACCATAGTTTGGATATCCATTCCTCAGTTGATGGACACCTAGGTTGTTTCCATCGTTTGGCTATTGTAGATAGTGCTGCAATGAACATGGGTGTGCATATGTCTGTTCTTGTCATGGCTCTCATTCTTTAGGGTATATACCTAGTAAAGGAATGGCTGGGTCAAATGGTATTTCTATTTCCAACTTTTGTAGGAATCACCATACTGCTTTCCACAATGGTTGTACCATTTTACAGTCCCACCAGCAGTGTATGTGAGTCCCAATCTCTCCACAACCTGGCCAGCGTTTGTTATTTTCTGTCTTGTTGAACTTTGCTACTAGTGCTGGAGCAAGATGGTATCTCATTGTTGTTTTGATATGTCTCTCTCTAATAGCTAATGATCGTGAGCATTTCTTCATATGTTTGTTGGCCACTTGAATATCCTCTTTGGTGAAATGTCTATTCATGTCTTCTGCCCATTTTTTAATTGGATTGTTTGTCCTTTTGTTGTTGAGGTTTTGGAATTTTCTTTAAATTCTAGAGATAAGTCCCTTGTCAGATATGTTATTACCAAATATTTTTTCCCAATCTGTAGGTTCTCTTTTGATTCT
>NW_006921641.1:3184099-3194753 GCF_000298275.1 Orycteropus afer afer | reverse complement strand
TTTTTTTTTTTTTGTTAATGGCTAATGATTGTGAGCATTTTATCATGTGTTTGTTAGCTGCCTGAATGTCCTCTTTGGTGAAGTGTCTGTTTGTATCCTCTGCTCATTTATTAATTGAATTATTTTTATCTTTTTGTTCGTAAGGTGTTGAAGTTTTCCATAAATTTTAAAGATTAGCCCCTTGTCTGATATGTCATTGCCAAAAATGTTTCCCAGTCTGTGGGTTTCCTTTTTATTTTTTTGGTGAAATCTTTTAATGCATATAAGTTTTGTATTTTTAGGAGGTCCTAGTCATCTGTATTTGTCTCTGGTGTGTTTATGTTTTTAGCTGTTTATATCTGAATTAGGCCCCTAAGTTTGTCGCTATTTTTTTCTTTGTTGCTCTTTATGATTTTAAGTTTTATGTTTAAGTCTTTGATCCAGCTTTAGTTCCTTTTTATATATGGTATGAAATCTGGGTCCTGTTTCATTTTCTGCAAATGGATATCTAGCTTTGTGAGCACCATTTATTAAAGAGATTATCTCTTCCCTACTGAATGAGTTTTGTCCCTTTGTCAAAGATCAGCTATCCATAGTGGATGGATTTACTTCTGGGTTCTCAGTTCTGTTCCTTTGGTCTGTGTGTCTGCTATTGTACAAGTACAGTGGTTGTATAGTAGGTTTTGAGATAGGTAAGTGTGGGACCTTCTACTTTGTTGTTTTTCTTTGCTGTTGTTGGTATGTGCCATTGAGTTGGCCCCGACTCATAGCGACACCTCCTTGGGTTTCCGAGGCAGTATCACTACAGAAGTAGATTGCCCAACCTTCTTTCTGAGGAGTGGCTGGTGGGTTTGAACTGCCAGCCTTTTGGTTAGCAGTCAAGTGCCTTAGGCACTACGCCACCAGAGCTCCTTTTCTTTGCTAGTGCTTTGCTTATCCAAGGTCTTGTTTCTTTCTATGTAAAGTTGGTGATTAGTTTTTCTCTCTTTAAAGAATGATGATGGAATCCATAATGGGATGGCATTATATCTGTAAATTGCTTTGGGTTGTATTTACATTTTTACAATCTTAAGTCTTCCTATCCATGAGCATGGTATATTTTTCCATTTATGTAGATGTCTATTTTAAATGGTATTCTTTTACTAATTTCCTTTTAAGAGTTCTCTTTGTTAGTATAAAGGAATTCAACTAATTTTTGCATGTTGATTTTGTACACTGCCACTTGCTGTTAGTTCTGAGGTGAGATTATATCTCATTGTTGTTTTGAGATACAACTTGGCTGAATCTCTCTATTACTGCCAGTAATATTCTTGCTAAGTCTTGGGATTTTCTATGTATAGGATCATATCATTTGCAAATAGAAGATAGTATTACTTCTTTGCCAATTTGGATGCCTTTTATTTCTCTTTCTTGCCTTACTGTTCTGGCTAGGACTTCCAATACAGTACTGAATAGGAGTGGTGGTAAAGGACATCCTTGCCTAGTACCTGTTCATAAGTGGAATGCTTTCAGTTGCTGCTCATTGAGAATAATGTTGACCATTGGTTTTTTACATATGTCCTTAACTGTATTGAGGAATTTTCCTTCTATTCATGTTTTGTTCAGCATTTTTATCAGGAATGGGTGTTGAATTTTGTCAAATGCCTACTCTGCATTGATTAATATGATCATGTGGTTCTTTTCCTTTGTTTTATGTAGTGAATTACTTTGATTGTTTTTGTGATGCTGAGCCATCCTTGCCTGGTTTGAATTTCACTTGGTCATAATGTATTTTATTTTATTTTTTTTTGATACATTGTTGGAGTCTTTTGGCTAGGATTTTGTTGAGAAGTGTTACATCTTTTTTCATGAGAGTTTCTGGTCTGTATAAATTTTTTTTTCCGTGGTGTCTTTGCTTGACTTTGGCATCAGGGTTATGCTAGCTTCATAGTGAATTTGGGAGTATTTCTACCTTTTTTGTATTCTGGAATAGTTTGAGTAGAATTGGTGTCAGCTCTTCTCTGAATGTTTGGTAGAATTCTCTAGTGGCACCATCTGGGCCAGGACTTCTTTTTTGGTGGTAGTTTTTTTAACGACTTGTTTAGTTTCTACTTTTGTTTAGAATCTATTCAAATTTTCTACATTAGTCCATGTTAATTTGTGGAGGTATTGTGTTTCTAGAAATCTGCTTGTTTCCTCTAGGTTTTCAAATTTGTTGGAGTACAGTTCTTCACAGTATCCTGATATTATCCTGTTTACTTTGATTGGTTCTGTTGTAACATTGCCCATTTCATTTCTCATTCAGGTTATTTGCATTTTCTCCTTCTTTTGTTAAATTGGCCAGTGGCTTGCCAATTTTAATATTCTTTCAAAAAACCAACTTCTAGTCTTCTTGAGTTGTTGTTTTTCTGTTTGACATATTCCTACTCAAATCTTAATTATTTCTTTTGAAAATAAAATAATTTTTCTTATGGTGACTATAGGCTTTTTTTGTTTGTTTTTGGCTGCTCTTTTTGTAATTGTTGGAGATGTTGGATTAAGGTGTTCCTTTTGACTCTTCTTTTTCAGTGTGGGGAGCTCTGGTGACGTAGTGCCTAAGGCATTTGACTGTTTACCAGAAGGCTGGCAGCTCAAACCGACCAGCCACTCCTCAGAAGGAAGGTTGGGTAATCTACTTCTGTAGTGATGTTGTTGTTAAGTGCCGTCGAGTCGTTTCCGACTCATAGCGACCCCATGCACAGCAGAACGAAACACTGCCCGATCCCGCACCAGCCCCACAATCCCTGCTATACTCGAGCCCATCATCGCAGCCACTGTATCAATCCATCTCGTTGAAGGCCTCCCCCTCTTTCGTCGACCCTCCACCCTACCAAGCATGACATCCTTCTCCAGGGAATGGTCCCTTCTTACAACATGACCAAAATAGGTGAGACGAAGTCTGGCCATTCTTGCTTCCAAGGAGCATTCTGGCTGCACTTCCTCCAGGACAGATCTGTTAGTTCTTTTAGCAGTCCACGGTACTTTCAGCATTCTTCGCCAGCACCACAACTCAAAAGCATCAACTCTTCTTCGGTCTTCCCTATTCATTGTCCAGCTCTCACATGCATACAAGGTGATTGGAAATATCATGGCTTGTGTCAGGCGCACCTTAGTTCATAAGGTTTTCCCTGGCCAATTCTTTCAGAAGTGGACGGCCTCTTCCTTCTTCCTAGTCTGTCTCAGTCTCACCTCAGAAACCCAAGGAGGGGTCACTATGAGTTGGATCTGACTTGATGGCAGTGAGTTTGGTATGGTTTGTTTTTTTTTTTCAATGTGTACATTCATTGCTATAAATTGCCCTCTGAGGACTGCTTTTGTTGTGTTCCAAATATTTTGTTATGTTGTTTCATCAGTCTCATTTGATTCAAGAAATTTAAAAAATTTCACCTGTTACCCAGTAGTTTTTCAGCAGGGTGTTACTCACTTTTCCCCTTGATCTTCCTATTGTTGATTTACAGTTGTATCGCTTTGTCATCTGAGAAGATGTTTTATAATATTTTGATGCTTTTAAATGTCTTTCTGTATTTTTCTTACAAGTGCATATGGATTTTTTCTCAAAAAGTGTAATTACAAAAAAATCATTTAATCAGGGGGATGTCCTGGTTCAACCACTTCAGTTCCCCATTTATCTTTCTGGTTAGTAGAGAATTTTAATTTATATATTTCATATTTTTTCTATAACTTTATAATAATGATATAGTATGATATGAGTAAGCAGTTAGGAGCTCTGGTGGCATAGTGCCTAAGGTATTTGACTGCTAACCAGAAGGCTGGTGGTTCAAACCCACCATCCACTCCTCGGAAGGAAGATTGGGCAATCTACTTCCATAGTGATACCACCTTGGAAACCCAAGAAGGGGTTGCTATGAGTCAAAATCAACTTGATGGCTGTGTTTGGTTTTTTGGTTTATTTAGCAGTTAATAATAATAATAATGTAACCTTCAATTGTTTTTCAAAATTTAAAACTTGGTTTTGTGTTTTGTCCATATCACCTGCTAAAGGCTTATAATGTGTGGTCCAGGAAAGCACCTGGAGAATTCAAGATTTTGCCCTTTCTGAAAGAATGATATGATATTTATTAGGTCAGTAACCCACGGTTCTTAGAATATTAAATATTACTTTTGTCTTAATGCTTCTTAAGCTTGTAGCTGTGGCCTTTTGTTAGGGTCTTGATCAAGAAACAGCTGTATAGAATCCATAAATATAAAATCTTACATGTTTCCCTGAATCCTTAGAGAATTTATTTTCTTGTGCTTTTGTTAACACATAAAACAAATTGGGATGTATCTGATGGAAAAATAAAAAAAAAAATTTCATTTTCTTGTGGGAAAAAAAAAACCTGTATTCCTTCCTGATGAATCTCTGATTGTTTCCACTCAGGTTACCACTGTCATTAAAATGATTTATTCATGCATGTGAGGCAGCATGGAGGTCAGGTAGTCAGGGAATGTGGGCTCAAGTCCAGCTTCTGCTATTAATTCATTGATGGGTGCAGCAGATCTCTTAGAAACCAGGTTCTTCAACTATACAATAAAGGAGTTGAAGTAAATTCATGGTCCCAAAACTACTTTGAGAGAGGAGCATTTGTGAATCATGGTGTGTTTCTTTCTCTCTCACTATATATATATTTTTTGTTATGTAAAATTAAAAAAACAAAGTGTAGGGAATAGGATAATCAACTCCTATATGTCACTTCTACCACTCACCTCTCACTTTGTCATACTGCAGTGGCTTGTGAATTGCTGTGATGCAGGAAGCTGTGCCACTGGTATTTTAAATACCAGCAGGGTCACCCATGGTGGATAGGTTTCAGTGGAGCTTCCAGATAAGACAGATTAGGAAGAAGGATGTGGCCAGGTCCACTTATAAAATATTGGCCACTGTTTGAGGCTTTTTGAATAGCAGTGAAACATTATCTGATAATAATGCTGGAAGACGAGCCCCCAAAGTTGTAAGGCACTCAAAATATGACTGGGGAAGAGCATATGACATAAAGCAGAGGAGACCTTAATGACGTGGATGGAGTGAAGCTTTTGGGACCTTCATTACTGATGTGGCAAGAATCAAAATGAGAAGAAACAGCTGCAAACATCCATTAATAGATTAGAATGTGGAATGTATGGAAAATTGAAAATTGAAAAAATTGAAATAGATTATATGAAGATTGATATCCTAGGCATTAGTGAGCTGAAATGGACTAGTATTGGCTATTTTGAATTGGACAATCATATGGTGTACTATGCAAGAAATGACCAATTGAAGAGGAATAGTGTCTCATTCATCATCAAGAACATTTCAATATCTATCATGAATACAGTGCTGTCAGTGATAAGATAATTTCCATATGTCTATAACAAAGATCAGTTATTACTACTGTGGTGGTTATGTTTGTGTGTCAACTTGGCTAGGCCTGGTTGAGTGGCTGGGCAGCTGGTTATAGTATTCCCCATGATGAGACTGGTAATCAACTCCATGGTGGAATCTACTGTGAGCGGCTGAGTAGCTGCCTTTGGGTATGTGGTCTGTTTTCTGTGTATAAGGAGAAGCTTTGAGAATGGTCTCTAGCCTGTGGCATGCTTAGACCCTGCATGTAGCTGTCAGTAGCCTGCTATGCTCTACCGACCTTGAGACTTACAATGGACTTAAGGTGATGGCCTGCCATGTGGTTTGGTAACATTGGGACTGTGCCATTTTATTTGTCAACCTTGGGCTTCTCAGCCTCAGCAGTCAGCAGCTGTCTGAGTGAAGAAAGGCCTCTAGTTTCAGTGGGCCATGGGCTGGAGGCAGAGCTGGACCCCAAGGCTGAGGGGCTTTCACCCAGCCCCTAGAGCCTGGCACTTTGAACTTGGACTTAAAGCCTCCAAACTGTAAGAGAATAAATTCCTGTTTGTGGTACTAGGTAACCAGAACAACTACTACTATTCAAATTTATACACCAACCATTAGAGCCAAAGATGAAGAAATTGAAGATTTCTACCAATTTCTATAGTCTGAAAATGACCAAATATATTATCGAGATATCTTGATAATTATTGGTGATTGGAATGTGAAAGTTAGGAAGAAAGAGCATCAGTAGTGGGAAAATACAGTCTTGGTGATAGAAATGATGCCACAGATTACATGAAAGAATTTTGTAAGACCGATGACTTACTCATTGCAAATACCTTTTATCAACAACATAAACAACCATTATACAAGTGAATCTCACCAGATGGAACACACAGAAATAAAATATATTGTATCTGTAGAAAGAAATGATGAAGAAGCTCAATATTGTCATCTAAACAAGGCCAGGGTCCGACTATGGAACAGACCGTCAAATACTCATATGCAAGTTCAAGTTGAAGCTGAGTAAAATTAAAACAAGTTCACAAGAGCCAAAATATGACCTTGAGTGTATCCCATCTGAATTTAGAGACCATGTGAAGAATAGATTTGACACAGTGGACACCAGTGACTGAAGACCAGATGAGTTGTTGAATGAAATCAGGGACATTATACATGAAGAAAGCAAAAGGTCATTTAAAAGACAGGAGGGGAAGAGAAGACCAAAATGGATATCTGAAGAGACTCTGAAACTTGCTCTTGAATGCAGAGTAGCTAAAATGAATGGATGAAGTGATGAAGTAAAATGAACAGCATATTTCAAAGGGTAGCTCAAGAAGACGAAATAAAGTATTATAATGAAATATGCAAAGACTTAGAATTAGAAAACCAAATGGGAAAAAAATGCTTCTCATTTCTCAAGCTGAAAGAACTGAAGAAAAACTTTAAGCCTCAAATTGCAATATTGAAGGATTCTGTGGGCAAAATATTGAACGATGCAGGAAACATCAAAAGAACTTTGATGGAAGGAGTACTCAGAGTCATTGTACTGAAAACAATTGATGTTCAGCCATTTTAGGAGAGAGCATATGATCAAGAAACTAATGATATTGAATGATAAAATCCAAGCTGTGCTGAAGGAATTGGCAAAAAGCAAGACTCCAGGAATTGACAGAATACCTACCCATTGAAATGTTTCAACAAATGGATGCAGTGCTGGAAACGCTTGCTTGTTTATGCCAAGAAATTTGGAAGGCTGCTACTCAGCCAACTGACTGGAGGAGATCTATATTTGTGTCCACTCCAAAGAAAGGTAAACCAACAGAATTAGTCAAGCCAGATTCAGAAGAGGGCATAGAATGAAGGATATCATTGCTGATTTCAAATGGATCCAGGATGAAAGTAAAGAATATACCAGAAAGGCATTTGCTTGTGTTCCATTGACTATACAAAAGCATTCCACTGTGTAGATCTTAACAAATTATGGATAACATTGTGAAAAATGGCATTGTAGAGCACTTAATTATGCTCCGAGGAACCTGTACATAGACCAAGAGACAGTTTTTTCCAGTCAGCACAAAGGGATATTGCGTGGTTTAAAGTCAGGAAGGGAGTGTGTCAGGGTTGTATCCTTTCACTGTATTTATTCAGTATGTATGCTGAACAAATATGCTGAGACATTAGACTCTTTGAAGAAGACTGTGGCATCAGGATTGGAGGAAGACTTATTTAACCTGCAATATGCAGATGACACAACCTTGCTTACTGAAAGTTAGGAAGACTTCAAGCACATACTGATGAAGATCAAAGATTATAGCCTTCAGTATGGATTACACTGCAACATAAAGAAAACAAAAATCCTCACAACTGGACCTATAAGCAACATCATGATAAATGGAGAAAAGATTAAAGTTTTCAGGCAATTAATTTTATTTGGATCGGCAGTCAATAGACGTGGAACCAGCAGTCAAGAAATCAAACGATGCATTGCATTAGGCGAATGTGCTGCAAAAGACCTCTTTAAAGCGTTAAAGAGCAAAAAGATGTCACTTTGAAGACTAAGGTGCGCCTCATCCCATTCATGGTATTTTTATAGTCTCATATCCATGTGATAGCTGCACAGTGAATAAGGAGATCCTCAGAAGAATTGATGCAGTTGAATTTTGTATTGCCCAAAAATATTAAATATACTGTGGACTGACAGAAGTACAAACAAATCCGTATTGGAGGAAGTACAGCTGGAATGCTCTGTAAAAGCGAGAATGGCCAGACTTCACCTGGAGAAGGATACCATGCTTGGTAGAGGGTCAGTGAAAAAGGGGAAGACCCATAACAAGATGCATTGACACAGTGGCTGCAGTGATGGGCTCAAGCATGGCAGTGATTGTGAGACTGGCACAAGGCCAGGCGTTGTTTCATTCTTTTTGTACATAGGGTTGCCATGTGTCGGAACCTACTCGATTGCACCCGACAGCACAACATTTATCACCGAAAATATTTTTTTCTATTGTGATTTGAGTGAAAATTTGTACTTTGACTTTTACATGAGTAAATTCCTTTTCCGTTTTCCGTTCAGTAGGTCATTTGCAGTCCCCACAGTGTAACAATTCTCTTCCCACTTCCTCCCCATGCTTACCTTTTCCCTGTCCTATGCATTCCTGCCCTCTGAGCTATCTCTCTGTGCAAATGCTGCCCTTCTTATCTCCCATGGTTGATTGTTCTAAGGAATGCAGTTACCTGGTATAATTGTTCACCTTGTAGGTCTATTGTTTGACTGGAAACCCTGGGAGTGAGTTCAGTTCCAGATGTGAAGGGTGAGTAGGGAGAGTAGTTTTGTGTGTTTTACCAGACTATATCAGACCAGTAAGCCTGGTCTTTTTTATGATTTTGAATTTTGTTCCACAATTTTCTCCTACTCTATGTAAGATTTCCTGCTTTTTTTTTTTTTTTTTAATGTCACCTAAATTTTACTTTGCCTATTTCTTTTTAAAACAATTTACTGAATTTACTGCCTTGATAAAGTTCTTTGATGCAAAAAAAGTTTTTAATTTTGATAAAGTCCAATTTTTTCTTTTGTCTAAAATGAACTTTTGTTGCTTCTGCTTTAGTGTCGTAGCTATACATTTTCTTCCTGAAAGATTTATCATTTTAGTTCTTATTTTTAGGCCAAATTTGCTCATGAATGGGTCTAACTTCATTCTTTTGCATGTGGGAATCTAATTGTCTTAGCACCGTTTATTGAAGAGAGTATTCCTTTCCCATTGAATGTTGTTAGCCCTCTTAACGAAAATCAGTAGCATAGTGCCTAAGGCATTTGACTGCTAACCAGAAGATTGGTGGTTCAAACCCATCAGCCACTCCTCGGAAGGAAGGTTGAGCAATCTACTTCCGTAGTGGTACTGTCTCAGGACCCAAGGAGGGGTTGCTGTGAGTTGGGTTCGACTCCACGGCACATAACAACAACTACAACAATAGCTGCACGGATTTATTTTTAGACTCAGTTCTCTTCTATTGGTCAAAATATCTATCCTTAAATAAGTCCCACACTGTTTTGATTACTGTAGTTTTATAGTATGTTTTGAGATTGGGAATTGTGATTTCTCTTGCTTTGTTGTTCTTCACGATTGTTTGCAATTACAGTGGAGCCCTTTGCAATTCCATATTAATTTGAGAATTGGATCTTCTATTTCTGTAAAAAGACCATTGGAATTTTCTCTTAAAATATTTTATTGAGTTTTTGGTGAAAGTTTACACAAGTTAGATTTGACAGTTTCCCCACAAACTATTCTGTGACAGTTATGGTTACCACATTATGTCAGTAGTATCTTTAATTATGTTTGGTTTGTTCCCTTTCCAATACTCTAGTTTCCTTGCCCTCTTCTCATATTTGCTTTTGAGTAATCGTTCATGTTTTGGTTTCATACTGATGATTTTTGAGTAAGGCATCAATCTTACAAGTGATGTCTTTTATTTTGTGTGCCACTCTGCTTTTTCATTAAAAGATGATCTTGGGATAGGTGTGGTTCTATGTTTAAAGCATGTCTCAGGGCAACAGTTGGCAGGAATCCTCTGTTCTCTAATGTTCCAGTTTTCCAGTTTGTCTGGATCTTTTTTAGAGAATATGAGGTCTGCTCCAAGTTTTCTTCCATTCTCTCTGGGCCCAACTATTGTGACCCTGGTCTGAATGATCAGTGGTGTGCACCATTCTTCTGGTCTCTGGATAGATGAGCTTGTGGTTCCTGTAGATTTGTTCCTTCTCTGAACTTTTAGTTACCTTCTTATTGTTTTTCTTCCTGGTGCATAGAGACCCCTAGTTGTGTCTTAGATGGCTACTATAAGTTTTTCAGACTTCAGATGCAACTCACTTTATCAGGATGCAGATAATGATTTTAGTAAAGTGTCACAAAATAGCCAAATAGACTGAGTTATCCCATGAGACAAACCCAGAAGGACCAGTCTTGGAAGGTGTTTGGTTACGTCTGAGGAACATCCATTTGTATTTGTGTCTTCAGTGAGTATATGTACCTGTATCCACAGATTTGTATTTATGTGCACCTATATATACTTCTGGGAGCTCTGATAGCATAGTGCCTAAGGCACTTGACTGCTAACTAGAAGGCTGGAGGTTCAAACCCAGCAGGCACTCCTCAGAAGGAAGGTTGGGTAATCTACTTCCGTAGTGATACTGCCTTGGAAACCCAAGGAGGGGTCTCTATATGAGTCGGGTCCGACTCCACGGCACATAAGAAAAACAACAATAGATACTGTCAGGAGCTCTGGTAGTGTAGTGCGTAAAGTATTTGACTGCTAACCAGAAGGCTGGCAGTTCAA
>NW_006921641.1:3176866-3183764 GCF_000298275.1 Orycteropus afer afer | reverse complement strand
TAAGGAGCTCTGGTGGTGTGGTGCCTAAGGCACTTGACTGCTAACCAGAAGGCTGGCAGTTCAAACCCACTGGCCACTCCCTGGAAGGAAGATGAGGCAATCTACTTCCGTAGTGATACTGCCTCGGAAACACAAGGAAGGGTCGCTATGAGTCGGGGCCAACTCGATGGCAAATAACAACAACAACAACAACAACAACTAAGGAGCTCTGGTGGTATAGTGGTTAAAGCATTTTGGCTGCTAACCAAAGGTCAGTTGCTCAAACCCACCAACTGCTCCATGGATAAAGATGAAGCAGGTCTACTTCCAGAAGGAATTACAGCCTTGGAAGCTCTGTGAGGCAGTTCTGCTCTGTCCTGTAGAGTTGCTATGAGTTGGAGTCAACTCAGTGGCAGTGGATTTGGGTTTTATAGATACTTCTGTCTGGTATCACCTTTATACACACCTGTACCTGACCATATACCAATTTGCCTATAACCATCCACATGCCTTTGAACACTCATTTTTACTTTGGTTGTGCTGTTCTCACTACATGCATATTTAGTGCCCCTTTTCCCATCACCAAAAATAACAACAAAATATGCAACAGCATACTTTCCCTACCAGCCCTTCTCTTTTCTCAGTAACCACCACTGAACATTGATATCTCTGTATTTATCTACTCTTGTCTTCTTGTATAAGAGGGATCACAAAATATTTGTCCTTATATGCTTGACTTATTTCACTTAGCAATATGCCCTCCAGGTCTATCTCTGTTACAGTTTATGAAACTCATTTTCTTTGGTTGCATGGTATTCCATTGATAATGCAATTTATCCTTTAATGCATTAATGGACACTTTGGTTGTTTCCATTTATTTACTATTATGAATAAAGCAGTAATGAAGAAGATGTGAATATGTCTGTTTGTGTCATCATTTTTAGGCCTCTAGGGTATATACCTGGAGATCTCTGGTGGTATAGTGCCTAAGGCATTAGACTGCTAATCAGAAGGCTAGCAGTTCAAACCCAGCAGCCACTCCTTGGAAGGAAGGTTGGGCAATCTACTTCCATGGTGATACCACCTCAGAAACCCAAGGAGAGGTCATTAAGAGTTGGATCTGACTCGATGGCCGTGTGTAGGATATATACAAAGGAGCTTTGGTGGTGCAGTGGTTAAGACATTTGGCTCCTAACCAAATGGTTAGCAGCCCCAGCTGCTCCATGAAAGACAGATGAGGCAGTCTACTTCTGTGAAGATTTATAGCCTTGGAAACCCAGTGGGGTTGCTATGGGTTGGAATTGACTCAGTGGCATTGAGTTGGGTTTGGTTTCTGAGAAAATAGTTTCCAGGGAATACATCATTAGAATTGAAATGATGGTTTTGATTCAAAAGAAACAAGATTACAAAATACTGACCTGAGATATTTTGAAGGGAGTTAGAGTAGAATGTAGAGTAGAATGAATGTTTCATCTTATGAAAATGACTATCTTGGTATATTTTTTACCACACTTAAAGGAAAAAAAAAAAGACAGCCTTGTGTAAACCTGTCTGTTCCTACTTTGAGGTAAGAAATCAGTACCTTTCTTGTATTTTTATGTAACATTTCTGAAAAAAATAATTATAAATCTCTATGATTTTAGTTCTGCATTGTTTATTTTTCAATATTTACTCAGTAGTACCCATTAAGGAGCCTGGTAGCACAGAAGTTAAAGTACTTGGCTGCTAAACCAAAAGGTTGGTGGTTTGAACCCACCAGTGGCTCCACGGGAGTAAGATGAGACACTCTACTTCAGATTTACGGCCTTGGAAAGCCATGGAACAGTTCTACTCTGTTCTATAGGGGCACTACAAATCAGCATCAACCAGGTGGCAGTGGATTTGGTTTTTTAGTTTTGGTAGATTTTCTTTTCACCCTTTTAATAAAGTCTTTAGATGAACATAAGGTTTTAATTTTTATGAGGTCTCATCTATTTTGTCTTTGTGTATTTGTTCATTTGCTATAATCTGTCTTATCCTATTTTTATAAAAGATTGTGTCCCGTAGTTTTCTCCCTGTGTTGTCTTACATGAATTTTATGGTTTTAGGTTTAACATAAAGGTCTTTGATCCAATTTGAATTCTGATGTGAAGTATGAGTCCAGTTTCAGTTTTCTTAGGTGGATATCCAATTTGGAAGAGACTGTTTCTCTCCTACTGAATGAGCTTTAACCTCTTGTTGAAAATCAGTTGTCTATAGATGACTGGATTTAATTTTGGGTTCTTCATTCTACTTCACTGGTCTTTGTGTCTTTCTTTTTTTTTTTTTTTTGGTAATTTCTTGTGTGATTCCATTTTTTTTTCTCTCTCTTTCTTTTAAATTATGATCGGGGTAAAAGTTTACAGAGCAAATTAATTTTCCATACAGCAGTTCATACGCATTTTGTTTCATGACAGTGATTATAATCTTCATAATGTAATAGCTCTCTTTTTATTTCCTCCCTGTGGTTACCTTTTCCCTGTGTCCTTCTTGTCTATGCATTCTTGCCCTCTGAGCTATCTCCCTGTGCAAATACTGCCCTTCTTATATCCCATGGTTGCTTGTTCTAAGCAGTGTACCTACCTGGTGTAATTGTTCATCTTATACATACACCTGTCTCTTGTTTGGCTAGAAGCCACAAGAGTGAGTTCAGTTCCAGGCCCAAAGGGTGACTAGGGACCATAGTCTCAGGGGTTCCACCAGTATCTATCAGACCAGTAAGGCTGGTCTTTTTTTATGATTTTGAGTTTTGTTCCACAATTTCTTCCACTCTATTCAGGATCTCCTACACTGATCCCTTTCTGAGCTCCATCTACTTCTTCTAGTCTCAGGGTCATGTAGGCTGAGGTTCACATGGTCCACTAGTCCCTTGGACTAATTGTTTCCATGTGTCTTTGTTTTTCTTCTTTCTTCTTCACTCTAGACGTGTTGTTGTGTGCCATCGAGTTGGACCCGACTCATAGTGACCCCTCCTTGGGTTTCCAAGGCAATATCACTATGGAAGTAGATTGCCCAATTTTCGTTCTGAGGAGTGGCTGGTGGGTTTGAACGACCACCCTTATGGTTAGCAGTCAAGTGCTTTAGGCACTTGGCTACCAGAGCTCCTTTGCTCTACACTGGGAGAGACCAGTTGTTGCATCTAGATGACCACTTGCAAGCTTTTCAGACCCCAGTCGCTACACATCAAAGTAGGATGTAGAACAATGCTTTTGTGTAGTATGTTATGCCAATTTGGCTTGATGTCCCCCATGACCATGGTCCTGAGCCTGTGGGCCCAGTGACTTACTCCCTTAGAGTGTTTGGCTATGGCTAAGAACCTATCATAACTTTGCCCTGTTAGCTGTATCATATATATATATATATATATATATAGACATTCTTATAGCACATACAGATACATATATAGAAATATCATCTACCAAACATATATATGGTCATGAGTATATTTCCTTTTGCCTAGACATACCTGATGTCTGCCTGTGTATCTACCCATAGATTGTTATTACTGACAGTGCAGTATTGTGTATGTAAAAGTGTTTATCTTTGTTGTCTGTGCCTTTTATGCACCTCTCTGTGTCTTCTTTTTCCTTAGTGTTGTTGTGTTGGTCACTTGATTTTGGTATATTGCCTGTCTTCACCCAAATCAATACTTGTCTCTTACCTATCTAGCAATTTTTCCCTCCTTCTCTTTCTCTCCCTTATAACCAACTGCAGTGAATTGCTTGATGTGGCCCTTCTAGCCATTGTCCTCCGTTCTGTGTTGTATTGTAAAACCTATTATTCATGTCTGTTTGAGATGGTGTGGTAGTTAAGGTCAGGTGTCAACTTGGCTGGTCAGCTGGTAGTGGTTGTTCCGTATAGTGACTGGCAGTCGGCTCTGTGGTGGAATTTGCCACGAGCAACTGAGTAGCTGCTGATTGTTAAAGCCATCCACTTGGGTTATTTCCGTTTGAGCAACACAGGTGGGATATATCTTGAGTCCTGCCTTGCTGGAGGGTATAACTCAGATCACCACCCTTAGCTTCCCTGAGGGTATACCTACGAATCTCCTGGGAAGGTTCGCCCTCCTCTTGCTCTGGTTCTGTGTTTTGGCTCATCCTCATCTCACCCCTGGATTTGGGACAGCAGCCGTCATCTGATCTGCTGATCGAGGTTCATCAGACCCCGAGAATTGGGAGGATCCTCCAGACCTACTCACGGACCTGCCAGCCTCCACCATCACTATGTGAGATGATCCCTTGCCTGTCTGTGAGTTCTGTGAGGCGTTACAGAGAAATACAGAACCCTAAGGCGGGGGAGATTACTGAGAAGAGGAGGAGGAGTTAATGTCTGAAATGATGGGGTGGCACGGTAGTTTGGACATTTGGGACATCTTTAATCTTCGCCTCATGGGGACTGGCCTTGTGCTGATCTTTTTAAGAGAAATTGTTCAAGCACCAACAAAGAAATTTTCCTTCCATATGTAAACCTTTCCCTGACATTT
The DNA here is from genome assembly GCF_000298275.1 of Orycteropus afer afer. Lineage (NCBI taxonomy): Eukaryota > Metazoa > Chordata > Mammalia > Tubulidentata > Orycteropodidae > Orycteropus > Orycteropus afer. The sequence goes on along the minus strand of NW_006921641.1, from coordinate 3,179,284 downwards.
TACAATAGTGGACTGGTACAATATTTGCCCTTTTGTGGTTAAGATATTTCACTCAGCATAATTATCCTCCAAGTTCATCTACATTAGATGTTCTGTCTGTAACTGAAAGTGATGTGTTAAAATCCCCTACTATTATCGTGGAGTTGTCTTTTTCTTCTTTCATATTAGTGAGTTATTTGTTTTATGTATTTTGATGCATTGGTTTTAGGTGCATATATATACTTATAAGTGTTATGTCTTCTCACTGGATTGATCCTTTTAATACTATATAATGTCCTTCTTTATCTCTTGTAATAGATTTTGATACAAAGTCTGTTTTATCTGATGTCAGTTAGGACCACCCCTGCTCTCTTTTGTTTACTTGTTGCATGGAATATTTTTCTTCATCCTTTTATTTTCAGTCTGTGTCCTTATGTCTAATGTGTGTTTCTTGTAGACAGCAAAAGGATGGATTTATTTTTTTTAAAAATCCATTCTGCGACTCTTTACCTTTTGCATGGAGACATTTAGACCATTTACATTTAAGGTTATTACAGAAAAGGAATGCCTTTATCACTCATTTTTCTGTTTGTTTTCTGAGAGCTTTGTATCTTTGTTTTTTTATTCTGATTTTTTTTTTTTTTAAAAATCTGGCTGCTTTCTTGTGATGAGCCTTTTTTTGCTAACTTCCTTCTTTTGTCTGAATGTTTCTTCTTGGTGATTTCTTAGTTATTACTACATACATACCACATTACACAATTTATAATTGCAACAATGTTTAATACACGAGAAACAGTTAATATACATCTGTAACATAATATATTTATTCCTGATGTGCTCTTCCCTCCCAATTTCTGTTGATGTGTTTCCATTAACGTCAGTATACAACCTGTATTTGATAAATTTACTTTGTGCTTATTGCTTACAAACTTGACGTATTGTTTATGAGATTTAATCATTGAGTTTATTCCCTAAAGATATATGCTTGATTCTTATAGTTGCTTGTATTGTTGTGTTTTTTGGAGATCTCTTACTTTTTGTTATTTTTTTTGTATATAGATAGAAATATTTATTTAATGCTCTTGCCTTTCCATTTGAGTATTCTCTGGAGTAATACTTGGAGATCTGGTGGTGGCAGATTCCCAGAGCTTCTGTTTGTTTGGGAATAGCTTGATTTCCCCCTTGTTTTTGAATGACTACTTTGATGGGTAAAGAATTCTTGCTTGGCAGTTGTTTTCTTTGCTCCATTCTCTCTGGTTTCTAGAGTTTCTGGGGAGAAATCTGAAGTGATTATAATGAAATCCCCTTGATATGTTATAATACTGTGTTTTTCTTCTGATGGTTTTAAAATTCTCTCCTTGTCTTTGATTTTTAAGAATTTTATTAGGATATGGTGATGTATTGATCTTTTTATGTCTTTTCTAGTTAGGCTCATGTAACTTCCTGTATTTGTAGGCTTGGTTCTTTGTTCAGATCTGGGAAATTCTCTCTGATTATCTCTTGGAAAATTATTTCTATGCCTATAGGGTTGGGCAATCTACTTCCATAGTGATACTGCCTCAGAAACCCAAGCAGGGATCGCTATGAGTCATGTCCGACTCAACAGAAGTGCATTGCGTTTGTGTTTTACATTGTTGTTGTGGTGCTCTGGGATCCTAATAATTCTAATGTTAGCTTTCTTAATTGAATCTCATACTCCCTTTTGTAGTTGTACATTTTTCATTATTCATTTCTCTTGTTTGTCTTCAGACTTGATAAGTCCAGTTTTTGTCTTCTAGTTCATTTATTCTGTCTTCTGTCTATTGTGTGTTTCTCTGGCTTTTTCTAATTCAGTTGTTTTAGTCATTGGTTCTAGGAATTCTGTTTTTTTTTTTTTTTTTTTAATGTTCATGATTTCCGTGTTGTATCTCTCATTTTGTTCCTCTATTGTCTCATTTTTATTTATTTACTGTGATTTGGGTGAAGATTTACAGAGCAAATTCACTTTCCATACAGCAGTTCACATACACTTTGTCTCATGACATTGACCACAGTTTACCGCAGTGTGACAGCTCCCCTCCCACTTCCTACCTATAGTTGCCTCTTCCCAGTGTCCATCCCTCCATAGACTCCTGCCCCTTTGAGCTATCTCCCTGTGCATAAGCAGCCCTTCCTTCTCCCATGATTGTTCTCACCAGGGCATGTGTATACTTGAGGTAAATGTTTAACTCACATTCCTGTACATTGTTTGGCTGGAAACCACAGGTGTAGGTTCAATTCCAGACCTGAATGGCAGCTAGGGGCCATAGTCTCAGTGGTTCCACCAGGCTTTATCAGACCAGCAAACCTGGTCCCCACCTTTTTTTTTTATTTTTTTCCTCCAAATGATTTTGAGTTTTGTTTCACATTGTTCTCCCTCTCTATCAAGGATCTCCTACATAGATCCCCTTCCAAGTGGAT
>NW_006921641.1:3155354-3173166 GCF_000298275.1 Orycteropus afer afer | reverse complement strand
CTGTCTCCTTTTTTGGTATTTTCATGCAAATTCTTCTGCTAGTTGGGGTTTAGTCCACTTCTATATCCTTCCCTTCAAGGCTCAGGGGTCCAGGATTACCTTCTGTGTCTGTGTTAATTGGTTTCCCTTTTCTTTGTTGAAGAGGGTCTGTGCAGTCTTTCCACCTGGTCCGCCATCTTGCCAAAACCCCCTCCTGTTGTTTTCTAATCTCCACTTGTTATCTGCATAGTTTTTGCTTTCTTAAACATATTTAGCACCATGGTCTGAAAATTACCAATTCTTTGCATTGTTTTGGCCTCCACAGAGCTTTCTTCTTCTTCATATTTTCCTTTTGACTGTTGTTCTTCACTTGTGATTTTCTGTGATTTAGTATTTTTTGTTAATGTTCGGCCACTTTGTTATCTTTAGTTCTTTACTTAAATTTTATATGCTGCTTTTTACGGGAAATTTTTCTGATTGAGTGCCCTGGTGGCACAGTGGCCAAGCATCTGTCTGATGTCTGAAAGGCTGGAGTCCTCACCCACCAGCCTTTCAGCAGGAGAAAGATATGGCAGCCAACTTCTGCAAAGACTTATAGCCACAGGGACCCAAAGGGCAGTTCACCTTTGCCCCACAGGATCACTGTGAGTCAGAATCAACCCAGTGGTAGTGAGCTTGATACCTTCTCCTGAGTATCACTAGAGGGCATTCTTATCCTTTTTTTTTTTTTTTTTTTCAGTGCTGATGTAGAAATTCTCGATACTTGATTTCTGGAATTCAGTACTCATGTGCAGGAGGAGGGTGTTTAGCTGGTCACAGACACTGATTGATGTAAATGATGGGGCTTGACTTTCTGGTGGCAAAGGTGGCGGGGTGTTTCTCTGTGTCTTTTCCTCTTGGGTACCCCTGCTCAGGTTTATCCATGGTGTCTTGCTGTGGGCTGTTCCCTGTTTTCCTTTTTTACATTCTGTCACTCTGCAGTGTTTACCTCGCCTTGCTGCGCTTGCAGTTCTTCTTGATTCTGGTGACAATCTGTCTTGAGACTCAGTGAGATTCACCAGAATTCTCTTGTGGTGCCATGATCCTCTTTCGCCCTGTCCCAGTTGCGTATCTCATGAACTCCCACAGCCAATTTGCGCCACCTTAGAAAATTTCTCAGATTAGGTCCTTTCTTGTGTTCCCTGTTTGGGTGTTAACCAGCCTTGTCCCAAAATAGTTGTGATGAGTGAGAGTGCTGGCAATATTTGTGGGTGGGTTCTCCCTGTTGCTCTTCTTCCCTGCTGTTGGACTCATCCTGACTCTCCAACACCTAGGCTGCCATCAGGAGTTCTGCAGTCTCAGTATGTGCTTGTTTTTATTTGTTGTTCAGGGGATTACTTGTGAGGGAGGGGGAGGGCATTAATTTTGCCATCTTGCTGTGCCTCCTGCTGTTGGAATTTTGATAGGGATTTTGTTGACTCTGTAGCTCACTTTAAGTAGTATTGACATCTTAACAATGTTAAGTCTTCCAAACAATGACATGAAAATCTTTCCATTTTATGTCTTTAATTTCTATTAGCAATGTTTTATAATTTTTGATGTTCAAGTTTTTTACCTTCCTGGTTAAATTTATGTGTAGATATTTTATTCTTTCAGATGTTATTGTGAATGGAATTATTTTCATAATTTCCTTTTGATATCTGATTGCTAGTGTGCAAAAACACAACTGATTTTGGCATATTGGTTTTGTACACTAGAGCTTTGCCTAATTTCATTTATTGACTCTCGTAGTTTTCTTATCTCAACAGTTTTTAATGTTTCATTTTTTGTCTTGCAGTGATGAAACTAGAGAATCTGTTTGGAGATGACTCAGGTCAATACCTTGCTATTCAGTTCCATCTGGAATGTGCATATATATTTTTATATTATTATGAGTATCAAAAATCAAAAGATCATTTCAGTGTTGCTAAGAACATTAGCAAATTACAAATTGATTTAACAGGTAAGACTCTTTTTACGTTTCATAATTAGTTTTATTTTTATGAAAAAATACATACATTAACTGTTTGGTTGTATTACCTGGTAGAATGTGATTTTTTCTTTCCCGTTCTTTGGTTTCCAAAAATAGTTTTTAAGCATTTTATTTAAACATTCATAATTTTAGGACAAACTTGTAATGATACATTTTCTTGTTCCTGGCGGTTCCCATTTATTGTTCTGATCTTGTTAGACACATGTTAGTAATATATAGCAGTCAAGCAGCACACAAATGAACTTTTTTTTTTTTTTTTTTTATTAGGATTTGGGTGAAGATTTACAGAGTAAATTCACTTTTCATACAGCAGTTCACATATACTTTGTCTCATGTCATTGACCAAAATTTACAATGCAGCAGCTCCCCTCCCACTTCCTCCCCATAGTTACCTCCTCCCAGTGTCCATCCCTTCATACTCTTCTGCACCCTGAGAGGCCCATTGTCTGCCAACCCTGTATATGATCTTGGATACACTCTCCATTTAGACATACATAATTGTTTAGCTTGTTCACCCATCTATCCGTCCCTATACCCATGTTTGCTTTCATTGACAACTCAGTATTGTATTTGCAAAGGGGTTCATATTTGTTGTTTGTACTGCCCATGTAACTCTCTCTGTCTTTCTCATCCTCAATGCTGCCATATTGGTCACTCACATTTGGTACATTGCCCTTCTCTTCACCCAAATCAATATTTATCTCTATCTATCTAACAGCATTCCCTCACCTTCCCTCCCACCCCTGGTAACCAACAAAGAAAATGTCCTCCAATATAGAAACCTTTCCTTAACTTTCACAATAACGGACTAATACAATATTTGTCCTTTTGTGACTGACTTATTTCGCTCAGCATAATGTCCTCCAAGTTCATCCACGTTATGCGGTGTTTTGCAGATTCTACATTATTCTTTAGCGTTGCATAGTATTCCATTGTGTGAATGTACCAAAGTTTGGTTATCCATTCCTCAGTTGTTGGACATCTAGGTTGTTTCCAAGTTTTGGCTATTGTAAATAGTGCTGCGATGAACATCGGCGTGCATATATCTGTTCTTGTTATGGCTCTCACTTCTTTAGGGTATATACCTAGTAATGGGATGGCTGGGTCAAATGGTATTTGTATTTCCAACTTTTGAAGGAATCGCCATACTGCTTTCCACAATGGTTGTACCATTTTACAGTCCCACCAGCAGTGTATGAGAGTCCCAATCTCTCTACAACCTCGCCAGCATTTGTTATTTTCTGTCTTGTTGAACTTTGATACTAGTGCTGGAGCAAGATGGTATCTCATTGTTGTTTTGATTTGCATCTCTCTAATAGCTAATGATCGTGAGCATTTCTTCATATGTTTGTTGGCCGCTTGAATATCCTCCTTGTTGAAGTGTCTATTCATGTCTTCTGCCCATTTTTTAATTGGATTGGTTGTCTTTTTGTTATTGAGGTGTTGGAGTGTTCTATAAATTCTAGAGATAAGTCCCTTGTCAGATATGTTATTACCAAATATTTTTTCCCAATCAGCACACAAATGAACTTTTGAGCATTTGGCTCTGGGTAGGCCCCCTAAAGCCTTTCTTTGTTACTAGTTTTAGTTTGACGTGTCCGCAGCACCCTTTCTTATAAAGACCAGAACTATTGCTTCCATCCTGCTTTCTTTTGAGTTCCTTTTCATATTCCTTGAAGTTAGAAATTTTGGGCAATTTTATTTACTTGATGTTTCTTTAGTGGCTTAAAACACTGCGTGGCATATAATAGGCACTCAGTAAGTATTTTTTGAATAAATAAATGAATTACAGAATATTTCCTATATTACTATGTTTCTTCTGAATTTCAAGTAAGAAACATTGACTTCTTTTTACATATTGCTCTCTCCCTAGTGTCGCACAATGTAATTGACATTCAGTTTTGAATGAATGAATGAAAATCAGACATCACCAATTGATCACATTGTTTGTACCTGTTGAACTTGGGCTCAGTGTTCCAGGCTGTGACTACCTGTTGGTGAATGTTGAAATATGCAACCTATTTGTCCTCCTGAACTGGGAGTAGATTATCTCTAAAGCCCATTGTCAGACTCTGAATGTCATATTTATTTTTGAGCTAGTCCTATCGATTAAGTCCTTCAGTTATATTATGAGATAAGTAGAACTTTTGGGTTGGTCTGGAATTGTAGCCACTTTCTATTACACTATTTGTGTGGAGGAAAATTATGTAATACACAGCTTATAACTTCTGTAACAATGCCCATGTGTAAATTGTAGTCTTATCTGTATTTGAAAATGTAATTATATTTTATGACTATCTGTTTCAGAGATTATATTTTTAAATATTTTGGTTATAGGAGAACTTTTTGGGGACTAATTTTTAGAATTATCAGCACAATATTGTATATATTCAGCTTTAACTGTTGGTGCCTTTATCAGCCAGTTCTTCATAGGTTTTAAAGTAGGGATGAAGAATTAAAAAATACAGATGTGGTATTCAAAATTATAAAGTGAAAATCAGATTATATTTTCATTCAATTGTAGCCTTACTACAAAAAAGTAAGCTGTATTAAACTATCTTTGTAGCTGTATTTAGCGTAACATGTTTAAAGGGTTGATGCATAACTCAGAGGCAGACTCATCATGGGATAAAATCCATACTTCTTAGATTGACATTCAAGGGTCTTTGTAATTCAAGTCTTGCCAGAGAATGGATATTGGAACTTTTGTTTCTATAAAGTGATTTGAAATAAGCTATTCTGCAGAAAGATAATGAAAAGAAAGTTTGTGTTACATGAAACTGGATAGTATAATAAAAACACTGTGGGATTTAGTACCTGAAGATCCTGGCTTTAAGCTCTGGCTCTGCTACTGATGAGTGCCGTGATCTTGAGCAATTGACTGTACCTTAGAACCTCCCTTTTGTTCATCTAACATGTGGTATAATAATATTTATTCTACCTATAATACTTAATGAGTTACTTTTTTTTTGAGGAGAGATGTAGTTTGCTATAAGAGCAAATATATGGAATCTAGTAGCTGAAATTCTGACTTTGAGTTCTGGCACAACAGCTTACTGGCTTTATAATCTTACAAGTCATTTTAATAACACTAAGCCTCAAGTTTCTCTTATATGAAAATGGGGAAAACACTTTATAAACCCCAAAGCACTCTGGAAATATCACTTTATGATTGCATAGTAGATTTGATTGGCAAATCAGTAGATAGAAATTTATGTATGTTTTTCAGGTGCTTTGGGCAAAAGGACACGGTTTCAGGAAAATTATGTGGCACAACTTATTCTAGATGTAAGACGGGAAGGGGATGTTTTTCCAGCTTGTGGATTAAGTCCAGCACCCACACCTCAGGAACAATTAACCAAGGTAAGTGGGATCATAAGTTATTTCATCAAATTAACTAACATCCATCTCTAACAGTGTCAGTAGGTGAGTACTGTAGAGACATTGAATGGAGTGGGAAGAGACTTCATTTTGTCCCTTCTTGAGCTTTTTCAAGATGGCTGGGAGAAAAACTAAAACTTCTATTTTTTTCTTTCCTTTCCCCCCCCCCCCCAAATCCTTAAGTAGAGATAGCATGGTCCTTTCTTTTGTGTTGTTGTTAGATGCCGTTGAATCATCTCTGACTCATAGCGACTCTACGCACAGCAAAATGAAACACTGCCCAGTCCTGTGCCAGCCTCATGATCTTTGCTATACCTGAGCCCATCATTGCAGCCACTATGTCTGTCCATCTCATTGAGGATCTTCCCCTTCTTCGTTGACCCTCCACTTTACCATGCATGATATCCTTCTCCAGGGAATGGTTCCTTCTGACAGTATGACCAAAGCAGGTGAGACAAAGTCTGGCCATTCTTGATTCCAAGGAGCATTCCAGCTGCATTTCTTCCAGGACAGATCTGTTAGTCCTTTTAGCATACCATGGTACTCTTAGCATTCTTCTGCAACACCACAACTCAAAGGCATCAAGTCTTCTTTGGTCTTCTTTATTCATTGTCCAGCTCTCACATGCATAAGAAGTGATTGAAAATACCATGGCTGTGTCTGGTGCACCTTAGTCTTCAAGGAGATGTCCTTGCTTCTCATCACTTGAAAGAAGTCCTTTGCAGCAGATTTTCCCAATGCATTGCGTCGTCTGATGTCTTCACTGCTGCTTCCATTGGTGTTGATTGTAGAGCCAAGTAATATGAAATTCTTGACAACTTCAATCTTTTCTCCATCCACCATGAAGCTGTTTATTGGACCAATTGTGAGGATTTTTGTTTTCTTTATGTTGAGGAGTAATCCATACTGCAGACTGTAGTCTTTAATCTTCATCAGTAAGTGCTTCAAGTCATCCTCACTTTCAGCAAGCAAAGTCGTGTCGTCAGTGTATTGCAGATTGTTAATGAGTCTTCCTCCATTACTGATGCCACATTCTTGCTCTATGATCCAGCTTCTCAGATTATTTGCTCAACATACAAGTTGAGTAATTATGGTGAAAAGATGCAACCTTGACACACTCCATTGTTGATTCTGAAACATGCAGTACCCCTTTGTTCTGCTCTAACGATAGCCTCCTGATCTATGTACAGGTTGCTCATGAGTACAATCAAGTGTTCCGGAATTCCCATTCTTTTCAATGTTACCCATAATTTGTTATGATCCACACAATCGAATGCTTTTGCATAGTCAATAAAATATAAGTAAACATCTTTCTGGTATTCTTGTTTACAGCCAAGATCCATCTGACATCAGCAATGATATCCCTCAATGTCCTCTTCTGAATCCAGTTTGCATTTCTTGAAGTTCTCTGTCAATATACTGCTGTAACCGTTTTTGAATTATCTTCAGTAAGATTTTACTTGCATATGATATTAATGATATTGTTTGATAATTTCCACATTCTGCGGGATCACCTTTCTTTGGAATGGGTACAAATATGGATCTCTTCCAGTCCCTTGGCCAGGTAGCTGTCTTCCAAATCTCTTGGGATAGCCCGAGTGAGTGCCTCCAGCGTGGTATCCATCTGTTGAAACATCTCAGTGGGTGTTCCGTCAATTCCTGGAGCCTTGTTCTTTGCCAGTTTCTTCAGTGCATCTTCGACTTCTTCCTTCAACATCATTGGTTCTTGATTGTATGCCCCCTCCTTAACTGGATGAACATCGACCAGCTTTTTTGGTACAGTGACTCTGTGTATTCCTTCCATCTTCTTTGGATGCTTCTTGCATCATTAAATATTTCCCCATCGAATCTTTCAATATTGCAACTTGAGGCTTAAATTTTTCCTCAGTTCTTTCAGCTTGAGAAGTGCTGAGCGTGTTCTTCCCTTTTGGTTTTCTAACTCCAGGTCTTTGCACATTTCATTATAGTATTGGCTTTGTCTTCTCGAGCTGCTCTTTGAAATATTTTGTTCAGCTCTTTTACCTTGTTATTTCTTCCATTTGCTTTAGCTATTCTCTCAAGGGCAAGTTTCACAGTCTCTTCTGGCACCCATTTTGGTCTTTTCTTACTTTCTCATCTTTTTAATGACCTCTTGCTTTCTTCATGGATGATGTTCTTGATGTCATGCCCTAGTTCCTCCAGTTTCCAGTCATTGGTGTTCAGTGCATCAAATCTATTCTTTAAATGGTCTCAAAATTCAGGAGGGGTATTATCAAGGTCATATTTTGTCCCTCATGGACTTGTTTTTATTGTCTGCAACTTCAACTTGAACGTGCATATGAGCAGTTGATGGTCTGTTCCACGATCAGCTCCTGGGCTTATTTTGGCTGAAGATATTGAACTTCTCCATCGCCTCTTGCCACAGATGTAGTAAATCTGATTTCTCTGTATTCCATCCGGTGAAGTCCATGTGTATAGTTGTCGCTTATGTTGTTGAAAAAAAGGTATTTGCAATGAATAAGTCATTGGTCTTGCAAAATTCTATCATATGATCTTAGCGTTATTTCTATCTCCAAGGCCATATTTTCCAACTACTAGTGACTCTTCTTTGTTTCCAACTTTTGCATTCCAGTCACCAGTGATAATAAACACATCTTGGTTGCATGTTCGATCAATTTCAGACTGCAGAAGTTGATCAAAATCTTCAATTTCCTCATCTTTGACTTTGGTGGTTGATGTGTAAATTAGTGGTATTAACTGGTCTTCCTTGTAGGTGTATCGCTATTATCCTATCACTGACAGTGTTGTACTTCAGGACAGATCTTGAAACACTCTTTGTGATGATGAATGCCACACCATTCCTCTTTAATTTGTCATTCCAGTCATAGTAGATCATATGGTTGTCTGATTCAAAATGGCCAGAACCAGTCCATTTTAGCTCACTGATGCCTAAGATATCAATCTTTATGCATTCTATTTAATTTTTCACATCATCCGATTTTCCTAGATTGATACTTCGTACATTCCATGTTCTAATTATTAATGGATTCTTGCATCTATTTCTGCTCATTTTGAGTCATGCCAAATCGGCCAGTGGAGGTCCCAAAAGTTTTACTCTGTCCATATAAAGCCTTCTCTACACTGAGGAGTCTGCTCTTCCCCAGTCAAATTTTGAGTGCCTTCCAATCTGATGGGCTCATCTTCTGGCACTATGTCAGAAAATGTTTCAGGGCTGTTTATAAAGTTTTCCAGTAATACATCAGAGAGTGTTTCATTGCTGTTCATAAGGTTTTCACTGGCAAATTGTTTGAGAAGTGGAAAGTCTCTTCCTTCTTCCGAGTCTGTCTAAGCCTGGAAGCTGCACTGAAACCTCTCCACCATGGGTAACCTTGTTGGCATTTTGCAACATGGTGGTATAGTCTCCAGCCTCACAGGAACACATAAGCCACCACAGGAGGACAAACTGACAGACAGGTTTGTCTCCCTTAGTTTTTCCTAACCCTTCTGCACCTGCCTACCTCAATCCCTTGCCTTAATAAAGAGCCATACCCAAGCAAGAAGCAGCCTCCAAGCCCCGGGCCTGCCTACCTTAGGCCACTGCCTTAATATAGAGCCACAACCTAGTGAAAAACAGCCTCCAACCCCAGCCTGCCTAGTTCAGGCGCTGGCCTTAATATAGAGTCATCTTCAAGTGAAAAGCAGCCTCCAGACCCCTTGCCCCTGTACCTCAGATCCTGGCCTTAATAAAGAACCACACCCAAGTGAAAAGCAGCATCCAAGTCCTGGGCCTGCCTTCCTTAGGACCCTGCCTTAATATAGAGTCACTCCTAAGCAAAAAGCAGCCACTAGAACCAGGCCTGCCTACCTCTGACCCCTGCCTTAATAGAGAGCCAGAACCAAGCAGAAAGCAGTCTCCAAGCTCTGGACCTACCTACCTCAGTCCCCAGCCTTAATAAAGAGCCACAACCAAGTGAAAAGCAGCCTCCAAGCCCCAGGCCTGCCTACCTCAGGCCCCAGCCTTAATACAGAGCCATACCCAAGTAAAAAGCAGCCTCTAGGCCCCCAGCCTTTCCCTTTTAGAATTCAATAATTATGAATTAATATACTCAGTTACATATTCCATCCTTGAAAAAATACACAAGGAGTAGAGACTAAGTTTTCACTTCTACCGTATTTGCTACTTTGCTTTTGCCTTTTATACATAGTTTGGAACACTAAGAGACTTGAAGTTTCTTGTGCTTTTTCTAAATTGACAGATTACCCAAATGCCTTTTTACCAAGTGTGTGATCTGTTTTTTTGTTACTCTTTTATTAGTAGGTTGGTTGCTTCCTTAGAATGTGTTTCATGCCTGGCTGACAGATTTCCTTTTTGCAGCTTGAATTTATGGTTCTTGGTCAGTTTATGCACTTATAGGCCTCTGTAGCTGCTTCCACAAAAGCCGTTAGCATTTATAGTCTCTGATCCTACAGACTTCATACCAACATTTTTGGTTGTGTTTTGGTTGAATTTGTTGTCTTTGAAACCCATGTGTTTCTGCTCTTCCTTCTAGGGCCTGCAAGCATATTTACCTTGGGTTCATTGAACACTTAAATTCTATTCTGTATTGAGAGTGATGCCTGTGGTAGGGGTTAGGGTGGGTGTGAAGAGTGGCAGCAGTTAGTGGCCCCAAGGGAAAACTTTGATGCTATAAATCTCCCGGGCTGGCTCTTAGGACTCTGTTGTTAGCTTTTGCAAGAACTTTAGTGAGGACCATCTGTTGATTCTAGGAGGAGAATGAAGGAGGGAAGGGAAAGATGTAGAAACTCAGGGGTAACAATCCATAGTGTGCAGCTTACACATATGAGGAGGTAGAGCCATAGAAGAATGAGTTTTTGTGCTGTCCTCATGCTGATTGAGGAACTGGCCTGATACCTACTTCTATCCTTCACTTCTTTCTTGTATATCCTGGGCCATTTCACTCGGTTTTTAATAGATTAAACTCAACTTTATTGAGGTATAATTGGCATACAGAAAAATGGGCCATTTTAATTGTACTGTTCGATGAGATTTGTCAAAATATATATATGTAATCATCACTAAGAGGAGCTCTGATGGCATAGAAGAGGGACTTTGTATACTGCTGTTGTTCTTAGGTGCTGTCGAGTCTCCTCTGACTCATAGCAACCCTATGCACAACAGAATGAAACACTGCCCAGTCCCGTGCCAGCCTCACTATCCTTGCTATACCTGAGATTATTATTGCAGCCACTGAGTCAGTCTGTCTTGTTGAGGGCCTTCCCATTTTTCGTTGACCCACCTCCACATTACCAAGTATAATATCCTTCTTCAGGGAATTGGTCCCTTCTGACAAAATGACCAAAGTAGGTAAGATGAAGTCTGACCATTCCTGCTTCCAAGGAGCATTCAGGCTGTACTTCTTCCAGGAAAAGATTTGTTAGTTCTTTTAGCAGTCTATGGTACTCTCAGTATTCTTTGCCAACACCACAACTCAAAAGCATCACCTCTTCTTCAGTCTTCCTTATTCATTGTCCAGCTCTGACATGCATATGAAGTGATTGAAAATACCATGGCTTGTGTTAGCCACATGTTAGTCTTCAAGGAGACATCTTGGCTCTTTAGCACTTGAAAGAGGTCTTTTGCAGCAGATTTGACCAGTGGAATACATTGTCTGATGTCTTGACTGCTGCTTCCATTGGTGTTGATTGTAAAACCAAGTAATATGGAATGTAAAAGTTGGCAACAAAGAAGAATCACCGATAGCTGGAAAATACGGCCTTGGTGATGGAAATGACTCTGGAGATCGCATGATAGAATTTGGCAAGACCAACCACTTATTCATTGCAAATACCTTTTTTTAGCAACAGAAATGGCAGCTATACACATGGACTTCACCAGATGGAGTACACAGGAATCAGATCGACTACATCTGTGCAAAGAGGCAATGGAGAAGCTCAGTATCTTCAGCCAGAAGAAGGCCAGGAGCTTATTGTGGACAGACCATCAACTGCTCATATGCAAGTTGAAGTTAAAGCTGAAGACAATTAAAACAGGCCCACAAGAGCCAAAATATGACCTTGATAATACCCCTCCTGAATTTAAAGACCATCTAAAGATTAGATTTGATGCATTGAACACCATTGATCGAAAACCAAAGGAATTGGGTGATGATATAAAGAACATCATCCATGAAGAAAGCAAGAGGTCACTAAAAAGACGAGAAAAGAAGACCAAAATGGATGACAGAAGAGACTCTGAAAGTTTCTCTTGAGTGGAGAGTAGCTAAAGCAAATGGAAGAAATCACAAGATAAAAGAGTTGAACGTAAGATTTCAAAGAACAGCTCGAGAAGACAAAGTCAGTTATTACAATGAAATGTGCAAAGACCTGGAGTTAGAAAACCAAAAGGGAACAACGTGGTTGGCATTTCTCAAGCTTAAAGAAGTGAGGAAAAAATTTAAACCTTGAGTTGCAACATTGAAAGATTCTATGAGGAAATGTTTAATGATGCAAGATGCGCCAAAAGAAGATGGAAGGGATACACAGAGTCAGTGTACCAAAAAAGCTGGTCTATGTTTATCCGGTTTAGGAGATGGCATACGAACAAGAACCCATGGTATTGAAAGAAGTCGAGGCTGCACTGAAGGAACTGGTGAAAAACAAGACTCCAGGAATTGATGGAATACCCACTGAGATGTTTCAACAAATGGATGCCATGCTGGAGGCACTCACTTGGCTATGCCAAGAGATTTGGAAGACAGCTCCCTAGCCACCTGAGTGGAAGAGATCTATATTTGTGCCCATTCCAAAGAAAGGTGATTCCACGGATTGTGGAAATTATCGAATAGTATCATTAATATCACATGCAACTAAAACCTGACTGAAGATAATTCAAAAACAGTTGCAGCAGTTTATTCTTATCTGAAGTTAACTTCCAGAAATGCAAGCTGGATTCAGAAGAGGATGTGGAATGAGGGATATCTTTGCTGATATCAGGCAGATCCTGGCTGTAAGCAAAGAATACCAGAAAGATGTTTACTTATATTTTATTGACTGTGCAAAAGCATTCGATTGTGTGGATTGTAACAAATTATGGATAACATTGAGAAGAATGGGAATTCCAGAACAGTAAATTGTACTCTTGAGGAACTTGTACGTAGACCAGGAGACTGTCATTTGAACAGAACAAGGGGATACTGCATGGTTTAAAATCAAGAAGGGAGTGTGTCAAGGCTGTATCCTTTCACCATACTTGTTCATTCTGTATGCTGAGCAAATAATCCAAGAAGCTGGATTGTATGAAGAAGAACATGGCATTAGGGTTGGAGGAAGACTCATTAATAACCTGAGATATGCACATGACACAACTTTGCTTGCTGAAAGTGAGGATGATTTAAGTCACTTACTGATGAATATTAAAGGCTACTCTCTGCAGTGTGGATTACACCTCAATATAAAGAAAACAAGAATCCTTACAACTGGACCAATAAGCAGCATCAGAATTGAAGTTGTCAAAGACTTCATATTACTTACATACTAGGCTCAGTGATAGATGTTACTTCCTATTACTGTTATTATCAGTACATTTTTGAAATATAGGTAACATATCCTCCATTTTCACACAATTACTTATCCCCTCATATATGTTTCGGCCTGTTACCTTATATGGGCATTGTGTAATCTTTCATCTGTCAGATTGTCATACTGTGGTGGCTTGCATATTGCTGTAAGGATAGAAGTTATGCCACTGGCATTTCAAATACCACCAGGGCCACCCATGGTGGACAGGTTTCTGTGGAGCTTCCAGACTAAGACCCGGAAAAAGGAAAGGGCTATCTACTTCTCAGATATGAATAGCAGTGAAACACTGTCTGATACATTACTGGACAACTTTATGAATATCTCTGAAACATTGTCTGATACAGTGCCAGAAGATGAGCCCCTCAGGTTGGAACAGACTCAAAGTATGACTGGGAAACTGTTCCCTCTCCAAAGTAGAGTCACCTTTAATGACATGGATGGAGTAAAACTTTTGGGACCTGCATGGCTGATGTGGCATGACTCAAAATGGGAAGAAACCACTGTAAACATCCATTAATAATTGGAATGTGGAATGTACCAAGTATGAATCTTGAAAAATTGGCAGTTATCTGAAATGAAATGAAACACATGAAGATTGATATCCTAGGCATTAGTGAGCTGGAATGGAGTGGTATTGGCTGTTTTGAATACAATCATATGATCTGTGCCAGAATTAGAAATTGAAGAGGAATGGCATCACATTCATCATGAAAAAGAACATCTCACTGCTGTCAGTGATAGGATAATATCCATACACTTACAAGGAAGACTTGTTAATAATGACAGTTACTCTAATTTACACATCAACCACTGAAGCCAAAGATGAAGAAATGGAAGATTTTTATCAGCATCTACAGTCTGAAATTGACCAAACATGTTATTAAGATGTATTGATAATTACTGGTGATTGGAATGTGAAAATTAGAAATGAAGAATCATCATTAGTTAGAAAATATTATTTAAAAAAAAGGGTGATAAAAATGATGCCAGAAATTGCATGATAGAATTTTACAAGAGCAATGATTTCATTGCGTACACCTTTTATCAACAACATAAACATCTACTATACATGTGGACCCCACCAGATGGAATACACAGAAATCAGTTGGACTACATCTGTGGAACGAAGCAATGGAGCAGCTCAATATCATTAGTCAACACAAGGCCAGGAGTTGACTGTGGAACAGAACATCAATTGGTCATGTACATATTTAATTTGAAGCTGAAAAAGTTGAAACAAGTATATAAAAGCCTACATGCGACCTTGATTACATCTCACCTGAATTTAGAGACTATCTGAAGAATAGATTCGATGCCTTCAACATCAGTGACTGAAGACCAGATAAAGTTATGGGATGACATCAAGAACATGATACATGAAGAAAACAAAAAGACCAAAATGGATGTCAGAAGAGACTGAAACTTGCTCTTGCTGAAATAAAAGAGCTGAACAGAAGATTTCAAAGGGCAGCTTGAAAAAACAAAGTAAAATTTTATAATGAAATGGATAAAGACCTGGAATTAGAAAAACAAGAGGGAGGAACATATTCAGTGTGTGTGGGAGATCTTGGATGGAGTCTGAGAACAATGTAGAACAAAACTCAAAATCTTAAAAAAGACCAGGTTTAGTGGTCTGATAGAGCTTGGTGAAATCCTCATGACTCTGGCCCCTAGTTACCCTTCAGGCTTGGAATTGAAGTCAATGCCGTGGCTTCCAGCCAGACAGTAGACAGGTATATAGGGTGAACATCTGTATCAGATAGACACACTCCTTAGAGCAATCAATTGTGCAAGAACAGAAGGGCAGTATTTGCACAGGGAGATAGCTCAAGGGGCAGGAATGCATGGGAAGGAAGGACGCAGCAAAGAGGTGATTACCGGGAGGAAGTGGGAAGAGAGCTGTTACATTGTTAGGATTGTAGTCAGTGTCATGAAACAAAATGTGTATGAACTGCTGTATGGAAAATGAATTTGCTCTGTAAACTTTCACCCAAATCACAATAATTTTTTTTTTTTTAAAAATAAAGCAATTACAAGGTTTTCAAATGCTCAAAA
The DNA here is from genome assembly GCF_000298275.1 of Orycteropus afer afer. Taxonomy (NCBI): domain Eukaryota; kingdom Metazoa; phylum Chordata; class Mammalia; order Tubulidentata; family Orycteropodidae; genus Orycteropus; species Orycteropus afer. The sequence continues at coordinate 3,158,183 of NW_006921641.1, read as the reverse complement.
ACAAGCAAAATGAAATAACTTATTTAGAGATCAAGAAAATAAAATCGAATAGGTGTACATAGTTCTTTATCATTCTCTTGTCTTTAAATGCATATATAAAGAAAATGGGTGATGGGTTCACTAGTGTCAGCTTTATTATTACATTTTATAACATATATACATATAAAAGGTAACTTCTTTTCTTTGTAAAGATTACATATCTTAAAATTAAAAGGAAATACCCCCTCATAAAATAGTACTACTTGCTTTCAATTTTCATTATTTAAGAATTTTACACCATTTTCAGTATCATTTGAGGATGTTACACTTAAAATATTTATAGAATAAAAAATCAATACACCCATTTTCATTGTTGGTAAGAAAGAATAAATGAAGGAGGGGAAAGAACTATGAAATAATTTTGTTTAAAATACCCCCTACCCCATATGCACACAAATACACACTTAGACATTTCTGTTTTGACTCCACAAAAGAATGATGTATCAAATAGCAAAATGGTCCAGATAACCTTTAAGGTCCTTTCAGTTTTAAGAGTATGATTCTTATGGAGGAATTCTTATCTTATCCCAAGATAAGAACCTTGTCCAATATGAATCAGCTTTTATCTCTCACATACAATATTCCAATCCTAAGTTTCTTACATGGAGTGTACAAAGTGAAATGCTATGGGCTTATTAATTACTGAGTCATATCACAACTACGTGCTATAATTTGCTGGTTTATAGACTTCTCTACTATGCATATCTAAAAATCAGAGTGTTACTTTACACAGGAAATGACTCTTTTTCTCTCCATAAGTCTGAATAACTGTATGATTGCTGTATTCTAATGAATTCTTCCCATAATAACTACATAAAAGCAGTCAGGTATATTGAGACTTGGGGTAAGCTCCAGCTTTTGGTCTTCAGGCAAACTCAAACTTAGCCAGGAGGCCAGGCCAGTAAGGCAAGACTGTGAGGGAAGAAGCATGAAGTCATCCCCACTCTTGGCACCAATCTATACTCCATAATAATTCACCTTCTCTAAATCTCCTTTCCAAAACAACCTAGCCAACCACAAAGCCCAGGTCATTTCTTTTTGGATGTTAGTGCCAGGGGATTGAGACAGAGATCCAGCAGTGAAACAAAATCCGCTGTTTACATTCCCCATATTAACATAATTTATGGTAATCATCAGTCCATTGAAATGTAACCTTTTTTTTTCAATTGTGATTTGAGTGAAAATTTACAGAGCAAATTCACTTTGCATATAGCATTTCACATACACTTTGTCTCATGACATTGACTGCAATTTACCACAATGCAACAGCTCCTTTCCTACTTCCTCCCGATAGTTACCTCTTTCTGTGTCCATTCCTCCATGTACTCGACCCCTGAGTTGTCTCCCTGTGCATAAACAGCCTTTTTTTCTCCCATGATTGTTCTCTCCAAGGAGTGTAGCTACCTCAGGTAAATGTGCAACTCATATGCCTGTCTTTTGTTTGGCTAGAAGTCACAGGTGTGGGTTTAATTCCAGACCTGAAGGGCAGTTAGGGGCCATTGTCTCAGTGGTTCCACCAGGCTTTATCAGACCAGCAAATCTGGTCCCCCTTTTTTTTTTTCAAAATGATTTTGAATTTTGTTCCACATTGTTCTCCCTCACTATCCAGGATCTCCTACATAGATTCCCCTCCAAGTGGTTGACAGTGGTAGCTGGGCACCATCTAGTTGCTTGCTATACCTGAGCCCATCGTTGCAGCCACTATGTCAGTCCATCTTGTTGAGGGCCTTCCCCATTTTTGTTGACTCTCCACTTTACCAAGCATGATATCCTTCTTCAGGGAATGGTCCTTTCTGACATGACCAAAGTAGGTGAGACAAAGTCTGACCATTCTCACTTACAAGGAGCATTCTGGCTGCACTTCTTCCAGGACAGTTTTGTTAGTTCTTCTGGCTGTCCATGGTACTTCCAGTATTCTTTACCAGCACCACAACTCAAAAGGATCACCTCTTCTTGCATTTTTCTTGTCCTTGTCCAGCTTTCAAATGCATATGAGGTGACTGAAAATACCATGGCTTGGGTTAGGTGAACCTTAGTCTTCAAAGAGACATCTTCAGGGCTTTAAAGAGGTCTTTTGCTGCAGATTTGTCCAGTGCAATATGTCATCTGGTTTCTTTTTCTTTCTTTTTTTTTTTTTTGACATGTTTACCTGTGTTTTATTGATTATGCAAAGGCATTTGTCTTTTGGAATCATAACAAATTATTGATAACTTTGTGAAGAGTAGGAATCCTAGAAGAACCTATACATAGACCAAGAGGCAGTCGTTTGAACAGAACAAGGAGATTTTGCATGGTTTAACATCAGGAAAGGTGTACATCAAGTTTGTGTTCTTTCACCATACTTACTCAGTTTGTATGCTGAGCAAACAATCTAAGAAACTAGACTATATGAAGAAGAGTGTTGCAATACGTTGTCTGACTTCTTGAGTGCAGCTTCCATTGGTGTTGATGGTGGAACCAAACAATATGAAATCTTTGACAACTTCTTATCTTTTATAACCTAGAGGTGTAGAAACTGCATCAGATGATCTAGAATTCACAAAATAACCAAGTAATTTCTGTAAAACAGTGAAGATTTAAACAGCCTGTAAAAGGTATCCTATAATTTTATATATTTCACCAAAATTTTTTGTTTTGAGGAAAAAATAATATATATATATATTTTTTTGCATCTAAATTATTATTATTATTATTTTTATTTTTATTAGGATTTGGGTGAAGATTTACAGAGTAAATTCACTTTTCATACAGCAGTTCACATATACTTTGTCTCATGTCATTGACCAAAAT
>NW_006921641.1:3119685-3147934 GCF_000298275.1 Orycteropus afer afer | reverse complement strand
CCTTCCTTCTGAGGAGTGGCTGGTGGGTTTGAACCGCCAGCCTTCTGGTTAGCAGTTAAGTGCCTTAGGCACTACTCTACCAGAGCTCCTTTTTTGTGTTTTTTAGGCCTTTCATAACCTTGAAGTCTAATTCAATATAACTAAGGTTCAATTGACAGACTTCTTTGGAATATATTTATGGATTTGCCAAAATAATGTTTCAAAAAATAGTATAAAATGAAGAATTCAGAATGTAGGGTCAGTGAAATCTGGATTCAAATCCCAAGCCTGCCTTGTAATTTAAGGTAACTCATTTAGCCATTCCAACCCTGCTTTTCTACTTGGAAAATAGAGAAAAATAACTATATTTATGATTGTTTGAAGATTAATGAGGAATAAAGTGATATCATAATGCCTAGTATAGAGTATTACTCATAAATGATGATTCTTATATTATTAATATATTAAATATCATTATGAATAGAACAGATACTTTTTTTCATAGTAAAGTAAATTCTGTCACTGCAATCAAATAATGTGGTAGGACAGTTGATTCGCACTTCGAACTCTATAGGTGTAACAGCTTTTAAACAAATAAAAGGAGACTTTAGAAATGAATTCAACTTCTGTGTAAATAAAAACTGATTGTTAGTTTATAGGAGTAAAATGCTATAGGGTGAACACTAAAGGATGACTCCCACTGAGTAAAAGAACTACCCCCCCCCCATTGCTCCCTTCCCTAAATTCCTTATTACTAGCAGCTGTTTTGAGGACTGTGCAGGACTAGGAAGTGTGTTCACTTTGTTGTACTTAAGGTTGCTATAAGTTGGAACCAACTCAACAGATCCTAACAACAATGTAGTTATTAGTTTCAATATTTTGAGACTCAATATTTTAACTTAGTGAGATACTCTATTTGGCAGATTATTGAATCTTAGTGATACTACAAATGTAACAATCATCAGAAATAAACTGGGAAGTTTAACCAAACTATTAAGCACATCTTCTTGCTTTAGAGCAACAGGATTCCCAAGATTAAATGCTAAGTATATTTTACACCAAAAGGAGGAAAAACATCAGTGTTAATAGGTTCAAGATTCAAGTTCCTGAATTTTCATTGAGCCAACAGTGAGAAGTATTTTACTGTGCCAAATCACCATTCCAAAAGAGAAAGAAACAAGAAAAGGGTAGAGAAGGGGAGAAGAAAGAAACGTTGGAGAAAGGAAGGGAAAGGTGAAAAATAAAGTACTGGAAAATAGTATTCAGAAGATCCCAGCTCAATAATATTTCCAATAGCCTTTCACTTCTTCTCTTCTCTTCCTGAATAAATCAGTCTGTGGTTGTTAAGTTTGTGTGTCAGCTTTGCTGGGCCTGCTTGAGTGGCTGGGCAGCTGAATGTCGTATTCCCCATAATGAGACTGGTAATTAACTTCATGGTGGAATCTTCTGTGAGCAGCTGAGTGGCTGCCTTAGGGATGTGGTCTGCTTCCTGTGTATAAGGAGAAGCCTTGGGGAATGGTCTCTAGCTTATCACACGCTTGAATCCTGCATAAAGCCCTGTCGTTGTTCAGCAGCCTGCCATGCTCTACTTACCTTGGGACTTTCAGTGGACTTGAATGAATGGCCTGCTGTGTGATTTGGTAACATTAGGATTGTGCCTTTTTACTTGTTAACCTTGGACTTGTCAGTCTCAGCAGCTAGCAACTGAGTGAAGAAAAGCCTCCAGCTTTAGTGGGCCAGGAATAGAAGGCAGAGCTGAAGCCCAAAGTTAAGGGCTTTCACCCAGTACCTAGAGCCTGGCACTTTGAACTTGGACTTAAAGCCTCCAAACTGTAAGAGATTAAGTTCCTGTTTCTTCAAGCCGTCCCATTTGTTGTATATTCTTGTTAGTGGTACTAGCTAGCCAGAACACAGTCCAAAAGCAGAATTGAGTAGGCAACAATCGTGTGTGTATGTGTGTGTGTGTGTGTGTATCTAGAATTAAAAAGAGATAAACATGACTGTATATATATAAAGATATACATGTATATCTATGCATACATTTATTATTTAGCTCTGTTTGCTGAGAGGGTCTAAAAGCAGTGACTCTCAATAGCCATGAGCACACTTCATGCCAAGATCTTAGTTTCTAAATACCTTCTTCCACTAAAATCACTCAGAACTCCTGGGAGAAAAAGTTGATTCTAGTGCTGGGGCAGCATAAAAAATCTAAAAGAAAGATGGAACATATCATAAGGAAACAGAAAATATTTTGAAGGGACTTCTAAAAACTAATCACAAACAACTTGAGCATCAAAATAAAAATGAGAAGAATAGATTATACTCCACTGAATAAAACAGGAATCTGTAGGTTCTTACTAAAACAAGTAAGTAAATGAATAAACTTAAAGTTTGATGGGGGAATGGGTTATATACATAGTCTGAAAGGTACTTTTTACATGATCAGCATTTGCAGATGAAGGAACTGAAGAAAAAATTCAAGCCTTGAATTACTATATTGAAGGATTCTATAGGCAAAATATTGAATGATGCAGGAAGCATCAAAAGAAGATGGAAGGAATACACAGAGTCACTGTACCAAAAAGAGTTGGTCGATGTTCAGCCATTTCAGGAGGTAGTGTATGATTAAGAATCAATAGTATTGAAAGAAGAATTCCAAGCTGCACTGAAGGAAATGGTGAAAAACAAGCCTCCAGGAATTGCCAGAATACCCATTGAGATGTTTCACTAAACAAATGCAGCGCTGGAGGTGCTTACTTATTTGTGCCAAGAAAGTTTGGAAGACAACCACCTGGCCAGAAGACTAGAAGAGATACATGTTTGTGCTCATTCCAAAGAAAGATGATCCAACAGAATGTGGAAATTATTGAACAATATTATTAATACAGGAGCTCTGGTAGCATAGTGCCTGAGGCACTTGACTGCTATCCAGAAGGCTGGTGGTTCAAACCCGCCAGCCACTCCTTGGAAGGAAGGTTGGGCAATCTATTTCCATAGTGATACCACCTCGGAAACCCAAGGAGGGGTCGCTTCGAGTTGGGCCTGACTTGATGGTGCATATAATTATTAATATAACACGCAAGTAAAATTTTGATGAAGATAATTCAAAAACGGTTGTAACAGTATATGACAAGGAACTCCAAGAAATTCAGGCTGCGTTCAGAGAAGGACGTGAAATGAGGGATATTGATGTCAGATGGATCTTGGCTAAAAGCAAATTATACCAGAAAGATGATTACCTGTGTTTACTGACTATGCAAAGACATTCTACTGTGTGGATCATAACAAATTACAGCTAACATTGTGAAGAATGGCAATTCCAAAACACTTAATTGTGCCAATGAAGAACCTGCACATAGACCAAGAGGCTGTCATTTGAATAGAACGTGGGGATGCTGCATGGTATAAAATCAGGAACGGCGGGCGTCAGGGTTGTATTCTGTCTCCACACTTATTCAATCTATATGCTGAGCAAATAATCCAAGAAGCTGAATTATATGAAGAAGAACTTGACATCAGGATCAGAGGAAGACAAATTAGCAACCTGCCATATGCAGATGACAAACCTTTCTTGCTGAAAATGGTAACTTGAAGCACTTACTGATGAAGATCAAAGACTACAGTCTGCAGTACAGATTCACCTCAACATGAAGAAAATGAAAGTCTTTATAGCTGGACCAATAAGAATCATCATGATAAATGGAGAAAAGATTGCAGTTGTCAGTGATTTTATTTACTTGGATCCACAGTCAACACCAATGGAAGCAGCTGTCAAGAAATCAGGTGATGTATTGCACTGGGCAAATGTGCTGCAAAAGACCTATTTAAAGTGCTGAAAAGCAAAGATGTCTCTTTGAAGACTAAGGTGTGCCTAAGTCAAGGCCATGGTATTTTCAGTCCCCTCATATGCATGTGAAACCTGGACAGTGAATAAGGAAGACCTAGAAAGAGCTAAGAAGAACTGAGGGAGGTCCGGTGGCATAGTGCCAAAGGCATTTTACTGCTAACCAGAAGGCTGGCAGTTCAAACCCACCAGCTACTCCTTGGAAGGAAGATTGGGCAATCTACTTCCATAGAGATACCACCTCGGAAGCCCAAGGAGGGGTCACTCTAAGTTAGGATCGACACGATGGCATTGGGTTTTGTAAGAAGAGTTGATGCTTTTGAGTTGTGGCATTGGCGAAGAATGCTGACAATATCATAGACTGCCAGAAGAACAAACAAATATGTCCTGGAAGAAGTGTAGCCAGAATATTCCTTGAAAGCAAGAGTGGCCAGACTTCGTCTCACCTACTTTGGTCATACTGTCAGAAAGGACCAGTCCCTGGAGAAGGATATTATGCTTGGTGAAGTAGAGGGTCAGTGCAAAAGGGGAAGACCCTCAAGAAGAGGGATTGACACATTGGCTACAATGATGGACATAAGCATAGTGAGGATTTTGAGGATGGCACAGGACCAGGCATTGTTTTGTTCTGTTTTACATAGTGCCTCTGTGTGTTTAAGCCAACTCAGCAATATGTGATAACAACAACAGCAGCATGTGTTTTAGCCTATTGCTATATGTGGACATTGTATAATCTTTCTGCTAAAATTAAATTTTCCTTCCGTAGCCATCTATCCATCTGTTATGTATTGCTCTGTGGAATGAATCATATTTAATTTTTGCTCCAAATATTTTCTTTTTTATTCCATCAGAATCTTGAACTCAATGATGATACTATTCTGAATGAGATACAATTAGCAGATTGTGAACAATTTCAGATGCCTGACCTGTGTGCCGAAGAGCTTGCTGTCATACTTGGAGTTTGGTAAGTTAATGACTCACTTGGTTACTTTGCGTATCTTGCATGTTCACGCTCTTGTATTTCAAGGATATCTTTATTCAGGGAGGTCTCAAGAAGGTCGGATGAATATGGGAATCTTCGAATGCTTATGAAGAGTGACAGGGTATAGTTGGGCAGCAGTTAAAGAGCTCAAGAGTAGGAATCTCCTGTGAATTAGTGCACTCATCTTTCACTTTCCTTCACAAGTGAAACTTCTTTGGTTAACCTTATGTAGGAATAAGCTCTTTATAAAATATTAAAGGTAAGGGAGAGTGACTACTTGCACTTTTGAGGATATTTGTTTCAAAAAATAAAATTACTTTTTAAAACTATTAAACCTTATGTGTGTTGGAAATAGTTTTTTTTTTTTTTTTTTTTTTGTTTTTTAGCTTGAATAGGTCAAAAAGTTATGAGGACAATACAAAGAACTTTTGTGAATAAGTTTCCAACATACTATCTTTCAACCCCTGAATAGTGTTCTTTTCCAGCAAACCAGAGTATCTTTATACATAGCCACAATATAGCTATCAAAATTAGGTAATTATCATTCACGCAGTACTGTCACTAAAATTTCAAACTACAGTCAGGTCTCCCCTGTGGTCCCCGTAATCTCCTTTATTGCAAAAGGATCCAGCCCAGAACATTTGTATCACATTTATTTTCCATTTCCTGTTACATTAGCTTCTGCCAATCTGGGATATTTCCTCACTTTTGCTTGACTTTCATGATCTTGACACTTCTGGAGTTTGCAGCTGGTTACTTTGCAGACTGTCCCTCATTTTGAGTTTTATTTTTCCTTATGATTAGATTCAGTTTATGATTATGATTCTTTAGCAGGGATATGAGGGAAATGAAGTTTCATAGTTCTCATTGTGTCCAAGCAGGTAAAGGACAATTTTGATTTGTGCAATCATGATGATGTTTACTTTGATCACTTGATTAAAGTGGTATTTGCCAGATTTCTCCACTGTAAAGTTATTTTTTCCCACTATGTATTAGTATTTTGTAGGAAGGTACTTTTGTTGTTGTTGTTGTTGTTAGGTGCCATTGAGTCAGTTCTGACTCATAGTGACCCTGTATGCAAAGAACGAAACACTACCCAGTCCTGTGCCATCCTCACAATCCCTGCTACGCTTGAGCCCATCGCTGCAGCCACTGCATCGGTCTGTCTTGTTGAGGGTCTTCCCCTTTCTCTGTGACCATCTGCTTTACCAACCATTGTATTCCTTCTCCAGGGACTGACAACATGACCAAAGTAAATGAGATGAAGTCTGGCCATTTTCACTTCTAAAGAACATTCTGCCTGTACTTCTTTGAGGACAGATTGGTTCGTTTTTCTGGCAGTCCATTGTATTTTCAATATTCTTCACCAACACCACAATTCAAAGGCATCCACTTTTCTTTTGTCTTCCTTATTCATTGTCTGTCTTTCACATGCATGTGAGGTGATTGAAATAACCATGGCTTGGGTTAGGCGTACCTTAGGCTTAAAAGTGACATCTTTACTCCTGAACACTTTAAAGAGGTGTTTGCAGCAGATTTCCCAGTGCAATACGACATCTGATTTTTTTTTTTTAACCCAAATTTTATTGCAATTTGGGTGAAAGTTTACAGAGCAAATTCATCATCCATACAGCAGTTTATATACATTTTGTCTCATGATATTGACTGCAGTCTCCCACAGTGCAACAGTTCTCCTCCCACTTCTTCCCCACAGCCACCTCTTCCCAGTGTCCTTCCCCCTCCATGCACTCTTGCCCCCCCGAGTTGTCTCCCTCTGCATACACAGCCCTTCTGTTCTCCCATGATTGATCTCTCCAAGGAGTGTGTCTACCTAATGTAAATGTTCAGCTCATATGCCTGTCTTTTGTTTGGTTGGAGCCACAGGAGTGAGTTCATTTCCAGACCTGAAGGGCAGCTAGGGGCCATAGTCTCAGGGGCTCCACCAGGCTCTATTAGACCAGCAAACCTGCTACCTTTATTATTATTATTATTATTATGATTTTGAGTTCTACATTATTCTCCCACTCTATCCAGCATCTCCTACATAGATTCCCTCCTAGTGGTTGACAGTGGTAGGCAGCCACCATCTAGTTCTTCTAGTCTCGTAGTCATAAGAGGGTGAGGATCGCGTGGTGTACCACTTCCTTGGACTAATTGTTTCCATGCATCTTTGGTTTTCTTCAATCTTCTTTGCTCTGGATGAGGAGAAGACCCATCGTTGCATCTAGATGGCTGCTTGCAAGTGTTTAAGATCCCAGTCGCTACTTGCCAAAATGGGATGTAGAATGATGTTTTTGTGTAGTATGTTATGCCAATTGAGCTTGATGTCCCCTGTGACAATGGTCCTGAGCCCGCATGTCCAAGTACTTGCTCCCTCTGGGTACCTGGCTGTGGCCAGGAAGTGACTACAACCCTTGTCAGCTCTACTACATACCTGGAAATTCTTACAGAACATACATATATACACTTGTAGAATATGATCTGCCAATCCTATAGGTGGTCATGGGCACATTCCCCCTGCATAGACATACCTAATTGTTCAGCCTGTCCACCCATCTATCCACCCATGTATCAATGCTTGGCATCACTGACAATGCAGTACTGTATGTGCAAAAAGATTCATTTTTGTTGTCTGTACCTCCCATGTACCTCTCTATATCATCCTCTTTCTCAGTGCCACTATGTTGATTGGGCCCATTTGGTACATTGCTCTCCCCTTCACCCAAATCAATACTTGTCTCTACCTATCTAACAGTGTTGCCTCCCCTGCCCTCCCACTCCTGGTAACCAACAAAGAAAATTTCCTTCCATAGATAAACCTTTCCTTGACTTTTTACAATAGCGGACTAATACAATATCTGTCCTGAGATTGAGTTACTTCACTCAGCATTATGTCCTCTAAGTTCATCCATGTTATGTGGTGTTTTGCAGATTCTGCGTTATTCTTTATGGTTACGTAGTATTCCGTTGTGTGTATGTATTCCATTGTGTGTATGTATCATAGTTTGGTTATCCATTCTTCTGTTGGTGGGCACCTATGCTGTTTCCATCTTTTGGCTATTGTAAATAGTGCTGTGATGAACATGGATGTGCATATATCTGTTCTTGTCCGGCTCTCACTTCTTTAGGATATATACCTACTAATGGAATGGCTGGGTCAAATGGTATTTCTAACTTTTTAAAAAATTGCCATACTGCTTTCCACAGTGGTTGTATCATTTGACACTCCCACCTGCAGTGTATGAGAGTCCCGGTGTCTCCACATCCTTGCCAGCATTTGTTATTTTCTGTTTTGTTGAATTTTGCTACTAGTGCTGGTGCAAGATGGTATCTCATTATTATTTTGATTTGCATCTCTCTAATGGCTAGTGATCGTGAACATTTCTTCATGTGTTTGTTGACCACCTGAATATCCTCTTTGGTGAAGTGTCTATTCATGTTTTCTGCCCATTTTTAAATTGGATTACTTGCCTTTTTGTTGTTTAGGTGTTGGAGTTTTCTATAAATTTTAGAGATAAGACCCTTGTCAGATATGTCATTGCCAAATATTTTTTCTCTATCTGTAGGTTCTCTTTTGACTCTTTTGGAGAAGTCTTTGGAAGCACATAAAAATTTAATTTTTAGAAGGTCCCAATCATCTGGTTTCTCTTCTGCTGTTTGGCATTTTGAATTATGCTTGATAGTCTATTTATGCCATATGTTAAACTCACAGCCGTTGAGATGATTCAGCTCATAATGACCCCTCCTTGGGTTTCTGAGCGGATATCTCTACGGAAGTAGATTGCCCAGTCTTCCTTTGCCCCTATTTTTTCCTTGAGGAACTTTATTGTTTTAGGTTTCACATTTAAGTCTTTGATCCATCTGGAGTTAGTTTTTCTGTATGGTGTGAGATATGGATCTTATTTCATTTTTCTGCAAATAGATATCAAGTTTTGCCAGCACCATTTGTTAAACAGACAATCTTCCCCATTTAATGGACTTTGGCCATTTGTCAAAGATCAGCTGACCACTGACCAAAGGTTGATGGATCTATTTCTGGGTTCTCAATTCTATTTCATTGGTCTCTGTGTGTATCATTGTACCAATACTAGGCAATTTTGACTACCGTGGCTGTATAGTAGGTTTTGAGATCCGGGAGTGTGAGACCTACTGCTTTGTTCTTCTTCCATAGTGCTTTGCTTATCTGAGGTCTCTTTCCTTTCCATATAAAATTAGTGATTGGTTTTTCCATATCCTTAAAGAATGTTGATGGGATCTGGATTGGGATTGCATTGAATGTATAGATTGCTTTGGGTAGAATTGGCATTTTCACAATGTTCAATCTTCCTATCTATGAGCATGGGATGCTGCTCTTCCATTTATGAAGATCTCATATGGTTTCTTGAAGTAATCTTTTGTAGTTTTCTTTGTACAGGTCTTTTGTGTCCCTGGTAATATTTATTCCCAAGTATTTTATTTTTTTGGTAGCTATTGTAAATGGTATTGATTTTCTTATCTCCTTTTCAGCAGTCACTTTGCTGGTGTAGAGGAATCCAACTGATTTTTGTATGTTGATCCTACCACTATACTGAATGTCTCAGTTCCAGTAGTTTTTTTGCTGAGTCTTTTGGATTTTCTATGTATAGGATTATATCATCAGCAAATAGGGATAGTTTTGACTTCTTCCTTCCCAATTTGGATGCCTTTAATTTGCCTTTCTTGCCTTCTTGCCCTGGCTAGGACTTCCAATATGGTGTTGAGTAGAGGTGGTGATAGAGGCATTCCTTGTCTGGTTCCTCTTTGCAAGGGTATGGTTTCAGTCCCTTACATTGAGAATAATCTTGGCTGTTGGTTTTGCATAGATGCCCTTTATTGTGTTGAGGAATTTCCCTTCTATTCCTGTTTTGCTGAGAGTTTTTATCAGGAAAATTTGTTGGATTTTATCAAATGCCTTTTCTGAATCTTTTGATATGATCATGTGGTTCTTTTCCTTTGTTTTATTTATGTGGTAAATGACATTGATTATTTTTCTAATGTCAAATCATCTTTGCATACCTGGTATGAACCCCACTTTGTCATAATGAATTATTTTTTGATATGTTGTTGGAGTCTGTTGGGCTACTATTTGTTGGAGATTTTTGCATCTGTATTCATGAGGGATATTGTTCCGTAGTTTTCCTTTTTAGTGATGTCTTTTCCTGGTTTAGATATCAAGGTTATGCTTGCTTCATAAAATGAATTTGGGAGGATTCCATCCTTTTCTGTGTCCTGGTATAGTTTGAGTAGGATTGGTATCAGTTCTTCTCTGAATGTTTGGTAGAATTTTGTGGTGAAACCATATGGTTCATGGCTTTTTTTTTTGTTGTAATTTTGTTTTATGACCTCTTCAGTTTCTTATTTTATTATGTGTCTGTTCATCCATTCTATCTCAGTCTGTGTTAGTTTAGGTAAGTAGAGTGTTGCTAGATATCTGTCCATTTCTTCTAGATTTTCAATTTGTTAGGGTATGGTTCTTCATAGTATCTCTTTTTATATTTTATATTATTTTTATATATATCACATTATCTTTTTTTGTGTCGGTTTTGTTGTGATGTTGCCCAGTTTTTTTCTTATTTGTGTTATTTGTATTCTTTCCCTCTTTTCCTTTGTTAACTTTGCCAGTGGTTTGTCAATTTTAATAATCTTTTCAAAAAACCAGCTTCTAGCCTTGTTGAATTTTTCTATTTTCTTTCTATTTTCTATTTCATTGATTTCTGCTCGAATCTTTATTATTTCCTTTCTTCTGGTGACTGTAGGCTTTTCTTGCTGTTCTTTTTCTAATTTTTGGAGATGTTGGGTTAAGGTGTTGATTTTGGCTCTTCTTTTTTGATGTGTGCAGTTATTACTATAAATTGGCCTCTGATCACTGCTTTTGCTGTGTCCCAAAGATTTTGATATGTTGTGTTTTCATTCTCATTTGTTTCAAGGAATCTTTGAATTTCAATTTTGATTTCTTCTCTTACCCAGTCTTTCTCAAGGAGGATGTTGTTCAGTTTCCATGTGTTTACTCTTTTTCTGTTGATCTTCCTATTGTTGATTTCTAATTATATAGTTTTTTGATCTTAGAAGATGCTTTGCAATATTTCAATGATTTTAAAATTTATTGAAGGTTGCTTTATGGCTAACATATGGTCCATCATGTGTACTGGAAAAGAATGTATACTGTGCTGTTGTTGGGTGAAGTGCTCTGTAGATGTCTGTAAGGTAAAGTTGGATTATATTGTTTAGTTCTTTTGTGTCTGTTGAGTTTCTTTCCAGTTGTTCTGTCTTACATTGAAAGTTGTATGTTAAAATCTCCTAATATGACTGTGGAGTAATTTTTTTGTCTTTTCTATTCTGTTAAAGTCTGATTTATGTATTTTGGGGCTCTTTCATTGGGTATATAGATATTTATTATGGTTATATCTTCTGTCAGTTGATCCTTTAATAGGTATATAATGTCCTTCCGTTTCTCTTATGATGGTTTTTGTCTTAAAGTCAATTTTATCAGAAATTAATATTGCCATTCCTGTTCTTTTTTGGTCACCATTTTCTTGGTATATATTTTTCCCACCTTTGATTCTTAGTCTATTTTTGTCTTTGTCTCTGAGGTGTGTCTCTTGTAGACAGCATATTGATGGCTTATGTTTTCTTATCCATCATGCAACTCTTCTTCTGTTGAGTAGTGCATTTAATTCATTGACACTAAGTGTATTGACTAGTGTGAATTACATTCATTTCTGATTGATCCCTTTCCAAAGAAGTATTCAGGTATTTGTCTTCAATCTATTGAATTCTATCTTCCATTGATTCAATTCTACTCCTTTGCCCTTTCAATGTGTTATCTATTTATTAAAATTTAGTATTAATCTTGTGAATTTTTATCTGTAGATTTTACATCATATCCAATTTTTCATTTATTTTGCCATTATTTTCTTGTATTGTCTTCCAAAATTGTTTTAGGGTTCTGTCTGTGTTTTCCTTAATTTTGTCAATGTTTTCCTTGATCTGTTTCTCAATCCCTTGAAGATACCTAAATATAACTCTTTTGAATTCCTTATCAGGGAGTTCCAATGCTGCTGCTTCCTCAGGGATGCGTTCTAGGTCTCTGTCCTGCTCCTTTGTTTATGCTGCTTTATTTTGCTTCTTTGTGTGGACTGTGATGGTCTATTGTCTCCAAGACATTGTGACTTTGCTGTATTTATATTGAGTTGGTAATTGTATGTTGGGTTTCCCAAGGTTTTCATTTTCTTTCTTCTTCTTTTTTTTTTCCTGATGTATCTGAGTAAGCAAGGTACTGTGCTTCTGTATTTACTAGTTTGCAGCACTTATGCACTCACCACCTATCTCCTGGTTAGTGTTATAGATAATGAGAGTGACTGCACAGGTCTCTGTTAACTGTGAAGAGCAGTTAAGGTTGAGTCAGACTCTTATTGGTGGTCTTTTGTCATTCACCAGTTGGTGCAGAAGAAAGTGGTGCCTCTTACTGAGTAAGTGAAGCTGCAGGAGGTACGGGTATGATTGGGTCGTATGGCACGGTTGGTGTCTCCCACTCAGACAAAAACAACACTCGAAAAACCATCAAAAAAGTAAAAGGAAGAGGATTAAAAACACCGCACACAGGAACAATCACCAAAAACATGAATAATAAAGAAAATAAAAAAAGAGGAAAGGCAATAAATGAGAGAATATTTTAAAGAAAATTTTAAAAGCTAGAAGAAATATGAATAGAAAAATGGACCACAAAACCCATAATATCTGGGGAGGGAAGATTAAGAGAAAGAGGCAGAGTAGGACAATAGTGAAGAAAAACATGGGAAAAATAGAAAAACAAGGACTGGGGAGAACCACAAGAAAGAAAAAAATGGGAACCAGGAAAAGGGAAGAGAGAAAAAGCTGAAAACTAGAACCTGGGAAGGAAAGAGGAAAGAATAATAATAAAAAGGCTGAAAAAAGAAAAAAAATTATTTAAAAATAGACAAAAACAAACGAAAAAAAAAAAGTCTGGGTGGTGCAACACACCTAGGCTCCATCAGAGCACACAGACTGGAATGAAATTCCTACTGGCCCAGAAGGTGGGTTGGAGTGAGGGATAGCCACACCCCTATTCACTGAGAGAGTGTGGGATATAAGAGTTAGAAGGGGAATATTGCACCTCTCCGGTCCTCAGTGTTCGGAATTTCCTGGTGGTCCTCGGCAAGTGGAGCTTATTCTTAGGTCCTTGGATTCTGAGAGAATGCTGTCTCTTTAAATATCCAAAATGGTCAAATCACTTTTAAACACTCAAAACGTCTGTTCCCTTCAGACAGCCAGAAGTCCACAGCTCAGCCCGTCTCCCTCTTTTTTATTTTATTTTATTCACTAGCCACCAGTGCAGCCCTCTGTGCAGGCCCTGGCTAGCAGGGCCGATTTTTAGGTTAATTCTTAGGTCCTAACACCACTTGACATTATCCAAGCTGTTTGTGCCGTCAGAATCACTGACAGATGGCAGCTCTACATGTCTCCTATTTTGGTGTTTTCACGCAGGTTCTTCTGCTAGTTGGACTTTAGTCCACTTCTGTATCCTTCCTTTTAAAGCTCAGGGCTCCAGGATTGTCTTCTGTATCTGTGTTAATTGGTTACTCATTTTTCGGCTAACCACACACACCAGCCACTCCTTGGAAGGAAATTGGGCAGTCTGCTTCCATAGAGATGCTGCTTTGGAAACCCAAAGAGGGGTCGCTATGAGTCGAGATCGACTCGATGGCAGTGAGTTTGGTTTTCTTTGTTGAAGAGGGTCTGTGTAGTATGTCTGCCTATTCTGCCATCTTATCAGAACCCCAACATCTGATTTCTTGACTGCTGCTTCCTTTGGTGTTGATTGTGGAACCAAGTAATAATGAAATTTTTAACAGCTTCAATCTTTTCTCCATTTTTTGTGATTGGTCCCGTTGTGAGGATTTTTGTTTTCTTTATGTAGAGGTGTAATCTATACTGTAGACTATAGTCTTTGATCTTCATCAGTGCATGCTTTTTCAAGTCATCTTCACCTGTAAGCTTGGTTATCTGATCTTCTGTATATTACAGGTTGTTAATGAGTCTTCTTCCCATCCTAATGCTGTATTTTTCTTCCAGCTTCCCAGATTATTTGCTCAGCATACACATTGAATAAGATGGTGAAATGATATAACCCTGACATACACCCTTCCCAATTTGTTTTTATCTCTAAATAAATGGCTTAATTTTACTTCTATTTGAGCTTTATAAAAGTGGTATCTTACTCTCTGCAGTTTTCTGTAATTTGCTTTTTTTCCTTCTCAGTATTTTGTTGCTGTGATTCATTCATGTTGTTACATATAGTTGATATTTTCTTTGCAGTACAGCATTTCTTGGAATGAATATTCACAATATATTCAGTTTTTTTTTTTTTTTTTGGACATTTGGATTGGTTCTCCATTTTTACTGTCACATACAATATTACTGTGGATATTTGTGTATCTGATTCCTATTGCACACATTCAAGAATTCTCTAGCTACTATACTTAGGAGTGGAATTGCTGAGTCAAGGATATGTAAATGTTTACTTTACAAGATAATACCAAATTGTTTTTCAAAATGATTCTGCCAAATTAAACTTCTATCAGCAGGTTCTAATTCCTGTTGTCTTCTCTCTTGGCTATCTTAATATTTTTCTGTCTAGTAGGTATAGTAATATTTGTATTTGATACTGTATGTTTAATAAATAGGAGTTGATGACATATTGATTATTTTTATTTTCCTCGTGTGCAATAGTAAAGACTGGTTTCTTTCTTTTTTAAATACTTTTAATTTAAATTATGTTGACATTTAGTATATTTTCTTTGTCAGTGTTAATTTTTATGCTTAATTTTGGCAAAATCATTTTTACATTTGTATGGAATGCAGTAATATTAAAATGTGTACCTCCAAATAGATAAGATCTCTACTTTGATTTTTAAAATGTAGATTTCGTTAGATAAAACATGCATGTTGGAATTACATTACCTTTTTTTTTTTTAATTTAAAGCACAAATTTACAAAAGAATAATCCAGTTCATAAGTTAACTGAAGAGGAGCTGCTGGCATTTACATCAGTGAGTAATGTCTCCTTTTTTCCCTTGTGAATTATTTTGCCTCTGTTATATTTTTACCTCAGATTGTTCATGTTGAAACAGTGCCACAAAGGAAATTAAGGAAATAAAACCTCATCATTTTAGTTTCCACGTGGCACACATCTTGGTACTGAATTAAACAACCATTTTTCTTTGTATTTGCTTGAATTGGAGGGCAAACAAACAGAAAAAAAAAACCTACTGCCATTGAATCAATTCCAAGTCATAGTGACCCTGTAGGATAGAGCAGATCTCCTATATAATGTTTCCAAAGCTGTAAATCTTTATAAAACCATTCTGCCCCATCTTTCTCCCATAGAGCAGCTTCTGGTTTTGAACCACTGACCTTTTGATTAGCAGCCGAATGCTTTAAACACTGTGTCACTAGGCCCTATCCAATGAACTTGAGGGCAGTGATCAAATATTCCTTTTTAATTGTTTTTTCTCGGGGCCTAGTCCAATATCTAGGTGCTTCCTTAATGTTTGTTGAATGAATAATGAAATGACAGAGTAAGAGTTTGCATTTTCACTTAAAAGCCGCTATAGTATGCAACCTCATATGTTCAAAACTGAGGGTGTTGCCTACATGCGTGTGATTAGAAAGAAAACATCAGAGAACTAGGAGGGGAAGCAGGAAAGCATGGGTTATGAAATAGAAGCTAAGGATAGAGAGGGTGTCAGGAGCATGGAGGTGTTCATCGTCTTTCAGTGATGTAGAGCACTCAGGAGAAATGTGGACAATGGAGAAGCTGTTGGATATGACAGGAGTGCATTGCTTAGCTCTAGGACAATTTCACTGGAGTATCTGCATAGTGAATTAAGGAGGGAATGGGGATAAGAAAATAAATTTGATAAATAAGTAACATTGGAGAAGAAAGGCAGTGAAAAGGAAAAATAAGAGTAATAGATGGTTGAGTATGTAAGATAAAATGAGAGTTTTCAAGAAGGGAAATGTCACAGAGGAAGGAGTCAGTCAGTATCTTTAGCTTTATGGATAAAAAAAAGGTACACACTTTGTTTAATGAACACACTGCTTTAAGATGTATCACTTTTTAAAAGCATTTTTATTGTCATAGCTAAGAAGTTAGAATTCTGATGTTTTCTTCCTTTGTTATTTTACAGATAAGGCAATAGAAAATTCTGGGTTTTTTTTTTTTTAATGGAAAATGAAAGCTAATTTACTTTGTGTTGCAATATAAATTTTGAAAATTACTATATTCTGTGTACCCTCTTTGAACTGCCTAGATGTTAGTCTCTTGAGCTCTCTAAATGCCTGTTTTATCTTCCCATTTCAGTATTCTAGTTTATACGTGTTTTACGTAACTATGTGGAAATGTCCCTCTTTATTATATGACTTAAAAAAATTGACAAGTAAATTTGTTAGAAATTTTTAAACAAGCAAAGTAAAAGTAAACTTAAAAAGTGTATTATGTACCGTCTCATTTCACCTAATATCTTTTTGGTAATTACTGTCTATCAGGCATTTTGCCTGTCATTGGGAATACAGAAGTAAACAACATCTGTTTGCATTCTTGTGGAGGAAATACACAGAGAGAAGTCGTAGCAGTTTAATGTAAGTGCTAAGGGGAAATACAGAGCAAGATAAGGGAACAAGAGTGGGATGGGTGCAGCTGTTTTAGACAAGGTGGTTGGGGATGATCTCAATGGAAGGTGATATTCCAATACTGAACTGAAGGAAGTGAGGGCACAAGAGAAGGATATGGAGGGTCTGGGATGACTATTGGGATGATAAAGGATGACCTCGAGACTTGGATTTCTTATGATGACTGAGAGGAACAGTGATATAGGATATGATAGGAAATATTCCTGCTGGGAAGAATTGTTATTGTTGTCGTTATGTGCTGTGGAGTCAGATCCGACTGATAGCGACCCCTTCTTGGGTTTCTGGAGTGGTATCACTACGGAAGAAGATTGCCCAACCTTCCTTCTGAGGAGTGGCTGGTGGGTTTGAACCGCCAGCCTTCTGGTTAGCAGTCAAATGCCTTAGGAGGGAGGATATAAGTAGTAACATCATTTGTGGTTAATCTCATAAGCAGTGTATTGTGGCATATGTATTATCCACAATTACCCTGAAAAGATATTAAAATACTGTCTTTGCATTTAAACATTTAATTTGTTTTTCAATATTTCTTGTGGAAGGGAATATTTTTCTTTTATCTCTTTGCACCTTATTCTTACTCTAACTTACTTTTGGTACTCTATGGAGCTTCTTGTCATAGTGGTTAAAGTGCTTGGCTGCTAACCAGATAGTCGTCAGTTTGAACCCCCCAGCCACTTCATGGAAGAAAGATGTGTCAGTCTGCTTCCGTAAAGATTTACAGCCTTGGAAACCTTTTCGGGGCAGTTCTACTTTGTCCTAAGGGTTGCTATGAATGGGAGTTGATTTGGTAACATTGGGGTTTTTGAGTTCCTCTATACTCTGAGGTACTTCTGCAGCCATTAACTCTAGTAACTTTTGATAGTAATTAACTCATCACTCCTAGCTTGCAGGGAAGCTTAAAAATTCAAGTTTCATACCTCCCCCAAAGGCTTTTTGCTATATAATTTTCCTACTCTTTCTTTTCCTCCAGCTCTCTTCCAAATCAAAACTGATCTGTTTTGGGGGTATAGCTCATTATACTGATTCATTCATACTCGAAGGCCCAGCTCTTCTAAAGAGATGAGTTTGTTAATCCCAAGTAAATTATTATTTAATCGATAAGCAGAATGACTAAGAAACTTGTAAGGGAGGGAAGTTTTTAAGAGCTCCATACATGTCTCTCCTCCCTCCCCTTTTTAAATCCCAAAGACACATACAAATAAAATACACCAGAAAAACACTAATCAGCCCTTGTCAGCTCTTACCTTCCTTTCACCTATCAGTCCTTCCTCTTATTCTGTTATGGATGAGACTGATGCAGATAATAGGATGAATTAGTACTGATCCCTGGTTTCAGTGGAGATAGAAACTTTATATATATTCTGTGTAACTCTAAATGAGTATGTGTCTGAGGCAGGAAGGAACCACTTTTCAATATCACCCCACTTTTAAACTCTTATATAAGAGTTGTCTGCCCTTGCCTTTTGGCATAGATCATGTATTGGCTTATATTACAATTTTATATATATACAAAATATGTGTTATATATCATGTATAGAATACATATTATATATTATATAAAATTTGTATTATATAACATTTATAAAGGAAGCTCTAGTGGCATAGTACCTAAGTGCTTTGACTGCTAACCAGAGGGCTGGCAGTTAAACCCACCAGCTACTCCTTGGAAGGAAGATTGGACAATCAGTCTACTTCCATGTTGATACTTCCTTGGAAACCCAAGGAGGGGTTGCTATGAGTCAGATCTGACTTGACAGCAGTGAGTTTGTTTTTATAGTTTGGGAACATTTAAAAAATATATATATATATATGAAATTATGTATATAAGTAAAAACCAAACCAAAGCACTGCTGTTGTGTCAGTCTCGACTCACAGCAACAACACCTCCTTGGGTTTCTGAGGCGATATCTCTATGGAAGTAGATTGCTCAGTCTTCCTTTCAGGGAGTGGCTGGTGAGTTTGAACCAGTATCCTTCTGGTTAGCAGTCAAATGCCTTAGGCATCTTATCTTTATATATATGTGTATGTGTGTGTGTCTTCCTCACATCAACAATCAACATATCTTTATACACACACACATGTGTCTTGTCTTCCCCACAAGACTATAAACTCCCAGTTTTAGGGACTGGATTCTATTCTGTTCTGAGTCCTGTATAAAGCTATCAGAGTGCTTCAGTGCTTTATTCATAGTGTTGTTAAGTAAATGCATGCTGAGTAAAAGAATGAATGAAATACTACTAGAATGTGGAATATGACTTGTTTCTGTCCTACATCTTGGTGTTGCATTGTTCCACTTAGTTTCATAGTTTCCTCTTCTGTAAAATTGGGGAGCTAGTAATCTGTCCCTTCCCCAGCACTGAAGACTTGTTTTGAGGATCAAAGTGCAAATGTACATGAAGGTACTTCAGAATAGGGGAGGCCAATGCATCCAAACCTTCAGTGATGAGCTCTGGGCCATCTGGTTACTGGTTTGAAAGAGAATATGTCTGTTTTCCAGGCAGGGTACCACTTATTCAGAATTGACTGTAGATTTGGAAAAGAAGGGAACAGTGAAGAAAGAGACAGCTTACTCTTTCTTTCAGGGCATTTACTTGCCATCTCTGGCAACAGCTTGGTGGCCTGGAACTGGCATAGAGTGGTGGTGAACTATTAAGACTATGAGGTATCTTCCTCTGCAGATACACGAGAAGTCTTAGTAATCCTTCCAGAAGACTCTATGCACTTGGAGGGATAGGAACTATAGTGGGTATTCAGTAAATATTTATTGAATAAACAAATCAATGGCTTATTGGCCCTGAATTTTGTTCAGTTTTGATTAGCTGTCTTGAATTTTACTGAAACGATGATGAAATTTCTTTTTTTGGAGGCATTTTTTAAAATTGTTTTCATGTTGGTGTAGCATATTGAAAAATATTTCAATTCAGCAGTATCAGAAGCTTCTCCTAATAGGCATTACTTTACTGTTTTAATACTGTCATTATATAGTGCTGTTCCTGAGATATTATAGCTACAAGTTTCAGGAAACTGAGGGAATTGTAGTAAAAATTATGTATATTGTTTTAGGGAGCCATTTAGGTTGAATTGGCATGATAATTTAAAATAAGCTGTGTTTTCTAAGTTACTTCCTTTCAGATGAGCCAAGTTAGTGACATTCAGTAATGTTTTTAATTTCCTTTCATTGTTTAAAATGGGGGCAATATGTTTAATTCCTGCAAGTGTTTCAGTTTTTATTAGCAAAAGTTTTGCTTAAGTGTGAATTGATATTGGCAGTTTGCCTTCTCTGTCTGATTGAAACTCCACGATATCTGTAAGTGTAAAAAGAAGTGTAGCAGGCCGGAAGAGCAGGAGAAAGGGGTAAAACCCAGTCACTAGTGCTCACACGGCTCCCTTGTTACCCTCCCGAGAGGGACCGGGTCTCCGGGAGCAATGTAAGCACGGGCGTAGCACAGAGTAGCAGGCCGGAAGAGCAGGAGAAAGGGGTAAAACCCAGGGAACCAAAGAGAAGAGCAATCAGCCAAAGGGATTAGGTGAGGAGGGGAAACTCAGGGACGCCCAAAGAAGCAGGCCAGAGGAGCAGAAGAAAGGGGATTAAAAGACTGGAAGCCAGACAGAGGAACAGTCAGCCACTGGGACCCAGGTGGGGGGGATAAGAGGGGTCTCAAACAGCAGGACAAACTTGTCTCTCGGTTTGTCCTATTGTGGTGACATGCAGACGTGAGTTTTGAGGCTGAGCCTCTGGTGTTTAAAACCCAGCGAGATGCACCTGGTGCATAGGTAACGGCCCAGTTTATAGACTGAGACAGACTAGGAAGAAGGAAGAGGCCGTCCACTTCTGAAAGAATTGGCCAGGGAAAACCTTATGAATAGCAAAGAAACACTGTTTGGTACATTACCACTGAACCTTGCTCTTGAGCGGAGAATCGCTAAAGCAAATGGAAGAAATGAAAAGGTAAAAGAGCTGAACAGAAGATTTCAAAGAGCAGCTCGAGTAGACAAAGCCAATTACTAGAATGAAATGTGCAAAGACCTGGAGTCTGAAAACCAAAAAGGAAGAACACGCTCAGCATTTCTCAAACTGAAAGAACTGAAGAAAAAATTTAAGCCTCGAGTTGCAATATTGAGAGATTCTATGGGCAAAATATTGAATGATGCAAGAAACATCAAGAGAAGATAGCAGGAATACACAGTCACTGTACCAAAAAGAACTGATCGATCTTCATCCATTTCAGGAAGTGGCATAGGATCTAGAACCAATGGTAATGAAGGAAGAAGTCAAAGCGGCAATGAGAGAACTGGCGAAGAACAAGGCTCCGGGAATTGATGGCATACCGATTGAGATATTTCAACAAACAGATGCCCCATTGGAGGCACTCACTCAGTTATGCCAAGAGATTTGGAAGACAGCTACCTGGCCAACTGACTGGAAGAGATCCATATTTGTGCCCATTCCAAAGAAAGGTGATCCCACAGAATGTAGAAATTATAGAACAATATCATTAATATCACATGCAAGTAAGATCTTACTGAAGATAATTCAGAAACGTTTGCAGCAGTATATTGGCAGAGAACTTCCAGAGGTTCCAGCCGGATTCAGAAGAGGACGTGGAACAAGGGATATCATAGCTGTTGTTAGATGGATCTTGGCTCAAGGCAGGGAATACCAGAAAGATGTTTACTTGTGTTTTATTGACTCTGCGAAGGCATTTGATTGTGTGGATCATGACAAATTATGGATAACATTGAGAAGAATGGGAATTCCCGAGCACTTGATTGTACTCATGAGGAATCTGTACCTTGACCAGGAGGCTGTTGTTCGAACAGAACAAGGGGACACTACATGGTTTAAAATCAAGAAGGGAGTGTGTCAGGGTTGTATTCTGTCTCCACACTTATTCAATCTATATGCTGAGCAAATAATCCGAGAAGCTGGACTATATGAAGAAAAACGTGGTATCAGGATTGGAGGAAGGATCATTAACAACCTGAGATATGCAGACGATACAACTTTGCTTGCTAAAAGTGAGGATGACTTAAGGCACCTACTGATGAAGGTTGAAGAATACAGTCTCAGTATGGATTACATTTCAACATAAAGAAAACAAAAATCCTCACAACTGGACCAATGAGCAGCATCACAATAAATGGAGAGAAGATTGAGGTTGTCAAGGAATTCACGTTGCTTGGTTCTACAATCGATGCCAACGGAAGCAGCAGTCAGGACATTAGATGACGTGTAGCATTGGGAAAGTCAACTGCGAAGGAACTGTTTCAAGTGCTGAGGAGCAAGGATATCTCATTGAGGACTAAGGTGCACCTGACACAAGCCATGATATTTCCAATCGCCTGGTATGCATGTGAGAGCTGGACAATGAATAGGGAAGACCGAAGAAGAGTTGATGCTTTTGAGTTGTGGTGCTGGTGGAGAATGCTGAAAGTACCGTGGACTGCTAAAAGAACTAACAGATCTGTCCTGGAGGAAGTGCAGCCAGAATGCTCCTTGGAAGCAAAAATGGCCAGACTTCGTCTCACCTATTTTGGTCATGTTGTAAGAAGGGACCATTCCCTGGAGAAGGATGTCATGCTTGGTAGGGTGGAGGGTTGACGAAAGAGGGGGAGGCCTTCAACGAGATGGATTGATATGGTGGCTGCGATGATGGGATCGAGTATAGCAGGGATTGTGGCGCTGGCGCGGGATCGGGCTGTGTTTCGTTCTGCTGTGCATGGGGTCGCTATGAGTTGGAAACGACTTGACGGCACTTAACAACAACAACAACAAAAAAGAAAAGAGTGTTGAGAGTTATACATCATAGTGTATGTATTTTTTCTTTATGCTATTAACTTTAGGTCCCTGGGTGACACAATCCTTTGGCAGTCAGCTGCTAGCCTAAAGGTTGGTGGTATGAACCACCCAGTGGCTCTGCAGAAGAAAGACTTGGCAAACTGCTTCTGTAAAGATTACAGGCAAGAAAACCCTATGGAACAGTTTTGCTCTTTAAACCTGGGGTTCCCATGAGTTGGAATTAACTTGAGGGCAACTGATTTTGTTACGTTTTGTTTCTATTAACTTTAAAGGTATTTAACAAATACTTATGTATGCCTATAGCAAAGGAGCTCTGGTGGTGCAGTGTGTAAGGCATTTGACTGCTAACCAGAAGGCTGGCAGTTCAAACCCACCAGCTCCTCCTCGGAAGGAAGGTGGGGCATCTACTTCTGTAGTGATACTGCCTCGGAAACCCAAGGAGGGGTTGCTAAGAGTCGCATTTGACTTGATGGCAGTCAGTTTGGGTTTTTTTTTTCCCTTGGTTTAAATTTCTATCTCCACAGTTAACCATGGCTTAAGGTTAGTGCTTATTTGTGAGTTTCACTTTAGCCTTGTTGGAGTAACCGGTACTGGACTTGCCCTCCCATTGTAAACATCTACACAAGTAGACAAAATAAATGAAACAGCAATGTATAACAAAGATAATCAAACCACAATAAAACCCCAAACTCACCGCCTTTGAGTTGATTTTGACTCATAGTAACCCCCATTGGGTTTCCAAGCCTTCAAGTCTTTATGGAAGTAGATTGCCTCATTTTCCTCCCACGGTGCGGCCGGTGGGTTTGAACTATCAACCTTCTGGTTAGCAACCAAATGCTTTACCCACTATGCCACTAAACCAAATAGAAAAAACAAAAAACCACCAAACTCACTGTTGGCCAGTCAATTCCGAGGCTGTAAATCTTTACGGAAGTAGATTGCCTCATTTTCCTTCCATGGAGTGGCTGGGGGATTTGAACCACTGACCTTCTGGGTAGCAGCCACATACTTTATCCACTGTGCCACCAGAGCTCTTTAAAAAGATAGAACATGATTAAGTAGAACTTGTCATAGGAATGCAAATTTGGAATATTTATAAAACAATCAATGCAATTTACCTTATTAGTAAAGGAGAAAAACCAAATGATTATCTTAGTAGAAACAAACAAACCTGCAAAAAGAACATTTGTTAGCATTCAACATTCTTTCCTTATAAAAACTCTTGGTATACTAGAAATAAAAGAGAACTTCCTCAACCTGATAAAGGGTATTTATGAAAGATCTGCAGATAAAAATCACTGATGAAAAACAATCTTTTCCCCTAAAATGGGGACCAAGCAAGAATATCTGCTTTCTTTACTTCTATTCTCCATTGTACTGGGAATCCAACATAGTGCAATAATTTAAGAAGATATAAAATGTCTGCAGATTGGAATGTCTGCAGATTGGAAAAGAAGAAGTAAAATGATTAAACAAGATGATTGCATAAATATAAATCCCTAAAGGATCTACAAAACACTAGCACTAGTAAGGTCTCAAAATGCAAGGTCAACGTAACTTGCAATGCAACTATCAATGAATAGTTGGGAAAGAAAATTTTAAGTCATTTGTAATAATATTAAACACTCAAATATTTAGTGATAATTTAGTCAAAGTATAAGACTTATACACTGAAACTTATAATGCTAGAGGAATTAAAAAAGACCTACACAGAGAGAGTTACCATGTTTATAGAATAGAAAGCTCACTATCGTTGTATTGATACTTCTCCCAAAATTGATTTCTAAATTAATCCATTTGCAACCATAATCCTGGTAGACTTTTTGTTTGTTTTGGTAGAAATTGACAAGCTAATTTTAAAATTTATTTATTGAACTTCTGCTCAATAAAAATTATAAACTATGAACAAATACAAAATACAAAAAATAAAACTATACCAAAACAAATACTACCTGACCTGTACTGCAGAAATAACCAGAAGTAGGAATATTTTGGAATTCTGGAGATGATTTTTTGCTTAGAAGAAGGGAGTAACATTGGGTAATTGTCTTGTTTTTATTATTTCTACCCTGTGGCTAAATTTCAGTGTGTTACATTCGGGGCAGCTAAAACACTGATACCAATTCCACAGTCTTTCTAGCACAAAGAATTAGAGGGCACAGTTTGTGGTTACCATTGCTGCTGGAATGTGAGGCAAGCATCTCTTCAAAGAAATTCACAGATGAGGATTCTCAAATTCTATGCATAAACTTTGTTGTTTCTTTGAGTCATACGTGTGGAGGAAATGCCAAGCAGCTCCGCTAAGGATAAAAGAATTCAGCTGAGATTTGAGCAGTTGCTAAGAGACTGAATGTACAGTTTTAATCCAGCCAAATTGTGTGTGAAAGCAAAAAAGCCTGGCACATTGGGTCAATGTAACTAAATCCACTGTCTTCAAAATGTAACATTTATAATATGTAGTATATCATCCCAAACTGATCAATAAATGAAGAAGGAAATCAAACGTGAAACATTCACAAGAGAAAAGACAGTCAACGGAGACTGATTCTAAGATGACCTAGACGATAGCATCATTAGACAAGATTTTTTTAAAAGTTACTGTAACTATACTTTATGATGTAAAGGAAAATACACCTGTATAGTTGACAGAATAGGATTTTATAGTAGAGAAAGAAAAACTATAAAAAGGCAAATGAAAATTTTAGAACTGAGCATACAATAACTGAAATAAAAATTTCCCAGGGTGAGATTAAATACTGAATGGAGATAACTGAAGAGAGATTTAATGAATTTAAATAGGTCAGTATAAACTATGTAGTCTGAACAGAGAGAAAAAGTATAAATGATTAGAGTGCCAGAAGGTGAGAGCAAATAGGGCAGAAAAAAAATTTCTCAAAATGTATGAACGTCATAAATCTGTAGATTCAAGAAGCACAATGACCCCTAACTAAGATCAAATTAAGAAAAAATGCTGAAGCACATCATAGTCAACATGGAGAAAATCTTGATAGCAAACAGGGAAAAATTACATTTTAAATAAGGGGAACAATGATCTCTGTCTTGTCCAGTTTCTCATCAGAAACTATAAAGAGCATATGACTGTGGAATAACATCTTTTAAGTGCTGAAAGAAAATAAAAAAAATTAAGTCATAATTCTATATTTAGTGAAAATATCAGTCAAGAACTATGGCCAAATGAAGATATTTTTAAATAAATATAAACAGAGAATATATTGTCTGCAGACCTGCACTATAAAAATAGGAAAAGATGTTCACTGAACTAAAGTGAAGTGATTCCGTGTGGAAAATTGGATGTTCATATAGAAGCAGCATAAAAAATGATAAATGTCAGAATAAATGTAAAATAGCCTCATTTTCCTTTTAAAGTCTTTAAAATACATATGTCAGTTTAAAACAAATTATGAAATTTTATCTTGGCATTTCCCGAACTATGTAGAAAGCACATAGATGTGGATAAATGGATCTCTTTGGTCACAAGGTTTCTACATTTTATGGAAGGGCTACACTGTTAATTCTAAGTAGGTTATGTCCCTGGTGGACAGGTTTCAGTGGAGGTTCAAGACAAAGACAGACTGGGAAGAAGAACGAGACCATCTACCTCTGAAAAAACTGGCCACTGAAAACTTTCTGAATAACAGTGAAACACTATCAGATGTATTACTGGAAAACTTTAGAATAGCCATGAAACCTTGTCTGCTACAGCACTGAAAGTTGAGCCCCTCAGGTTGGAAAGCACTCAAAACACAATTGGGGAAGAGCTGCCTCCCCAAAGTAGAATTCAGCTTAATGATGTGGATGTGGTACAGCTTTCAGGACCTGCATTTACTGATAGAGCATGACTCAACATGGAAAAAAACAGCTGCAAGCATTCATTAATAATCTGAACAAGGAATGTATGAATTACAAATCTAGGAAAATTGGAAGTTGTCAAAAATGAAATGGAACGCATAAAAATAGATATCCTAGACATTAGTGAACTGAAATGGACTGGTATTGGACCTTTTGAATCAGATAATCATATGATCTGCTATGCTGGGAATGACAAATTGAAGAGGAATGGTGTTGCATTCATCCATCGTTAAAAGAACATCTCAAGATCTATCCTGAAGTACAATGCTGTCAGTGATAGGATACTATCCATATGCCTACAAAGAAGACGAGTTAATACTAGTGCTATTCAAATTTATGCACCAATTACTAAAGTCAGAGATGAAGACATTTTTACTAACTTCTACAGTCTGAAATTGACCAAACATTGAATCAGGATGTATTGATAATAATTGGTAATTGGAATGTGAAAGTTGGAAACAAAGAAGACTCATTGGTAGTTGGAAAATATGGCCTTGGTGATAGAAATAATTCCAGAGATTGTGTGACAGAATTTTGCAAGACCAATGACTTACTCATTGCAAATACCTTTTTTCAAAAACATAAACTGCAGCTATATATGTGGACTTCACTAGATGGAATGCACAGGATTCAGATCAACTACATTTGTGGAAGAGGTAATGGAGAAGCTCAATATCTTCAGTTAAAACAAGGCCAGGAGCTGACTGTGGAACAGACCATCAATTGCTCATATGCAAGTTCTGGTTGAAGCTGAAAAAAACTAAAATAAGATTTGACTTACTGAACACAAATGACCAAAGACAAGATGAGTTGTGGCATGCTATTAAGAACATCATACATGAGAAAGCAAACGGTCATTAAAAAGACAGGAAAGGCAGAAAAGACCAAACTGGGTATCAGAAGAGACTCTGAAAGTTGCTCTTAAATGTAGAGTACCTAAGCAAATGAAAGAAATGCTGAAATAAAATAACAGAAGGTTTCAAAGAGCAGTTCAAGAAGACAAAGTCAAGTATTATAATGAAATATGCAAAGACCTGGAGTTAAAAACCAAAACGGAAGAATGTGTTCAGCATTTCTCAAGATGAAAGAAGTGAAGAAAAACTCAAGCCACAAGTTGCCATAGTGATGGATTCTGTGGGCAAAATATTGAACGATTAAGAAACATCAAAAGGAGATGGAAGGGTTCCACAGAGTCACTGTAATCAGAAGTAATCGGGTGATATCCAACTATTTCAGGAGGTGACATACAATCAAGAACCAATAGTAGTGGAGGAAGAAGTTGAGGCTGCACTGAAGGAATTGGCAAAAAACAAGGCTCCAGGAATTGACCAAATACCCATTGAAATGTTTCAACAAATGGATGCGGTGCTGGAGGTGTTTCCTTGTCTGTGCTAAGAAATTTGGAAGACAGCTACCTGGCCAACTGACTGGAAGAGATCCATATTTGTGCCCATTCCAAAGAAAGGTGATTCAACAGAATGTGGAAATTATCGAACAATTTAATTAATGGCAGGGTGGTGTTTTATTCTCTTGTATGAGTTACAGCACCTAACAACAATAACAGGTTATGAAAAATTAAGGATGTATATTGTTTACCCTAGAGCAACTGCTTAAAAAAATGCAAAGGCATGTAACTAAAAATCCAATTATAAGTTAAAATGGAAGTGTAAAATTTATGAACATAATCTAGAAAGGAGACAGGAAAAGCAATACAATAGAACAAAAAATAAATGGCAAAATAGTATATCTAAATCCAACCATATCAATATTTACATTAAATAATAATGAGTAAATTCTTTAATTAAATGGCAAACATTGTCAGAAATGAAAAAAAGGACAAGACTCAACTGTATAGACAAATAGAGCTATTTTATAATGAAGATAAAAGACAATTTATCTGGAAGAGAAAACAGTCATAAATATGTATTGCTTAATAACAGCTATAAAATACATGGAATAAATATTGACAGTTAAAATGAGAAATAGTTACATAGTCATAGCTGGGGATTTTTATACCCTTTTCTCAGCAATTCTTTTTTTTTTTTTT
>NW_006921641.1:3102217-3118475 GCF_000298275.1 Orycteropus afer afer | reverse complement strand
TGTTCTATAAATTCTAGAGATAAGTCCCTTGTCAGATATGTTATTACCAAATATTTTTTCCCAATCTGTAGGTTCTCTTTTGACTCTTTTGGAGAAGTCTCTCAGCAATTCTTAAAACAAGTAGACAAAAACAGTAATTATATAGATAATTTGGGTAGCACTGTCAGCCACCGTGATCTAATTGATTTTTACAGAACAGTACACCCAGCATAGAAGGTCTTTTGAAATGCATGTGGTATGCTTAGCAAGATAGACCATCTGCTAGGCCTGTAAGACAAGTCTCAATAAATTTTAAAGAATTGACATCATATGGAATATATTCTCTTTCCCTAGTAGAAGTAAATTTGACATAATTAGCTAGTAGATATCTAGAAAAACTCTAAATACTTGAACATTAAAAAATTAAACTATATACTTAGTTTGTGGATCAACAATGAAATAAGGGGAATTTATATGGAAACACAGAAGGGCCTAAAAGAGCCATAACTATTTTGAAAACAAAGAACCAATATTGAAGGGCATACACCATTTGATTTAAAGACTTGTGATAAAGTTAAAATAATCAAGGCATTGCAGTATTGGTGTAAGTATAAGCATATTGATCAGTGAAACAAAAATGACTGTGTTGCAGTGAACCCCCATATATAGTGCATGCTGTGCATATGTACTTACTCAACATGTGGCTCTGGAACTACTACATCTCCTTATGGTAGGAAAAACCTTGACTGAGAACTCAGTTATAAAAATTGAGTGAACTAAATGTCAATCATCAATCTAAATTTAAAAGATAAGACTAGAAATCTACTATAAAAATGAAGAGAAAATTATTGAAGTTTTGGAGTGGTGAAATTTTATTTTTTGGCTAGGATGCAAAATGTGTGAACTATAAGAAGAAAATAAATTGGACTTCATTAAAATGAAAACTGCTCTTTGAACTAAGTAATTACTAAGTAAATGAAAAGACAAGCCACAGACTGGGAGAAAATATTCACTCTACCTATATCTCTAGTTTTCAGCAGAGCTTCCAGACTAAGAAAGGATTGGAAGAAGGAAGGGACCATCTACTTCTTAAAGAATTGTGAAAACCTTATAAATAGCAGTGAAACATGCTCGAAGCATTTACTCATCTCTGCCACAAAATTTGAAAGACAGCTACCTGGCCAACTGACTGAAAGAGATCCATATTTGTATCTATTTCAAAGAAAGATGATCCAGCAGAATGTGAAAATTATCAAACAATATCATCAATATAACACACAAGTAAAAACCTTGCTGAAGATAATTCAAAAACGGTTGCAGCAGTATATTGACAGGAAACCTCCAGAAATGTGAGCTAGATTCAGAAGAAGATGTGGAGTGAGGGATATCATTGCCGATTTCAGATGGATCTTAGCTGAAAGTAAAGGATACCAGAAAGATGTTTACTTGTGTGTTATTGACTGTGCAAAACCACTAAATTGTGTGGATCATAACAAATCATGGATAACACTGAGAAGAATGGGAATTCCAAAACACTAATTGCTCTCATGAGAAACCGGTACATAGACCAAGAGGCTGTCTTTCAAACAGAACAAGGGGATTCTGCATGGTTTAAAATCAGGAAGGAGTGCATCAGGATTGTATTCTTTCACCAGATTTATTCAGTCTGTAGCTGAGCAAATAATCTGAGAAGCTGCACTGTACGAAGAAGAACATGGCACCAGGGTTGGAGGAAAGATTCATTAACAGCCTGGGATATGCGTATAACACAGCTTTCCTGCTGAAAGTGAAGATGACTTGAAGCACTTAAAACTACAATTTGCAGTATGGATTACACCTCAGCATAAAACGAAAATCCTCACAACTGGTCCAATGAGCAGCATCACAATAAATGGAAAAAAGATTGAAGTTGCCAAAAGCTTTCATATTACTTGGATTCACAGTCGACAACAATGGAAGTAGCAGTTAGGAAATCAGACAACTTTGAACTTGGCAAACCTGCTGCAAAAGACCTCTTTAAAGTGCTGAAGAGCAAAGATGTCTCTTTGAAGATTAAAGGCATATAACAATAACAACAACAGCAACATCCCAAACTCACTGCTGTCAAGTGGGATCCGACTCACAGCGACCCCTCCTTGAGTTTCTGAGGCAGTATTACTACCGAAGTAGATTGCCCAATCTTCCCAAGCCATGGTGTTTTCAGTCATCTCATATGCATGTGAAAGCTGGACAGTGATTAAGGAAGACTGAAGAAGAGTTGAGGCTTTTGAATTGTGGTGTTGGAGTATACGGAAGGTACTGTGGACTGCCAGAAGAACTAACAAATCTGTCCTGGAATAATTGCAGCTGGATTGTTCCTTGGAAGCAAGAATGGCCAGACTTTGTCTCACCTACTTTGGTCAATCAGAAGTGACCATTCCCTGGGGAAGGATATCATGCTGGGTAAAGTGGAGGGTGAGCAAAAAAGGGGAAGACTGACCCATAACGAGATGGATTGATGCAGTGGCTGCAACGATGGGCTCAAGTATAGCAAGGATCGTGAGGCTGGTGCAGGACCAGGTAGTATTTCGTTGTTTTGTCCATAGGGTCCCTATGGGTCGGAGCTGACTTGATAGCACCTAACAACGACAACATATACATCTAGTATCTGGAATAAATAAGACTTTTACAACTCAGTAAGGAGCTCTGGTGGTGTAGGAAGACATTTTGCTGCTAACCAGAAGGTCAGTGGTTGAAATCCACCAGCTGCTCTGTGGGAGGAAGATGATGCAATCTCTTTCCATAAGATATACAGCCTTGGAATCCCAGTGGTGGTCTCTGTGAGTCTTAATCAACTTGATGGCTGTGGGTTTGTTGTTTTTTGGTTTTATAATTCAATAAAACAAACAACTCAGTACAAATGGACAGAGATTTCAACAGACACTTTAGCAAACATACATTAATGATCAGTAAGGCCATGAGAAGATGTTTAATACCATTAGTCATCAGGGAAATGCACATTAAAACCATAGTGAGATACTAGTGCACCACCAGTATATCAATACAGTTATGAAAAGACTGACAACTCCTAGGTTATTGTGGAGTACTTAGAGCTTTTATACCTTACTGGTGATAATGTAAAGTGATACAACCACTTTGGAAGCACTTTGGCATTTTCTCATATAAATAATCATCAACTCCATTCTCGTTTACCCACAAGAAATGAAAACTTATGCCTCCTCAAGGACTTGTGCACAAATGCTTATAGTTGTTTCATTCATAATAACTTAAAAGTAAAAACAGCTCAAATGTCCAATTAGTAAATGAATGATGAACTGAGGCATATTCATCTAAGGAAATACTACTCAGCAATAAAAAGGAACAAATAAGTGATATATTCAGAAGCATGGCTGATTTTCCAAAATATTACATTGAGTTAAAGAAGCCAGACTGTATGATTACATTTAATCAGAATTCTAGAATAGACAAAGCATATGATATTGACAGAAAGGACATCATAGAGTGATTGCAAAGGGAAACAAGGGAATTTTCTGGGCTGATGCATATTTTCTGTTACCTTCATTTTTTGGTGTTGGTTAAATAAGGTATATCCATTTGTCAAAACTGAACACACTTTAAATATAAATGGATATTTGTAGTTGTCTTATATTTTATTTAGTAAAGTCACTAAGAATAACCTAAAGGGAAAAGTGTGTATGTGTTATTTACAGATGTAATATGTAAGATGGATTAGTTTATCGAAATAGATTTGTGTTTCAGTATAGATTCATCCTTGTCATCCGTTTAGAAGTAAATGCAAAGTAGCCCATCTAATGAGTGAACTAGAAAGAGTATATGAAGATAAGAGTAAATTTTCAGTAGGAAATTACTCACTGTTCATACTCATTATGAAGTTTTCTGCAAGATTAGGCTAATGTTACCTAGATATTTTTAGAAACCTCAATTCAAAAGAAGTTTCAAATTTAGGTGTTCTGTTTAGAGCTTCAGTTAGAGAAAGTTTCATTCTCAGCATTTAACACAGGCAGTTCAAGTTAAAAAAAATGTTTGATTTTTTTTTTTTTTCCTTTTTAAGAAAAATAGCCAAGATAAATATAAAACCTAAGGAGTTCATAGGGCAGAAACTTGATTATACAGTGTTGTTGTTGTTGTTGAAACCTCCTGCAAAAGACCTCTTTAAAATTCTAGAAAAGCGAAGATGGTACTTTGATAGACTAATGTGCACCTCACCCAAGCCATGATCTTTGCAGTTGCCTCATATGCATTTGAAAGCTGGACAATGAAAAAAGAAGACAAGAATGAATGCATTTCAGTTAGGTGTTGTTGAAGGATATTGGATGTATTGTGGACTGCTAGAAAATATGAACAAATCAATCTTAGAAGAAATACAACCAGAATGGTAAGGTGGAGGTTTGGAAAAGGCAAGGTAAACCCTTGGTGAGATAGATTAAGACACTGGCTGAAACTATGGGCTCAAACATAGTATTCAGTTGATACAAGATAGGAGCTCTGGTAGTGTAGTGCCTAAGGCACTTGATTGCTAACCAGAAGGCTGGCGTTCAAAGCCACCAGCTAGCTACTTCTTAGAAGCAAGATTGGGCAGTCTACTTCTGTAGTGATACCACCTCGGAAACCCAAGGAGGGATCACTATGAGTCAGATCTGACTTGACAGTGAGTTTGGTTTGGTTTTGATGGTGCAGTACTGTGCAGCATTTTGTTCTGTTATACATAAGATCACTCTAAGTCTGAGTCAACTCGAAGGCAACTGATGACAACAATGTAATTAAGATGGAAATAACATTTGATATTAAGAAGTACCTTTAAACTTAGGCTTTGTGTTTCTGCTTTTTCACCATCATTGAAGCTAAAGCCCATAGGCTTTTTGACATTGTAAATTAATATGGATGAAAAATTTACTCTAAAAAAATTTATTTTTTAATAAAAATCTGCTGTTTATAATAAGGTGAAAGGTGCACCTGGTAGTGCTGATGAACTGGCATCTCCAAAATGCAGAGAAAGTCTGTCTTTTTCTGAGTCAGCCAAGTGGTCAAATACTAGATCTCTGTTGTCTTTGCTTTCTATATGAAAATTTGCAAATCAAAGACAGCACAGTTTTAAAAGCTGGATACCTAGAAGCCAAACTTGATACTAGGTATTGTGGAAGAAATACATAAGACATAAGTCTTGCCTTCTTGGAATTTTTAATTTAGCTGAGATCAGATAAACTTACCAAAATGTAATTAGCAATACCAAGCAATTTAAGCCACAAATTGGTAGTATAAATCCACTAATTGCTTTGCAGAGAAGAGAATATTTAGGACAAAGCAGTCAAAGAAGCCTTTGTTCACTAGGATGTATTTGAGTTGAGCCTTGAAAGACAGATGATATTTGATGGAATAATAAATAGCATGAGTAAAGGCAGTAAAGGAAGAGGGTATACAGGTAGTCCATGACTTACAATGGGGTTCTATTCTGACTCTCTTTAAGTGGATTCTGACAGAAGGTGAATACTTCATTTTAGTTTTAGTTTTCATTATTAGTACCTTTTATTATCATTCTGGTGCTGAAGTGGTTAAAGTATTCAGTTGCTAACCAGAAGGTCTGTGGTTTGAAAGCACCAGCCACTCCATAGGGGAAAGATGAGGCAGTCTGTTTCCCTAAAGATTTGTTGTTGTTTTTGTTGTTTGCCGTCGAGTCGAACTCGACTCCTAGCGACCCTTCCTTGGATTTCCAAGGCAGTATCACTACGGAAGTAGATTTCCCAACCTTACTTCCGAAGAGTGGCTGGTGGATTTACAGCCTTGGAAACACTATGGGGGTCTCTATGAGTCTCAGTCAACTCGATGGCAGTGGGTTTATTATTATCAGCATTTTTATAATTCCAATCTTTATTTATCTTTGAGGGTTGTTGTTGTTGTTAGGTGTCAGCTCTGATTCATAGTGACCCTGTGCACAACAGAAGGAAACACTGCCTGGTCCTTTGCCAGCTCCATGATCCTTGCTATACCTGAGCCCATCATTTTAGCCACTGTGTTAGTCCATCTTGTTGAGAGCCTTCCTCTTTTTCATTGATGCTCCACTTTACAAAGCAAGATATCCTCCAGGGAATGGTCTCTTCTGACAACATGATCGAAGTAGGTGAGACAAAGTCTGCCCATTCACTTCCAACGAGAATTCCAGCTGCATCTCTTCCAGAACAGATTTGTTTGTTTTTTTGGCAGTCTGTGATACTTTCAGTAGTCTTCATCAAAACCACAACTCAAAAGCATCAACTCTTCATTGGTCTTCCTTACTCATTTTCCAGCTCGCAC
Source organism: Orycteropus afer afer (assembly GCF_000298275.1). Classification (NCBI taxonomy): domain Eukaryota; kingdom Metazoa; phylum Chordata; class Mammalia; order Tubulidentata; family Orycteropodidae; genus Orycteropus; species Orycteropus afer. The sequence continues at coordinate 3,112,187 of NW_006921641.1, read as the reverse complement.
GTGCATATGAGGCGATTGAAAATACTATGGCTTGGGTTAGGTGCACCTTTGTCTTTAAGGAGACATTTTTGGTCTTCAGTACTTGAAAGAGGTCTTTTGCAGCAGGTTTGCCCAGAGCAGTACATCATCTGATGTATTGACTGCTCTTCCATTGGTGTTGTGGAACCGAGTAATATGAAATCTTTAACAACTTCAATCTTTTCTCCATTTATTGTGATTCTGTTTATTGGTCCAATCCTGAGGAGTTTCATTTTCTTTATGTTGAGATGTAATCCATACTGCAGACTGTAGTCTTTAATCTTCATCAGTAAGGGCTTCAAGTCATCCTCACTTTTAGCAAGTGAAGTTGTTTGTCTGCATATAGTAGGTTGTTGACGAGTCTTCCTCCAATCCTGATGCCACATACTCATTCATATAGTCCAGCTCCTTGGATTATTTGTTCAGCATACAAGTTGAATAAGCATGGTGAAAGGATACAACCCTGACACACTCCCTTCTTGACTTTAAACCATGCAGTATCCCCTTGTTCTGTTTGAACAACAGCTTCCTGGTCTATGTGCAGGTTGCTAATGAGCACAATCAAGTGTTCTGGAATTCCTATTCTTCTCAATGTTATCCACAATTTGTCATGATCCACACAGTCGAATGCTTTAGCATAGTCAATAAAACACAAGTAAACATCTTTCTGGTATTCTTTGCTGTCAGCCAAGATTCAACTGACGTGAACAATGATATCTCTTATTCCACGTCCTCTTCTGAATCCAGCTTGCATTTTTAGATGTTCTCTGTCAGTGTACTGCTGCAACTATTTTTGAAGTATCTTCAAACTTGCATGTGATATTAATGATATTGTTTGATAATTTTCACATTCTGTGGGATCACCTTTCTTTGAAATGGGTACAAATACGGATCTTTTCCAGTCTGTTGGCTAGGTAGCTGTCTTCCAATTTTCTTGGCATAGACGAGTGAGTGCCTCTAGCGTGGCATCCATTTGTTGAAACATCTCAGTGGATATTCCATCAATTCCTGGTGCCTTGTTCTTTTGAAGGAATCTTCAGTGCAGCGTTGACTTCTTCCTTCAATACCATTGGTTCTTGATCATATGCCACCTCCTGAAATGGATAAACATAGACCAGTTTTGGTACAGTGATTCTGTGTATACCTTCCATCTTCTTTTGATGCTTCCTGCATCATTCAATATTTTGTCCATAGAATCTTTCAGTATTCCAACTCGAGGCTTGACATTTTTCTTCTGTTCTTGCAGCTTGCGAAATACTGAGCATGTTCTTCCCTTTTGGCTTTCTAACTCCAGGTCTTTGCTCATTTCATTATCATATTTGACTTTGTCTTCTTGAGCTGCTCTTTGAAATCTTCTGTTCAGCTCTTTTATCCTGTCAATTCTTCCATTTGCTTTAGCTACTCTTTGTTCAAGGGCAAGTTTCAGAGTCTCTTCTGACATCCATTTTGGTCTTTTCTTCCTTTCCATTTTTTTAAATGACCTGTTTTCTTCATGGATGATGTTCTTAATGTCATCCTACAATTCCTCTGTTTTTTGGTCATTAGTGTTCAGTGCATCAAATCTATTTTTTAGACAATCTCTAAATTCAGAAGGGATATAATCAAGGTCATATTTTGGCTGTCATGGACTTGTTTCAATTGTTTTCACCTTCAGCTTGAACTTGCATATAAGCAACTGATGGTCTGTTCCACAGTCAGCTCCTGGCCTTGTTTCGGCTGAAGATATTGGTCTTCTCCATTGTCTATTTCCACAGATGTAGTTGGTCTGATTTCTGTGTTCTCCATCTGGTGAAGTCCATGTGTATAGCTGTCATTGGTGTTGTTGAAAAAAGGTATTTGCAATGAATAAGTCAGGAGTTCTGGTAGCATAGTGCCTAAGGCACTTGACTGCTAACCAGAAGGCTGGCGGTTCAAACCCACCTTGGAAGGAAGATGGGGCAATCTACTTCCATAGTGATACTGCCTCAGAAACCCAAGGAGGAGTGGCTATGATTCGAGGTCAACTCGACGGCACATAACAGCAACAACAATGAATAAGTCGTTGGTCTTGCAAAATTCTATCATGCAGTTTCCAGTGTTATTTCTATCACCAAGGCCAAGTTTTCCAACTACCAGTGATTCTTCTTTGTTTCCAACTTTTGCATTCCAGTCACTAGTGATAATCAGTACATCTTGATTGCATGTTCAGTCAATTTTAGACTGCAGAAGTTGGTAAAATCTTCAGTTTCCTCATCTTTGACATTGGTGGTTGGTGCGTAAGTTTGAATAATAGTAGTATTAACTGGTCTTCCTTGTAGGTGTATGGATATTATCCCATCACTGATAGCATTATACTTCAGGATAGATCTTAAAACATTCTTTGTGTTGATGAATGCTGCACAATTCCTCTTCAATTTGTCATTCCTGGCCTAGTAGATCATATGGTTGTCTGATTTAAAATGGCCAAAACCAGTCCATTTCAGCTCTTTATTGCCTGTAATATCCATCTTTGCATTCCATTTCATTTTTGGCAACTTCCAATTTTCCTAAATTCATACTTTGTACATTCCAAGTTCCAATTTTTAATGTCCTAATTCAGGAAGTGGTGCTAGTTGAACACACCCAATTTCTTAGGCATTGTTTCAAACTATATTTGGATTTAACCAATACTTGCAGTTTAGTTAGGTGCTGTCAAGTTGGTTCTGAACCATAGCGACCCTATTTACAACAGAATGAAACACTATCTGGTCCTGTACCATCCTCACAATTGTTGCTATGCTTGAGCTCATTGTTTTAGCCATTGTGTCATTCCATCTTGTTGAGGGTCTTACTCTTTTATGCTCTGATGCTCTACTTTACCAAGCATGCTGTCCTTTTCCAGGCACTGGTCCCTCCTGATAACATGACCAAAATATGACAGGCAAAGTCTCGCTATCCTTCTAAGAAGCATTCCAGCTGTAGCTCTTTTGGCAGTCCATGATATATTTAATATTCTTCACCAAAACCACAATTCAGATGCATTAGTTCTTCAGGCTTCCTTATTCATTGTACAGCTTTCACATGCATATGAAGTAATTGAAAATACCTTGGCTTGGGTCAGATAAACCTTAGTCCTCAAGGTGACCTTTTTGCTTTTTAATAGTTTAAAGAAGTCTTTTGCAGCAGATTTTCCCATTTGCAATAAATCATTTGATTTTTTGACTTCTGCCTGTATGGGTGATGACTATGGATCCAAATAAAATGAAATCCCTGACAAGTTCAATATTTTCTGTTTATTGTGATGTTATTTACTGGTCCAGTTGTGAGGACTTTTGTTTTCTTTATGTTGACGTATATTCCATACTGAAGACTGTTGTCTTTAATCTTCATCAGTCAGTGCTTCAAGTCTTCTACCTTTCAGCAAGCAAGGTTGTGTCATCGCCACATCATAGGTCGTTAATTAGTCTTCCTTTAATCCTGATTCTGCATTCTTCTTCATATTGTCCAGCTTCTTGGATTATTTGCTCAGCATACAGATTGATAAATATGGTGAAAGGATACAACTCCATTGTACACTTTTCCTATATCCCCTTTGTTCTGTTTGAATGACTGCCTCTTGATCTGTGTTCCAGTTCCACAGGTGCATAATGAATTGTTCTGAAATTCTCATTCTTTGCAGTATTGCTGTGATTTGTTATGACCCACACAGTCGAATGGCTGTGTCAGGGAATGCCAATCTAACACAGGTAAACATCTTCCTGGTATTTTAACAGAACAGCATGCTATAATAATTTGCACCTGGTTATTTTCAAGTTAATGCTGTCTGTAACATTTTACCAAAATTTGCATGGAGCTGTCAGACAAGGACATGATTTAATCATAGTTGAACATCATTTGGGGATGTGTCACTTGGGAAGGATTTTAAGTTGAATATTTGTGTAATTGAAAAGCTCATTACTTTGCCCAGCTGCTATTGCACAGTATGTCAGTGTACATAGCTAGTGAGCGTTAGACATTTAGATTTTAAAATAACTAACACCAGTATGTTTTCTATTGAGTCAATTAGTCATACACTGGCAAGTTGAGTACTTATATAATGCTTTCAAGGAATGGTCACAGCTTAATTTTTCCTTTGATAATTTGCCTTCTAATGGAGTTGCCTCAAAAGGTGGCAACTTGCTTCCCCAAATGGTGAATAAAATCCTTTTACAGTTGAGTAGTTACTGTATTTCCCTGTGAAAAAAGGCTAACTCTTTCAGTAATACTTATTAAGACTTTTAGTAATCTCTGTTATTTAGGACCAGTGTTAGAACAAACTATGCAGAAATTAAAGTATTTTTGAGGAACTAATGTGAATTGTTGGAAGCAAAATATAAATTATAAGAACTAGCAACATGTAAAATGGGTTCTTTATGGGAAACAGAGAATGAGATAATAAAAATAGGGAATTAACTAACTTTGTGTTAGTTTTATAGAAACTCATGAGAACCTTTTCATACAGTTAAATAACCCAGCTTTTGGGAAATGAATTGTGAAATTTGGGAGATGTTGAGTATGCATACAGAACACTTTATCCAAAATATCATTAGTGGCTTTTTTTAAAACAGTGTAATACTAGTTTGTGCACAGTTATATTTTCATCATAGTTTCCCTTTTTAGACCTTTAGCAACACTGGCCTGAGTATAGGATTCAAGTCTTTTTTTTTTTTTTTTTTAATGCTTAGTCAATAGTGATTTTGTTAAATATATACTATTTTTTTATTTCCTAGATGCCATCTTTCCATAGAAAGATATCATAAATTATCTTTCACAGAACATGGAGCAGTCACTAAAATTTCTTAGTCTCTAATAGTCTCCAATATATTTTGTTTCCTGCTCACACTGATAACTGTTACCTAGAATTATATGCTAATAAGAATTGTGTTGGCTTATATTTCAGAACTACAACACCAATCTCATCATGTTGATTCTATTTATAGTAGCCTTTTAAGACAGAGTAGAACTCCACCTTAGGGTTTCCATAAATCTTTAGGGAAGCAGACTGCCTCATCTTTCTCCTTTGGGGTGGCTGATGGATTCATACTTCTGTTTTGGTTAGCAGACAGTGCTTTAACCACAGCACCACCAGAGCTCCCCTGGCTTGTATTTAGGTACTATTTTTTTCAGTCACTCATTGCCTCTTAGTATCAAAACTGAAGTTGTGGGTTTATTTAACCTCTTACATGTAAGATACCTTACTATTCCTGATCGGATGAGTTATGCTACAATTTGATATTTGTCAACATCTCCTTTTATCTTTATTAGATTTTTGGTACCTAAGCAGTTTATTTCTTCTCAGATACTTCTCTCTTATACTTTCATTGATTAGTAAAGAAAGTCAGGTGACTTAATTGCTACTAGATTTTAATAATACTTTGAGAGGTATTTCAGTGTATATGAAATCTATAATAATTGCAATCAATTTAATGTTAATTCAAAATATAAAAATAACCAGAATTCAACAAAGATATATTAAAGAATCCATGCTGTTGTTGTTCCTTCACTATTACAGCAGTTGGAGGTAGAATAAACTTTGGCTGTATTTTAGGCCAGTTCTTTTCTTTTTATGGATAAGCCATTTTTGTCCTAGAGAGATTGATCACTTACTCATAGGCACATAGATAGATAATGGCGGGAATGTAGGGGAACCCAGTCTAACTTAGGAAAGAATTTAATTTGTAGATTTTTATAACACACCATAAAGTATTATGTTAGAACCTTACTATGCTGTTATTTGCTATAAAGCAAATGGAATCTTATTAAAATGAAATTTTTATAGCTGAAAGTAGTCTTATGGACCATTGTGTCTAATGTCACTGTTATATAGATGAAGAACTGAAGTCAAATACCTTTTCTAAGGCTTGGGCTATATATAGTTAATTGATAGCATGGGCTAGAGTCCAATTCTTATTTAAGGACATTTTTTCACTTTGTTATACCTCCTGTTTAAAACTATGTCATGTGTCACAAGTTAGGAGTGACTTATTTTTGAAAAGTTCATAAGTTTATTTGGCATATGGAGGATATTGTCTTAAAGGAAAAATATTATACTACTTAGATTTCTGAGCTGCCTCACAAAAACTTAAATGGAACCACAGTGTACTTTTATTACTAATTATAAAACCAAAGCAAACCCAGTGCCATCAAATTGATTCTGACTCTTGGTGGCCCTATAGGAAAGAGTAGGGTTTCCAACGCTGTAAATCTTTACAGAAGCAGACTGTCACATCTTTCTTCCGGATCAGCTAATCAGTTAGAATTTCTGACCTTTTGGTTAGCAGCCAAATGCTTTAAGCACTGTGCCACCAGAGTTCCTTGTTATGTTGTTGTTAGGTGCTGTTGAATCATCTCCAACTCATAGCGACCTTATGCACAGCAGAACGAAACACTGCCTGCTTCCGCGCCAGTTCAATGATCCTTGCTATACTTGAGCCCATCGCCGTAGCCACTGTGTCAGTCCATCTTGTTTAGGGCCTTCCCCTCTTTCGTTGACCCTCCACCTTACCAAGCATGACATCCTTCTCCAGAGAATGGTCCCTTCTGACAACATGACCAGAGTAGGTGGGATGAAGTCTGGCCATTCTCATTTCCAAGAAACATTTGGCTGCACTTCCTCCAGTACAGATTTTTTAGTTCTTTTAGCAGTCCATGGTACTTTCAGCATTCTTCCCCAGTACCACAACTCAAAAGTCTTCTTTGGTCTTCCTTATTCATTGTCCAGCTCTCACATGCATAAGAGGTGATTGAAAATACCATGGCTTGTTTCAGGCATACCGTAGTTCTCAAGAAGATATCTTTGCTCCTCAGCACTTGAAAGAGGTCCTTTGGAGCTGATTTGCCCAGTGCTATACGTCATGTGATGTCCTGCTGCTTTCATTGGTGTTGATTGTAGAACCAAGCAATGTGAAGTCTCTGACAACTTGAATCTTTTTTCCATTTATCGTAATGCTGCTTATAGGTCCAGTTGTGAGGATTTTTGTTTTCTTTATATTAAGATATAATCCATACTGCAGACTGTATTCTTCAGCATTCATCTGTAAGTGCTTCAAGTCATCCTCACTTTCAGCAAGCAAAGTTGTATCGTTATCATATTGCAGGTTGTTAATGATTCTTCCTCCAATCCTGATGGCAAATTTTTCCTCATATAGTCCAGCTTCTCAGATTACTTGTTCAGTATACAGATTGAATAAGTATGGTGAATGGACACAACCCTGACGCACTCCCTTCTTGATTTTAAATCATGCAGTGTCACTTTGTTCTGTTTGAATGACAGCCTCCTTGTCTATGTACAGGTTCCTCATGAGTACAATTAAGTACTCTGGAATTCCCATTCTTCTCAGTGTTACCCATAATTTGTTATGATCGACACAATCAAATGCTTTTGCACAGTCAGTGAAACATAAGTAAACATCTTTCTGGTATTCTTTGATATAGGCAAGATCCATCTGACATCAGCAGTGATATCCCTCGTTCCACGTCCTCTTATGTATGAATCCAGCTTACCTTTCTTGAAGTTCTTTGTCAATGTACTGCTACAACCATTCTTGAATTATTTTCACCAAGATTTTACTTGCATGTGATATTAATGATATTTGATAATTTCCACATTCTTTGGGATCACCTTTCTTTGGAATGGGTACAAATATGGATCTCTTCCAGTCGGTTGGCCAGGTAGTTGTCCTCCAGATCTCTTGGTATAGCTGAGTGAGTGCCTCTAGCCATTTGTTAAAACATCTCAATGGGTATTCTGTCAATTCCTGGAGCGTTGTTCTTCTCCAATTCCTTCAGTGCAACTTCAACATCTTCCTTCAGTACCATTGGTTCTTGATCATATGCCACTTCCTGAAATGGATGAACATCGACCAGTTCTTTTTGGTACAGTGACTCTGTATATTTCTTCATCTTCTTTTGATGTTTCCTGCATCCTTCAATATTTTGCTCATAGAATCTTTCAGTATTGCAACTTGAGGCTTACATTTTTTCCTCAGTTCTTTCAGCTTGAGAAATGCCGAGCATGTTCTTCCCTTTTAGTTTTCTAAATCTAGGTCTTTGCACTTTTCATTATAATAATTGGCTTTGTCTTTTCAAGCTGCTCTTTGAAATCTTCTGTTCAGCTCTTTTATCTTGTCATTTCTTCCATTTGCTTTAGGTACTCTCCGGTCAAGAGCAAGTTTCAGAGTCTCTTCTGACATCCATTTTGGTCTTTTCTTCCTTTCTTGTCTTTTTAATGACTGTTTTCTTCACTGATGATGTTCTTGATGTCATCCTACAATTCTTCTGGTTTTCGGTCACTGATATTCAGTGTGTCAAATCTGTTCTTTATTTGGTCTCTAAATTCAGTGGGGATATATTTAAGGTCATATTTTGGCTCTCGTGGACTTGTTTTAATTGCTTTAACTTGAGTCCCTAAGCATCAGTCATTGAATTTTCATTTCTGTTTCAGAAGAAGCACTTTTGTACACCTCTGCCTCTTGTGTAGAAGGGGATGAAAAAGAAAATCATATTCTCTGACCTTTTCTTTGGTCTAAAAATAGTACTTACAGTGTGCTAGGACGTATGCATGTAAGGCACTGGAGAACAAAATAATGGGTTCTCTGCCCTGAAGAAACTGGACTGGATGCAGTGATAGAGAATCCCTGGGTAGATATGGTGTCACTTATGTAAGGTGATCAAACAACACTCTTTGAGGACAGAGTCAGTCATGGAGGCAGAGAGTGGTCCCTTCTCACAATCTAAAATGAATGCATTTAGGAGCAGTAATCTCCTAATGTGGGCATGGGCATAGACACTGGATCTACACTTTTCATACCTATGTATACATTATAGCTTGAGTCTTCACCAGCTCGGCATAACCTATGAGTTATGTGGCTTAGGTTGATGCTCTTTCCATTGGATTTGGTTGTTGAACTAATAGACTGAAATATTTTTTTAAATATAATTTTCCTAAAGAGTCAGTGGAGCATTATAACATAACTGGTTTCGTTTTCTTTTCCTTAACACCTCATATTATCATTGATTCTTCCCTCATGAGCAGCAGTGTTTTATAAAATCTGTTACACATAGTCTGAGTATAGTTGCCTTCTATCAGAAAGACTTTCTTAAGTGTGTTTTCCCTAGCCAAACAGATATAAGATAAATGCATTCTTCAGTGATACCATTATGCAGTCTTTTCCTTCTTTAAAGCTTTTCAAATGTCTATCTGTCAGATTGCGTTTTACTTTCAGTGTTTAGTGAAAATGTTTTGCTTGACCTTCACATAAAAGTCTCAGGCAAACCTCTTGTTCTCATGCCAGCATGGAAAATAGTCTGACTTTGTTGTTTTTCTTAGGAAAAGATTTTCCTGCTTTGTGTGCAAGTCTTTGAGACAGCCTTCTTAAAACTGAGCTTTAACTCAAACAAACCTGTGGCCTGAACCATTCTTTGAGCTGGAATGTTATTGGTGATAGAGTGATCGGTGTAGTTGGTAGTGCCATCATCCATATCAACTCTGGATTGTGATTTTCTGTTAAGAGGGAAATAAAGCATTATAGGAGGAGAGAACCTGGAAGAGGGCAGATAGGGCTCTCTCAGAGAACCTTTGTTAAACTTTACCTATGCACATTTACTTTATTCCTCATACCCTCTGTGAGAGGCGAGAATTGTTCCTATTTAGAGAGTAGGAAAGTGAGTCGCAGGGGATCGATAACTTTGTAAGGCCACATAGCTAATCATTGGTGAAGCTGGGATTCTGATCAAGTTTTGGCTGAGTTAGAGATTTTTTCACTGTTCTGCAGTGTTGTTTCCTCACTGGTCTTCTACCCTAGTATCATGAGGTTACAGATGATAATCCCTTTAAATAAGGTAAAGAGAAAAAGAAGCCAGTTATGTGACCCTTTGTAAGTAATTTTAGATTTACTTAATGAAAAATGTTTTTATTCTTTTGAAAATTCCTTAGATCACATTTTGTGATAAAATT
>NW_006921641.1:3075823-3097582 GCF_000298275.1 Orycteropus afer afer | reverse complement strand
CTCCCGAAGACCTGGTCCCTCTCGGTAGGGTAACAAGGGAACGTGTTCAGTGCAGATCAGTGAGTAAGCACAAGCCCGCCTTTGTCAGTGCCTATGCTTAAACTGCATTTTTAACTGTGATAAAATATATATGGCATAGAATTTGTGACTTTTAACCATTTTTCAGTGAATAGTTTAGTGATATTTATTTGTATTCACAGTGTTGTGCAACCATCACTACCATTTATTTCCAAAATATCTCATTACATCAAACAGAAAGTCTGTACCCGTTAAGCAGTAACTCCTCACTTCTACCCTGAGAAGCTCTGGTGGTTCAGTAGTTAAAGCATTCAGCTTCTAACCAATAGGTTGGCAGTTCGAACCCACCATCTGATCCAGGGGAGAAAGATGAGGCAGTCTGCTTCTGTAAAGATTTACAGCCTTGGAAATCATAGGGGGCAGTGCTCTTCTGTCCTACAGGGTTGCTATGAGTTGGAATTGACTCAATTCTAAATGGTTTAGTTTTGGTCTCCCTTCTCCCAGCCTCCGGTAACCACTAATCTACTTTCTTTCTCTATGGATTTGTCTGTTCTAGAGATCTAGCCTTATTTCATTTAGCATAATGTTTTTAAGATCCATCTCTGTTGTGGCATGTATCAGTACTTCATTTCTCTTTATGGCTGAATCATATCTCATTGCATGTATAAAATATTTTGTTTATTCATTCATTTATTGTTGGACATTTGGCTTGTTTCTATCTTTTGACTATTGTGAATCATGTTGTAATGAACATTGGTGTACAAATATCTGTTTTCAGGTGTTTTGGGAATATACCTGGGAGTAAAATTGCTGAGTCATATAGTAATTCTATGTTTAACTTGTAATGCATTTTATAATCTCACCATCAATGGACAAGGGTTCCAGTTTCTCCACATCTTCACCAATACTTGTTTTCTGATAATAGCATCCTATGGGGGAGCTCTGGTGGTGTAGTGGTTAAGGCATTTGGCTGCTAATGAAATAGGCCCTGGTTCAAGTTCACCAGCCACTCAACAGAAGACAGTTGAGGTGAACTTCTTCCATAAAGATATACAGTTTTGGAAACCCAGTGGGGGTTGCTGTGAGTCAGTATTGACTCGATGGTAGTGAGTTTTAGTGGGAATAAGTAAGTATCTTATTTGATTTTTATTTCCCTAATGACTAATGAGGGAGCTCTGGTAGCATAGTGCCTAAGGCACTTGACTGCTAACCAGAAGGCTGGCGGTTCAAACCCAAGGAGGGGTTGCTATGAGTTGGGCCTGACTTGATGGCACATAACAACAACAACAACAATGACTAATGATGTTAAAGATTATTTTTCACATGTTTGCTGGCCATTTGTGTATGTTCTTTGGAGAAGAACATACAGAAAAATAATAAATAAATAGATGACATTTAAAAAACTACTGAAAATGTGTAAATGTGCTAAGATCAGGGATAAGGTAAAGATTCTCACTTTCACAACTGTTACTAAACAATGTACTATAAGTTCAAGCCAGAGCTAGAGGAAAGAAAGGAATAAAAGGCACCCAAAATTGGAAAAGAAGAACTAAAACTATATTCACAGATGACATGATTCTATATACTGAAAATCCCAAATTTTATATTATTCATTTATTTTATTAGTTCTTTGTTTTTAAATTGCGTTGTTTGTCTTTTTGTTGTTGAGTGGAAGTAGTTCTTTATATATGCTAGGTTTTAAACCTTTATCAAATATATGATTTGCAAATATTTCCCTCCCATTTTTACTTTCTTGATAATATCTTTTGATGCTTAAAGTGATTTATTTTGATGAAGTCCAATTTATTGTATTTGCTTTTGGTGTCACATCTAACAACCCATTGCTAAATCAAAGTCATGAAGATTTATCCCTATGATTTCTTCTAAGAATATTATGGTTTAGTGCTTATGCTTAAGTTCCTGATTCAGTTTGAGTTAATTTTTGTTTATGGTGTGAGGTAGCGGTTCCACTTCATTTCTTTCGCATGTGGAAATTCAGTTGTTCCAGCTCCATTTGTTGAAGAGAATATTCTTTTCTTATTGAATGATCGTGGCATCCTTGTTGAAAATCATTTGGCTATAAATGAATGGATTTATTTCTGAACTCTCAGTTTTATTCCTTGGTCTATATGTCTGTCCTAATACCAATACCACAGTTTTGGTTACTGTAGCTTTGTAATACATTTTGAAATTGTTGTGTTGTTGTTGTTATGTGCAATCGAGTAACACCTGACTCATAGCGACCCCTTCTTGGGTTTCTGAGGCAGTATTACTACAGAAGTAGATCGCCCAACCTTCCTTCCGAGGAGTGTCTGGTGCTAACCAGCCTTCTGGTTAGCAGTCAAGTGCCTTAGGCACTATGCTACCAGAGCTCCCATTAGGAAGTGTGAATTCTCCTATTTTATTGTTCTTATTCAAGATTGGTTTGGGTCTTTGCAATTCCAAATAAATTTGAGAATAGGTTTTCCTTTTATACAAAAAAGAACTGTTGAAATTTTTATAGAGATTGTGTTGAATCTATAGATCGATTTGGGTAGTATTGCCATCTTAACAATATTATGTCTTCCCATCTAAGAATAAGGGATGCCTTTCCATTTATGTAGGTCTTCTTTAATTTCTTTCAGTGATGTTGTATAGTTTTTCACGTATAAGTCTTTTCCTCCTTGGTTAACTTTATTCCTGTGTAGTTTATTATTTTGGATGCTATTATAAATGGACTTTTAAAAAAAATTTCTTTTCATATTGCTCATTTCTAGCATATAGAAACACAACTGATTTTTGTGTGTTGATTTTGTATCCTGCAACTTTACTGAATTTTTTTTATTAGCTTTAGTAGCTTACTTGTGGAAATTTGGGATTTTCTGTATTTAAAACTATGTCATCTGTGAATATAGTTTTAGTTCTTCCTTTCCAATTCTGGATGCCTTTTATTCCTTTCTTTCCTCTAGCTCTGGCTTGAACTTCCAGTACACTGTTTAATAACAGTTGTGAAAGTGAGATCTTTATCTTATTCCTGATCTTACTGGAAAAGTGTTACACATTTTCAGTAGTTTTTTAAATGTCATTTATTTCATCATTCATATCTTTTTAGTACCATATACACTTGTCTGTTTCTGTAAAGATTGTTGTTGTTGTTGTTGTTATGTGCCGTCGAGTCGGCCCCGACTCATAGTGACCCCTCCTTGGGTTTCCGAGGCAGTATCACTAGGGAAGTAGAATTGCCCAACCTTCCTTCCGAGGAGTGGCTGGTGGGTTTGAACCGCCAGCCTTCTGGTTAGCAGTCAAGTGCTTTAGCCACTATGCTACCAGAGCTCCTTCTGTAAAGATTACAGCCTAGGATACCCTCTGGGGCAGTTCTACTCTGTCACACTGCGTCACTATGAGTCGGAACCGACGCAGCAGTACCTAATAACATACCTATTCATATTGGTAAATTGATGTTTTAAAAAATTTTGCAGATGTAAGATAATGGAGGCTTAAAAGATAAGGTTATGACTTAATCTTACAAACTATATTTCAAGGAAATATAAAGTATTATAATTTCCAAAATTAGTTTTTCTTCTAGAATGAGATTTTTAATGGACATTTCATTAGATTGCAAGATTAGTGAGGGCAGGAACCTTGTTTATTGTCCTTGCTACCATATCCTTGAAGCCTAGAACAGCACCTCATATAGGATAAGTACTCTAGAAATTCTTGAGTTAATTAATTAATAAACACACCTCATTAAGACTCCATTTCTTTTTCATTCTTTTCCTTGCCTCCCTGTGTATCTTTGCCAACTCCTCTTCTTCCACTCTTCCTTTAATATAGCTGTGTCCGAAGGTTCTTTACCTAGTCCTCTTACATTCTTCTACTTCCCTGTGTTCCCTGGGTAATAACATCCACTTCCAGGATGATGCTTAACTTCCTTTAGCTATGTAAATGAGCCAAAGTTTATTGGATGGGGGTGTTCAAAAATATTAAAAAAAAATTTATGGAGCTCAAGAGACAAGGTGTTAGAACTTTTGTTACTAATGAAGTAGCCACGTCATACTAATGAATTTCCAGTCAGGTAATACAAATGCATAACATGAGCTGGGTGTATACAAGGAATGTTAGGTACTGTGAAATAGTTCATGTTCCATTGAAAGATTTCTTGCTAACCATTAATGCGAATTTGGAATCATAAATATATATGGCTAAAGACAAGTACTTGAATTATCTTTGCCTAGTAGTTCTTAACCTTGGCTGATTCCCAGATCTTGCTCTCCCAGATCTGTTTTAATTGTTTGGGAATGAAGTCAAGGCTTTGGAATCTTAAAAGTTGCCTGGTGCTTTATAAGTGATTAATTGGACTCCTATTAACTGGGATGCTTTCTGCACCTGACTTTTAAAAACATTAAGCAGATCATGGAGCAGCAAACGCTTATCAAGGATGTAGTCAGCTTTCCACTTTCTTTGTTTGCATTAACCTTCACTAAAGTTATTTTTCTGACAAATTGGATTCCAAGTCATCATCAAAGATAGCTTAAATCTGTTCATTGACCAAGGAATTACTATTGTGTAATGATTCATTTTGCCCCTCTTTTCACTCACCCAAAACTTGTACTTTATTTCCCACCACATTTGTGTTTTTATACAGTAGTTTCTACTATATTCTGTAAGGAGTTCAAATGATGCAATGGTTAAGTGCTCTACTGCTAACTGAAAGCTTGGCAGTTCAGATCCACTCAGTGACTCCATTGGAGAAAGACCTAGTGATCTGCTCCTGTAAAGATTATAGCCTAGAAAACCCTGTGGGGATAGTTCTGTCACATGGGGTCACTAGGAGTGAAAAATCTGCTTGGCACTTAAGTAACAGCAATTTAAGGAGCTCTGGTAGCATAGCGGCTAAAGCACTTGACTGCTAACCAGAAGGCTGGCGGTTCAAACCCACCAGCCACTCCTCGGAAGGAAGGTTGGGCAATTCTACTTCCGTAGTGATACTGCCTCGGAAACCCAAGGAGGGGTCGCTATGAGTCGGGGCTGACTCGACAGCACATAACAACAACAACAACAGCAATTTATGGCAGTCACAGCTTTTTTCTGGGGTTAGGTTTCAATATGTGCACATTCCAGGTTCTGTTTGATCCCAATATTCCTAACTATAGGAAATCATTTTAACTAAAATAGGAGTCTGTATCCTTATCCAGGTCAGAATGCATTTTCCTCATATGTTTTGGATCGTTTTCCACAAAACAAATTGACAAAGTAATTTTTCTTTTTGTCTGTAAGTGAAGAAAACTTCATTTCTTGAGCATTCTGTATTCTTTAGGTTTGATTTGCATTTGTGTCTATGAATTAAAATGTTTCCAAAGTTGAAAGATGTCAGATTACTAATAATTTGTTTTCATTTCCAAGTTTGGGTGATTTAAAAAATTTATTTCAAATTTGTGAATGATAGTATTTACTTTCATGAAGTTTATTTTCTCAAAATTATGTAACCCATGAGACAAAAAGATTTATTAGCTTATGTTATAATAAACTCTAGTTTAGAGCGTTGGTTATCTGGAGAGATCCTGATTTTTCTTTTTTTTAAATGTTCATGTATTTTTAATGAACTGTATTTTCCAAGACAAAAAGAGTCATTAGAAAAGTACTTGAGTTTTATATTATTACTAATCTCTTCAATTTCTTTTTATTTTTAATTGTGATTTGGGTGAAAATTTACAAAGCAAATTCACTTTCCCTATAGCAGTTCACATACACTTTGTCTCATGACATTGACTACAGTTTACTCCAATCCAACAGCTCCCCTCCCACTTCCTCCTGATACTTACCTCTTCCCTTTGTCCATCCCTCGATGCACCCTTGCCCCCTGAGCTGTCTCCCTGTGCATAAGCAGCCCTTCTTCCATGATTTTTCTCTCCAGGGAGTGTATCTACCTCAGGTAAATGTTCAGCTCAAATGGTCAGCTCATAGTCTTTTGTTTGGCTAGAAGGCACATGTGTGGGTTCAATTACAGACCTGAAGGGCAGCTAGGGGCCATAGTCTCAGTGGTTCCATCAGGCCAGCAAACCTGGTCTCCACATTTGTTTTTTCTAAATGATTTTGAGTTTTGTTCCACATTGTTCTCCCTCTCCATCCAGTATCTCCTACATAGATCCCCCTCCGAGTGGTTGACAGTGGTAGCCAGGCACCATCTAGTTCTTCTGGTTTCATAGTCATATAGGCTGCAGATTGGATGGTGTACCAATCTCTAGGACTAATTGTTTCCATGAATCTTTAGCTTTTTTCATTGTTCTTTGCTCTGGACGAGGAGAGACCCATCGTTGCATCTAGATGGCAGCTTTCAAGCTTTTAAGATCCCAGTCGCAATTCACCAAAGTAGGAGGTGGAACAACATTTTGTGTAGTGTGTTATGCCAATTGAGCTTGATGTCCCCTGCGACTATGGTCCCGAGCTCACCGGTTCAACTGCTCGGTCTCTCTGGGTAGCTGGCTGTGACCAGGAAGTGACTACAACCTTGTCCCTTGTCAGCTCTACTATATATTTGGGAATTCTTAACAGATCATACAAACACACTTATAGGACCATTGTCTGCCAACCCTATACATGGTCTTTGGTACACTCCCTGCTTTATAAACTTACCTAATAGTTCAGTCTGTCCACCCTTCTATCCACCCATATACCCTTGTTTGCCTTCACTGACAGTGCATACTGTATGTGCAAAAGGGTTCATCTTTGTTGTCTGTACCTCCCATTGTCCCTCTCTCTGTCTTCCTCTTCCTCAATGCCACCATGTTGATCACTTACATTTGGGACATTGCCCTTCTCTTCATCCAAATCAATACTTATCTCTACCTATCTGTTTTCCCTCCCGTCCCCTCCCACCCCTGGTAACCTTTAATTTCCCTTTCTTTCCTTATGGCCCTGGCTAGGACTTCCAGTACAATGTTGAATAGAAGTGGTGATAGCGGGCATCCTTGTCTGGTTCCTTTTCTCAAGAGGAGTGGTTTCAGTCTTTCTCCATTGAGGGTAATGTTGGCTGTTGGTTTTGCATAAATGCCTTTTATTATGTTGAGGAATGTCCCTTCTATCCTATTTTGCTGAGGGTTTTGATCAGGAATGGGTGTTGGATTTTATCAAATGCCTTTTCTTTATCAATTGAAATGATCATGTGGTTCTTCTCCTTTGTTTAATTTGTGGTGGTGAATAACACTGATTGTTTTTCTAATGTTGAACCATCCTTGCATACCTGATATGAACCCACTTTGTCATAATGAATCATTTTCTTGTTATGTTCTTGTAGTCTATTGGCTAGGATTTCTTTTGAAGATTTTTGCATGTATATTCATGAGGGATATTTCTCTGTAGTTTTCCTTTAGAGTGATGTCTTTGCCTAATTTTGATTATCAAGGTTATACTTGCTTCATGAAATGAGTTAGGGAGGATTCCATGCTTTTCTGTGTTTTGGAATAGTTTGAGTAGGATTGATAAAAGTTCTTCTCTGGATGTTTGGTAGACCAGTGAAACCGTCTGGGCCAGGTCTTTATTTTGTTCCTAATTTTTTGGTGACCTGTTCAGTTTCTTCATTTGTTATGGCTCTCTTCAACTTTTCCACATCAGTCTGTGTTAGTTTAGGTGAGTGGTGATTTTTCTAGAAATCTGTCCATTTCTTCCAGATTTTCAAATTTGTGGGAGTACAGTTCTTCATAGTATTCTGATATTATCCTTCTTATTTCAGTTGGTTCTGTTGTGACGTCACCCATTTTGTTTCTTATTTATGTCATTTGTATTTCTCCCTCTTTTCCTTTGTTAAATTTGCCAATGGTTTGTCAACTTCATTGATCTTGTCAAAAAACCAACTTCTGGTCTTGTTGATTTTTTCTATTGCCCTTCTATTTTCTGTTTCATTGATTTCTGCTTGAATCTTTTTTATTTCCTTTTTTTGGTGACTTTTTTGCTGTTCCTTTTCTAATTGTTGGGAATGTTGGTTTAAAGTATTGATTTTGGCTCTCTTTTCTTTCTTGATGTGTGCATTTATTGCTATAAAGCCTCTGATCACTGCTTTTGCTGTGTCCCAAAGATTTTGGTATGTTGTGTTTTCATTCTCATTTGATTCAAGGAATTTTTTAATTTTAATATTTATTTCTTCTCTTACCCAGTCTTTCTTAAGGAGAGTGTTGTTCAGTTTCTGTGTGTTTATTCTTTTCCTGTTGATCTTCCTATTGTTATTTCTAATTTGATAGCATTATGATCTGAGAAAATGCTTTGCAGTATTTTGCAGTATTTCAGTGTTTTTAAATTTATTAAGGCTTGCTTTATGGCCTAACATATGGTCTATCATGGAA
Source organism: Orycteropus afer afer (assembly GCF_000298275.1). Lineage (NCBI taxonomy): Eukaryota > Metazoa > Chordata > Mammalia > Tubulidentata > Orycteropodidae > Orycteropus > Orycteropus afer. The sequence continues at coordinate 3,089,249 of NW_006921641.1, read as the reverse complement.
AATGTTCCATATGCATTGGAAAAGAATGTATACTGTGCGGTTGTTGGGTGAAGTGCTCTGTAGATGTCTATAAGGTCAAGTTTGTGGATTGTATTGTTTAGCTCTTCTGTGTCTTTGTTGAATTTCTTTCCAGTTGTTCTGTCTTTCATTGAAAGTGGTGTAGTGTACTAAAGTCTCCCATTATGACTGTGGAATCATTTATTTGCCTTTTCAACTGTTTTAAAGTCTGATTTATGTATTTTGGAACTCTTTCATTGTGTCCATAGATATTTATTCTGGTTATATCTTCATGCTCAATCAATCCTTTAATCATTGTATAATGCCCATCTTTGTCTCATATGGTGGTTTTTGTCTTAAAGTCAATTTGATCAGAGACTAATATTGCCAGTCCTGCTCTTTTATGGTTGTCATTTGCTTGATACATCTTTTTCCAACCTTTGATTTTTAGTCTATTTTTGTCTTTGTCTCTAAGGTGTGTCTCTTGTAGACAGCATAGTGATAGGTTTTGTTTTCTTATCCAGTCTGCAACTCTCCATCTCTTGAGTGGTGCATTTAATCCAATAACGTTCAGTGTAATTACAGTAAGTCTGTATTGGTTGTTGTCATTTTGTTTTATGTGTTGTTTCATGGTGTCCCTTTGTTCCGTGTTCCGTGTTATTTTCTGTGCTAAGCTCATTATGTTTATGGATCATGTTTTCATTTTCTTTATTGCTTTTGTTTTAGTATTTGCTGAATATTTGTGCTTGTCCTCTTTTTTATTGTGACATGAAGGTTATCGTTTTTCTGTGATTTAAATTTTAATTTTCTCCCCATGTTTAGAGAGTCCATCTATCTTGCAACTCTCTTGACTTCCTCACCATTTAGAAGTTCTGTAACTACACAGTATTTTCCCTCTTTTTGGTTTGTAGTTGTCCTCCTTTGCCAATTGAGGTGCCTGATTCCCTGTTTACAATATTGTAAGCTAATTTTGCTTTGGGTACCTCCATAGCTGTATTGTTTTGTAGGTTCTGTCATCTTGTGTATTAATGGTCGGTTGTTATTTGCTATTTTTGGTTCTCTGTTCAAAGGACTCCCTTTAGTATCTCTTGTAAGGTTGGTCTGGTTTTAACAAATTCTCTTAGTTTCTGCTTATCTGGAAGTCTCCTAATTTCACCATCATATTTGAGGGACAGTTTTGCTGGGTATACAATTTTTGTTTGATAATTTTTCTCTTTCAGGGTTTTATATATCTAGGGAGAGGGCAGTAAGAGAGAAAAGGTTGAGAAGGAGAATAATGAAGAAAAAATGGGAAAAACATAAAAAGAAACATAAGAAATGGGGTTAACCATGAGAAAGAAAAAAAGAATTGCAACCAGGAATAGGGAAAAGAAAATAAAGGTGAAAACTAGAACCTTGGAGAGGAATAACAAAGAATAATAGTAAAAAGAACAAAGTTAATAATAATAGTAGTTTTAAAATAGAGAAAAAGAAACTAAGAAACAGAAAAAAGAAAGAAAAAAAAATATTGGGGCAGGGCACCCAGGCTCTGTCTGATCACACAGAGTGGGATGGAATTTCTGCTGGCCCAGAAGGTGTGTGGGAGTGAGGGATGGCTGCGTCTCCATTCACCAAGAGGTATGGGGTATAAGAGTAACAAGGGGAATGTCGCACCTTTCTAGCTATCCACGTCTGGAATGTCCTTGCGATTCCTGGAAAATGGAGCCTGTTTTTAAGTCCCTGGAATCTGGGAGAACGCTGTTGGTTTAAATATCCAAAATGGTCAAATTGCTTGTAAGCATTCAAAATGGCTGCACCCTCTGGACAGGCAAAAATCCACAGCTTAGCCCGCCTTCCTCTCCACTGCTTTCCCTTTTATTCACCAGCCACCAGAGCAGTCCTCTCTGCAGTCCCTGGCTACCAGGGCTGATTTTTAGGTTAATTCTTAGGTCCTACCACCACTTGGCAATATCCAAGCTGTCTGTGCCCTCAGAATCGCTCCCAGACCGCAGCTCCTTTTTGATGTTTTCATGCAAATTCTTCTGCTAGTTGGAGTTTAGGCCACTTCTATATCCTTCCCTTCAGTGCTCAGGGTTCCAGGATTATCTTCTGTATCTGTGTTAATTGGTTCCCCTTTTCTTTGTTGAAGAGGATCTGTGCAGTCTTTCTGCCTATTCTGCCATCTTACCGGAACTTTGTGATTTATTTTGCAAGTGATTTATTGGATCATCTAGATTAAGTAATGACTCTACTTAAATGAAAACATTTTTCAGGAGAATATTTGAAAATACATGTTTTATCATTATTAATTAAGAAGACTTCAAATCTGCATTTAGATGTGTTCAGATGGAGCTCTGGTAGCATAGTGCCTAAGGCACTTGACTGCTAACCAGAAGGCTGGCGGTTCAAACCCACCAGCCACTCATGGGAAGGAAGGTTGGGCAATCTACTTCTGTAGTGGTACCACCACGGAAACCCAAGGAGGGGTTGCTATTAGTTGGGTCCGACTCGTCTGCACATAACAACAACAACAACAGCGTTCAGAGTTCAGAGTGGGACTGCCTCATTCATCTTTCTTCTTCTTCTTTTTTTTTTTTTTAAGTGATTTTTCGTTAACTTTTCCCTGTTAATGTGCTAGAATAACTTAGTACAAAGAACATAGAATACAGGTGGGGATGGCTAAAATTTCTGAGTTCTTCCTTCATTGTCACACCTCAGGAGAAGCACACACTTAAGGAATCCTGGACCCTCCTTGTCCATTCATGCCCAGACTCTCACTTAAATGTCCACTGCCTGGCTTGGGAAGGGGAGGTTTCCTGACACTTATCTCTTTTTATGTCCCCTTTTCTTCCTTCTCTCTTGTCAGTGTTTGCTGTCACAACCAAAGTTCTGGGCCATTCAGACATCAGCTTTGATCCTCCGGACAAAACTTGAGAGAGGAAGCACACGTCGAGTGGAACGGGCAGTGAAGCAGACACAGGTAGGAAAAAATGTGGCAATTTTTATTCTCACCAACTCTTTATAACTATCAGTAAGCATGCATGTATATTGTGAATATAAAAGAGTGAGATGATTTTAGTTTTACTCAAATACTGTTACTATTTAGAGTGTAGTTTCCAGAATTTAACTACTTGGCTCCAAAGCCCAGCTTTGTCACTTAGTAGCTTTGTGACCATAATATTTAACTTTCCTAATCTTCCTTTTCCTCATCTGTAAGTGTGGCTAATGATATTACTTAAATTTTAGGTTTATGGCGGTCATTAAAAGGGACAGTGAAAGGGTCAATTTTAAAAAATGAGCAATTCCACATGTGTAAGTTGTGTAAGAAAGTAAAATTTATTCTAATGCAAAAATATTCACTGACCACATGTAAAATTAATCTATATTCAGGCATCATTCTCCATTTAATATTAATGTTTATTCCTTTCCAACTATTATTTACTCTCTTTCATAGATTGTCTGATAAACTAACCATGATACAAATTGATTATAAAGAAGAATCTCAGAAAATGTAGGATTTCATAAAGTCAATGGAAGTGATATTTTTTAGTTCATTTTTATTTTGTAAGAATTTCAAATCTACATAAATCTCAGATGATTCCAAAATAAAAGTTTATCTTATTATATATTATTATTTAAAGCAAACTAACATTCTAATATGTTTGAAATCAGGAAAGATGTGTGTTGAGGTTGTATCATTTCACCATATTTACTAATCTGTATGCTGAGTAAATAATCAGTGAAACTGGATTACATGAAGAAGAATGTAGCGTCAGGATTGGAGGAAGACTCATTAACAACCTATGATGTGCAGATGACACAACTTTGCTTGCTGAAAGTGAAGAAGACTTGAAGTACTTACTGATGAAATCAAAGACTACAGCCTTCAGTATGGGTTACATTTCAACATAAATAAAACAAAAATCCTCACAACTGGACCAATAAGCAACATCTTGATAAATTGTGGGGAGTGTTACTGGGAAGGGAGGGGAGGAGAGTGGGTTAGAGTTACGGATGGTAATTGGGGAGTGTACACAATTGTACACAAAATGTTCAATGTAAAACAAGCTCTGCTCTGTAAATTTCCACCTCAGGAACAATAAAAAAAAAGAAAAAGAAAAATCAGATGCTGTATTGCACTGGACAAATCTGCTGCAAAAGACCTCTTTAAAATGATTAAGAGCAAAGATTTCACTTTGAAGACTAATGTGCTCTTCACCCAAGCCATGAAATTCTCAGTTACCTTATATGCATGTGCAAGCTTGACAATGAATAGGGAATGCCGAATATGAGTGAATGCATTTGAATTGTAGTGTTGGTGAAGAATATTAAAAATACCCTGGACTGCCAGAAAATTGAACAAATCTGCCTCAGAAGAGATATGGCCGGAATGCTCCTTAGAAGTGAAAATTGCCAGACTTCAGCTTACTTACATTGGTAAGTTGTCATTAGAGACTGTCCCTGAAGAAGAATATCATGCTGGGTAAAGTAGAGGGTCAGCAAAAAAGGGGAAGACCCTCAATGAGATGGATTGACACAGTGACTGCAACAGTGGGCTCAGGCATAGCGAGGACTGAGGATGGTGCAGGACTGGGCAGTGTTCTGTTTTGTTGTATATAGGGTCACTGTGAGTTGCTTGCCTGCTAACCAGACGGCTGGCGGTTCAAACCCACCAGCCACTCCTCGGAAGGAAGGTTGGGCAATCCTACTTCCGTAGTGATACTGCCTCGGAAACCCAAGGAGGGGTCGCTATGAGTCGGGGCCGACTTGACGGCACATAACAACAACAACACAACATGAGTTGGAAACAAATCACTGGCACCAATAACCACAACATACTCTAGTTAGATGAAAGAGTTCCCTTTGTTTAAGATTGTGCATTCCTGAAAGTACACAATTAGCACTGATTTTTGTTTGATCTCTTGTTATGTAGCCATCCTGCCCAGCATATAAATGATGAAGGGAGGGTTCAAGCCATCCCCTAAGTCCATACGTTTCTTATTTTATGGAGAGTTGACTTAGATGTTTACCTCAGAACACTAGAAAGAAATAAATAATGTAATCTAAAACAATTATGAGTGAACTATTTATAGGTTTATTAAATAATCATTTTAAAGATAATACAGTATAGTTTATAAATGTCAGGTGGTAGGAAGAAGGAAGAGCTGACTTAGAAAGGGAGATACGTGTTGGTGGCAATAATATTGGAAAGGCAGATTATTCTATTTCCAGGGCCACCTTTCACGTAGATCTAAAGTATTTGGATATTCTTTTCTCAGTAAGAGAAACTATGGAAGATAAGATAAAAGTCATAACATTGAAGATAGTGTTGGTGCACTGTGAAGAATAGGGGCTCAATTAGGGGGCTACTTTAGTAGCTCTACCGAGAGAAGACTCAGTATGGGTAGAGAGGAAAGATAAATTTAAGAGGTAGTTTACCTAGTTACCCCCACTGGATACAGGCTGCCTTGGGAAGGGGCATGAGTTCCAGTGAGGTGCACACTTTGATGGTAGCAGACTTTGAATAAGCGGATAGCTGGACACAATCTGTTAACTCAGCTCCCTAAAGCTGGCCCCCTTCTACAATAGAGAAGGAAGGGAAAGATGTAGTTTCATGATCAGCATCTTAAATTATTCATGATACATTACATCCATTATTTTATATTTTATTTATTAAAAATTCATTTCACAGTAAAACTGTAAAGTGTTAAAATGAGAAAATATGCATATTTTCTTAAAATAAGTGTATGATCTTGTTCAAGGAAACTACACATAATATATATGTTTGCATTATAGAAAACAATTTAAATGTCTTGTGTTGCAGTTTTAGCCTTCTTAATATAAGTAGTACTGGAATACATTATAAGTGTATATAAATCTTTACAGAAGCAGACTGACTACACACACACACACACACACACATCCCCCCCACCCACACACACTGCACTGGTGGTGCAGTGGTTAAAGCACTTGCCTGCCAACTAGAAGGTTGGTGGTTTGAACTTATAGCACCACTCAACAGAAGAAAGATGCTGCAATCTGATTCTGTAAAGATTTTCAGCCTGGGTAACCCTCTGGGGCAGTTTTACTCTCACCTACAGGGTCACTATGAGTTGGGATCGACTTGATGGCAGTGGGTTTGGTTTGGCTTGTATATATCTCTCTCTGTGTCTCTGTCTCTCTATCTGTATAATGATGTCTTTGGTTTCCTTAAATTGTGGTTTTAGTTTTGCTCTGAAAATCTGTTCCTTTCTCTGGCTATGTAAAGTGATAAAATGATGAAAGCTGAAAGAAAGCAAAAATAAAGCTGGAAGGAGCTCTTAGGGAAAAGCTTAATCTTGTCATAATACTGTTGAAGAAATACATATCCAGTGCCTTGGCACAATTTGCCTGGGTAGTTGCAGTGTCTTAAATTACATAGTGTGGCTTTTCTAGCCATAAGTCTTTGTAAACTCTCTCAGCAGTGTGTGTCTTTCACGTCTCTCAGGAGCGTGTTTCTCTCAGCAGCACATCTTTCCCAGCCAGCAGTCAAAGAGACTCCCTCTGCCTGTAGGAGGGCTCTTTTTGAGCCCTGGCAGAGTGGTCCAAACCAACCAATCCCAACATGAGAGTTCTACACACCTGAGAGAGAGTGAACTTCCCAGAAAATTACTTCCTGCTGCTCCCAACAGAAATACCCCAGGTGGATAACTCTAACAACACAGAACTCACAGATGAAGGGGTTTCTTAGGGAAGCAACAGACCAATTCAAGTTCAGAAATGGCCAGACTTCATCTCTCTACCAGTAAATCTTCTCTACCAGTAAATTCTTCTTCTTTCTTTCGGTATGGTGAAAGTAGTGTTGTTGTTGGGTACTGTCGAGTTGATTGTTGGCATGTTGTCAACTCATAGCCACCATATGTACAAAAGAACAAAACACTGTCTGGTCCTGCACCATCCTCAGAATCCTTGCTATATTTGAGGCCATCATTGTAGCCACTGTGTCAATCCATCTCATTGAGGGTCTTCCCCTTTTTGCTGACCTTCTATGTTACCTAGCATGATATCCTTCTCCAGGGACTGGTCCCTTCCCACAACATGACCAAAGTATGAGAGATGAAGTCTGGCCATGCTTACTGCTAAAGAACATTTAGGTTGTACTTCCCCCAGACAGATTTGTTTGTTCTTCCAGCAGTCAATGGTACCTTCAATATTTTTCATTAACCATGATTCAAAAGCATCAGTTCTTCTGTGGTTGTCCTTATTCATTGCACTTGGCTGCATGCTCTCGCATACATTTGAAGCTGTTGAAAATACCATGGCTTGGATCAGGCACACATTAGTCTTTGCTTTTAAACACTTTAAAGAGGTCTTTGCGGCAGATTTGTCCAGTGCAATATGTCCTTTGATTTCTTGACTGCTGCTTCCATGGATGTTGATTTTGAATCCAAGCAAATCCTTGACAACTTTAGTCTTTTCTCAATTTTTCAACATGTTGATTATTGTTCTAGTTGTGAAGATTTTTGTTTTCTTTATGTTGAGGTGTAACCCATATTGCAGGCTATAATCTTTTATCTTAATCAGTAAGTACTTCAGGTCTTCTTCATTTTCAGTAAGCAGGGTTGTGTTGTCTGCATATTGCAGGTTGTTAATGAGTCTTCCTTTGATGCTGATGCCGCATTCATCTTCATACAATCTGACTTCTCTTATATTTACCCAGCATATAGATTGATTAAGTATGGTGAAAGGATACAACCCTGATCTTTTCCTGATTTTAAACCATGCAGTATCCCCTTGTTCTGTTCAAATGACAGCCTCCTGGTCTATGTACAGGTTCCTCATGAGCACAATTGAGTGTTCTGGAATTGCGATTCTTTGCAGTGTTATCCATAATTTGTTATGATCTACATAGTCAAATGCCTTTGACCATAAAACATAGACCCAAAAAAAAAAAAAACCAAACTCACTGCCATCAAGTTGGTTCCAACTCATAGCGGCGACTCCTTGGGTTTCCAGGGTGGTATCTCTATGGAAGTAGATTGCCCAATCTTCCTTCTGAGGAGTGGCTGGTGGGTTTGAACCGCCAGCCTTCTGGTTAGCAGTCAAATGCCTTAGGTACTATGCGATCAGAGCTCCCCAGTAAAACATAGGTAAACATCTTTCTGGTATTTTTTGCTTTCAGCCAAGATCCATCTGACATCAGCAGTAATATCCTTTATTCCACGTCCTCATCTGAATCTGGCTTGACTTTCTGGCACTTCCCTGTTAGTGTATTGCTGCAACTGTTGAATTGTCTTCAGCAGATTTTTACTTGTGTGTGATATTAATGATACTGTTAAATAATTTCCACATTCTGTTGCATCACTTTTCTTTGGAATGGGCACAAATATCTATCTCTTCCAGTCAGTTGGCCAGGTAGCTGTCTTCCAAATTTTTTGGAGTAAGTGCCACCAGTGCTGCATCCATTTTTTGAAACATCTCAATGGGTATTCCATCAATTCCTGGAGCCTTGTTTTTTGCCACTTCCTTCGGTGCAGCTTGAACTTCTTCCTTCAATACCATTGGTTCTGCATCATATGCTTCTTCCTGAAATGGCTGAATGTCAACCACTCCTTTATGGTACAGTGTATCTGTGTATTCCTTCCATCTTCTTTTGATGCTTTCTGCATCATTCACTATTTTGCCATTAAAGTCTTTATATACTGCAACTGGAGGCTTGAATGTTTTCTTCAGTTCTTTAAGCTTGAGAAATGCTGAGAGTGTTCTTCCCCTTTGATTTTCCATCTCCAGGTCTTTGCACATTTCATTATACTACTTTGTTCTCTAGCTGCCCTCTGAAATCTTCTTTTTGGCTATTTTACTTCATCATTTCTTCCATTTGCTTTAGCTTTTACTCTCCGTTCAAGAGCCAAGTTTCAAAGTCTCTTCTGACATCCATTTTGGTCTATTCTTCCTTTCTTGTCTTTTTAATGACCTTTTGCTTCCTTCATGTATAATGTTCTTCATGTCATTCTTTGACTCATCATATCTGGTCTTTGGTCACAGGTGTTTAATGCATCAAATATGTTCTTCACATGGTCTCTAAATTCAAATGGGATATATTTCAGGTCATATTTTGGCTCTTGGGACTTGTTTTAATTTTCTTCAGTGTCAGCTTAAATTTGCATATGAGCAATTGATGGTCTGATCCACAGTCAGCCCCTGGCCTTGTTCTGACTGATGATACTGACTCCCTCATCTCTTTCCACAAATGTTGATTTGATTCCTGTGTATTCTATCTAGTGGTGTCCACATTTATAGTCATTTTTTATGTTGTTTATAAAGGGGCTTTGCAATGATTAAGTCATTGATCATACAAAACACTGTTATGTGATCTCTGGTATCATTTCTGTCACCAAGGCCATATTTTCCAGCTACTGATGTTTCGTTTTCATTTCCAGATTACACATTTCAGTCACCACTAATTACCAACACATCTGTTCTGCGTGTTTGGTCAATTTCAGATTGCAAAAGATCGTAAAAATCTTGAATATCTTCATCTTTGGCTTTAGTGGTTGTGCATAAATTTGAATAATAGTCATATTAATTGGTCTTTCTTGTTGTTGTTATGTGCTGTCGAGTCAGATCTGACTCATAGCGACCCCTCCTTGGGTTTCCGAGGCAGTATCACTACGGATAGATTGCCCCATCTTTCTTTCGAGGAGTGGCTGGTGGGTTTGAACTGCCAGCCTTCTGGTTAGCAGTCAAGGTCTTTCTTGTAGGCATATGGATATTATCCTATCACTGACAGCATTATAGTTCAGGATAGATCTTGAAATATGCTTTTTGATAATAAACGTAACACCATTCCTCTTCATCATTGCTGGCATAATAGACTATATGATTGTCTGATTCGAAATGGCTAGTATAGACCATTTTAGCTTACTAATGCCTAGTGCCTAAGTTACTGGACTGCTAACCAGAGGGCTGGCGGTTCAAACCCACCAGTAACTCTTCGGAAGGAAGATGGGGCAGTCTACTTCCATAGTGATACTGCCTCAGAAACCCATGGAGGGGTCACTATGAGTTGGGTCTGACTCGACCACACATAACAACAACAACAATGCCTAGGATATTGATATTTGTGTGTTCCATAGTATATTATCCATGTAATGTAAATATGAAGCAAATTAATTGAAAGCACATCATTCAAAAGGGGCATCTTATTTATATTCAGATAAAAAAAATGTTATAAAAATATCTGTAGGAACCAAATTTCATCATCTTTCATATTAACTGCCTTAACCTTGTGTGAGGTAATTTCTGTTCAGTCATTGAGGGTTATTGTTAGATTATCTTAGTTTATTATTAAAATAATATTGCTAATTTTTACTCAATTCTCTTTTAAATTTTTAGTTTAAATTGCAAAGGTCTGCCCATGTCCATGTAGGTGTGTCTCTGGAGATAATTACCCAGCTGTAATCTTTTCCTTCACTCTTGAATTTCTGAGAGGACATTGTATTGAATTGGCAAAGTTAGAGATAGCAGTTTTCTCTTACTAGCAACTGTTCATCCTAAACTATCTCACAACTCCCCTCAACTATCCACAACTGTCTCAGCTGTGGCTATTAATTCAGATTTCACAATTTTTAGGTAAGCTTCTTTAGCATATCTCTTTTTTCTTTTTTGAGTTTTGTTGTTGAGAATATATACAGAAAAACATTCACCAATTTGACCATTTAGGCACGTATAATTCAGTGACATTGATTACCTTCACATTGTATAACCATTCTTACCCTCCTTTTCTCAGTTGTTCCTCCTTATTAACATAAATTTACTGTCCCCTAAGGCTCCTGTCTAATCTGTTGAGTTGGTTTTGTCACTAAGATCCCATATAAATAGTTTTACAAAGAGCATAGTGCTCGAGGCAGACATTTTTTACTAGTTAAGCTAAGTTATTGTTTGGATTTTAGAAGACTTCAGGGGATATTTTTGGTATAAGTTTTTAAAGATTTTCTCAAGGCTATAGTTTCAGGGATTTATCCAACCCTTATGACTCTAGAAAGTCTGGAGTCTATGAGAATTTGAAGCTCTGTTTTGTGTTTCCCCATTTTGATCAGAATTCTTGTTTAGAATCTTTGATCAGAATGTTCACTCGTGGTAGCCAAGCTCTGGTGGCATAGTGCCTAAGGCATTTTGATTGCTAACCAGAAGGCTGGTGGTTCAAACCCACCAGCTACTCCTTGGAAGGAAGGTTGGGCAATCTACTTCCATAGTGATACCGCCTCGGAAACCCAAGGAGGGATCGCTATAGTCGGGATCGACTCTGTGGCAGTGAGTTTGGTTTTTTTTTTTTGGTTTATGGCAAAGAGACAGTTGTTCATAGAGGCAGTTAGCCACACATTCCAGATCTTCCTCATATTCCTGACTCTTCTTCCATTACTCTCTTGTGAATAGAAATCAGTTGTTATGTCTTGGATGGGCACTTGTAAGCTTTTATGCTGAATAAAGTAATCATAGAAGGACAAACATTGTATGACCTCACCTGTATAAAAAGATAAGAAATGGCAAATATACAGAGACCAAAGTTTATTAGTAATTACCCAGGAAAAGGAGTGAGGGGGAGAGGGAGTGTTCATGGTGATGGAAAAATCACATTAATTAAGGTTGTATAACCAATTATTGTAGTTGCTGTCAATAAGGTGTACATTTATAAAAAAGTTGTATTGGCAGAAGTTGTGTGATATGTTTACTACCACAAAAACAACAAAAAGGTAGCTGCTCACGCTGGTTATGTGCAACCAAACACCACATAGAATTTGACTCCTTGGTTCAGAGTCATGGAGGACATCCAGTTAATTGGCTTAATAACATGTTTAGTGCTTCTGTTCCACCTTCTAGGTTGTTGCATAGAGCCTGATGTCTCTGAAGAACGTCTCTTCTTGCTAATGTAGTTGTACACACTTTGAAGGAATGGGGATTTTTATTCTGGTTGATTATGGAGGACTCAGAACAGGATAGTTGTTGCCATTCTGGAGGTTATTGCTCCTGCATGAGCTGAAACATTTCTTTCTCAAAAGCTGGTAGTTCATATGGTTATCTCACTGTTAATAATGGGCAAGGACATATCATAACAAAAAGTAAGCTATCACTAGGGGAAGAATTGGTCTTAGTATTTTACTATCAAGATTTGTACACTAAACCTTGTACTTGTGTTTCAATAATTTGAAAAAGAGTTCTTTTATGATTTTCTTTCTTATTTTTCAGTATTGATAGAAGATTCTGTAAGCATTATATGTGACCTCTGGACCAAGTCCATGATTAGTAGTGGAAAAGTTTTTTTTTTTTTTTTTAAACTGTGTCACGGTTCTTTATTTTTTTTAATTATAGAAATACCTGCTCATTATAAAAAATGTAAGCAATACACAAGTGTAAAGTAAGAAACAACAGCTTTCTTTTCCTCTTACTTGCTTTCCAATCTCAGTTATTTGTGACCTTCTAGACATCTTTCTATGCCTAAGTAAACATAGGTATGTTGTTGTTATTGCTGTCATATCAGTTCCAACTTAAGGTGACCATAAATACGTACTATAATATAAATGGGATCTTGCAATCTACATTGCTTTGTACTTTTTTGTGTGTTTAACCTAAGAACTTAAGTAGCTCTGCATGCTTGCACCTGTTGATCTAGCTCATTCTTTCTTATTTTTTTTTAATATATATTTTTTTTTTATTGTGATTTGGGTGAAGATTTACAGAGCAAATTGACTTTCCATATAGTAGTTCACATACTCTTTGTCTCATTACATTGACCACAGTTTACCACAATGCAACAGCTCCCTTCCCACTTCCTCCCCATAGTTACCTCTTCCCAGTGTCCAACCCTCCATGCACTCCTGCCCCCTGAGTTGTCTCCCTGTGCATAAGCAGCCCTTCTTTCTCCTGTGATTGTTTTTTCTAAGGAATGTATCTACCTGAGGTAGATGTTCAAATCATATGACTGTCTTTTGTTTGGCTGGAAACCACGGGTGTGGGTTCAATTCCAGACCTGAAGGGCAGCTAGGGGCTATAGTCTCAGTGGTTCCACCAGACTCTATTGGACCAGCAAACTTGGTCCCCCCCCCTGCCTTTTTTTTCCCCAAATGATTTTGAGTTTTGTTCTACATTGTTCTCCCTCTCTATCAAGGATCTCCTGCATAGATCCCCTTCCAAGTGGATGACATTGGTAGCCGGGCACCATCTGGTTCTTCTGGTTTTATAGTCATATAGGCTGCAGATTGGATGGTGTATCAGTCTCTGGGATTAATTGTTTCCATGAATTTTGATTTTCTTCATTCTCCTCTGGATGAGGAGAGACCCATCATCGCACCTAGATGGCAGCTTGCTAGCTTTTAAGATCCCATTCGCTACTTGCCGAGTAGGAGGTAGAACAATGTTTTGTATAGTATGTTATGCCAATTGAGCTTTTTGTCCCCTGCAACTATGGTCCCAA
>NW_006921641.1:3059718-3074593 GCF_000298275.1 Orycteropus afer afer | reverse complement strand
GTCTCTGAGGCATTATGGCGTTATTGTATTTAGATCTCTGTTAACTGTTTGTGAAGAGCAGCCAAGTGTGATTCCGGCTCTTCTTGATGGTTTTTTATCATTGGCCCATTGGTGGAGAAGGAGGTAGTGGCTCTCGCTCAGTAAGTGAAGTTGCAGGAGGTGTGTGTGTAGTTGTGTCTTATGGGGACTGTTGCTGTCTTCCACTCATTTAGACAAAAATTACAATTGGATAACCATAAAAAAACCAAAAGCACATGGACAAAAAATACACCATGTAATCACACAGGAACAGTAACCAAAAAAAGAAAAAAGGGAAAAAGTAGAAGAAAAAAACAAGAAAACCTGCAATATCTGGGGATAGGGCACTAATAGAAAAAAGGTAGAGAAGGAGAATAATGAAGGGAAAAAAATGGGAAAAATGCAAAAAGAAAAACAGGGAACAGGGTTAACCACGAAAAAAAGGGAAAAAGAAAAAAAAAAAAAAAAACCTTAAAAAAGAATAATTTTCAACCAGGAACAGGGAAAAGAAAAAGTGCTAAAAACTTGGACCTGAGAGGGGAAGATTAAGAATAATGGAAAAAAGGACAAAAGTATTATTAATAATAGCTGTTTTAAAACAGGCAAATACAAGCAAACTAATCACTAGAAGAAAGAAAGTGAAAAAAAAAAAATAAGAAAGGAGAAAAAAAAATTGGTGGATGATAGGGCAGGGCACCTAGGCTCCGTCTTAGCACACAGACTATGATCGAGTTCCTGTGGGTCCAGAAGGTAGGTAGGAGTGGGGGATGGCCACACCACCATTCACCAAGCGAGTGTGGGGTATAAAAGTAACAAGGGGAATGTCGTACCTTTTTAGTCTTGCAGGTCTGGAGTATCCTTGAGGTTGCTGGAAAGCAGAATGTGTTCTTAAGCCCCAGGAATCTGCTAGAGTGCTATCTCTTTAAATATCCAAAATAGTCAAGCAGCTTTTAAACATTCAAAATGGTGGTGTCCTCCGTACCGGCAAAAGTCCACAGCTCAGCCCGCCTTTCTCTTCACCTTCTCCGTTTATTCCCCAGCCACCAGAGCATTCCTCTGTGCAGTCCCTGGCTAGCAGGGCTGATTTTTAGGTCAATTCTTAGGTCCTACCACCACTTGGGAATCTCCAAGCCGTCTGTGCCGTGATGTTAGGATTGCGCAGGATCGCTGTCAGAGCGCAGCTCTGTCTGTCTCCTTTTTTGGTATTTTCACTCAAATTCTTCTGCTAGTTGGGGATTAGTCCACTTCTGTATCCTTCCCTTCAAGGCTCAGGGGTCCAGGATTATCTTCTGTGTCTGTGTTAATTGGTTTCCCTTTTCTTTGTTGAAGCAGGTCTGTGCAATCTTTCTGCCTCGTCCGCCATCTTACCGAAACTTAGCTCATTCTTTCTAACAGTATGTGACAGTATATAGCATTCTTGTTAAATGAAATGCTATAATTTATTTAACCAATTCCCTATTTTTGAAGGCCACCTTTAATTTAATACTTTAGTTTTTAAACTGCATATTAAAGAGTTCAGTGCTGTACAATAGTAAAATGTAGTCCATTTAGAAAGATCTCCAATGAAGGGTATAAATTTTCCACTAATTCTCAATACTTTTTATTTTTGCTATTATTCTAGTGTTTTCCGTTAAGACTTTAAATGATTATACTTTTTTGTATGTCTTTAAATACTTATACTTCTATTTCTCTATGCATCAACTTTAGATAGAAACTGTTGCCTCTATACTGTGAATGATGAGGAAGTCAGTGAACTTCTCATCAGTTGATTTTTAAATTGTCAGGGATTGTTAACTCTACCTTTTTTTTCTGTAATTTTTGACATCTGTGTTATCTTGTTTTTCTAGATTACTTTTTTTGATAACTTTTTCATATGAAGGGCATGAGTGGTAAAATATGAGTCTTTGTGAAAAGTATTTTCCATCATAATTTAATAGTTTGGATTTAGAGTTTTAGTTTCGGAATCATTTCCCTCAGGGCATTAAATGAGATCATTGCTTTAATATCTTCCAGAATCCTGAATTGCTGAGAATTATGGCAGTTTGATTCTTCTTCCATTTTAGGTTGTATTACTTTTCTTTTTGAAAATTAAAAAATTCTCTCTCCATTCTTGGAATTCTGAAGTCTCACAGGGATGTATCTAAATTTGAGCATGGATTCCAGAGACATACTGCTTCATTTCAGATTCCAGTTTGTGTCCTAGCTGCTTGTGCCATGGGCAAGTAACGTAAGCTTTCTGGGCCTCAGTTTCCTCATCTGTATAGTGAGATAATAAATGGAGTTGTCATGAGGGTTATATGAACTGACAGATATTTAGAACAGTGGCCCTCAGGTGGTAAATGCTTAATTGTTAGTTGTCAAAATTATTGTTATTCTTCATGTTGGAGTACTTACTGGGTTCTTTTAATGTGAACAGTTATGTCTCTGTGGTTAGGGAAGTTTTCTTTGATTTTACCTCTTCCTCCACTTTAAAAAAACAAACAAACAAAAAACCTCTTTCTCCATTGTTCAGTCTGCAGTTGGAACTTTGATAGACTGGTGTGAGACCTGGATCTACTATGACTCTTAACTTTTTTCCCATGCTTTCTGTCTCTTTATCTTTTTGCATAATGTTATTGTAGATTTCTTTAGCCTTTTCTTCTGTATTACTATTTTTGATCATTAGCCTCATTCCTGATATATTATTCAGTGCATCCATGTAATTTTTTATTTTGGTAATTATTTTTAATTTACAGGAAGTTTATGTTTTTCTAATTACTCTTTTTCTTAATACCCTTTTCTTGTTTTACAGGTGCATATATCATTCAGTTTATTTGCACATTGTTCATTGTTGTTGAATTCTGTCCCCTCAAGGGTGAATTGTTTTTTGAGTTCATCTGGGCCCTTCCATTTCATGATATTGCTTTTCCTTAAATGTTAAATGTTCCCAAAGTTGATTGTTTTGGTGACTAGCGTGTGTTTCCTCTGCAGTGATGTGGGTCTTACTGTCTTAGAGGCTTTTCTCTTGAATGGAGGGGCAGGTCTACTCACAGGCTTTTTTAGGGTTGGCAGGGCTCCTCCCTTTATACCTGAGCACTGAGCCCTGGATCTGAGGTGTTTCAGGGATACTTGGGCCTTCTTGCTGTTGTAATAACAGAGATGCTTCTCTTTTCAGATAGGTCCTGTATTTTCTGTTACTTTGTTCCCTTATTCCTTTACTTAGTATCAGATTTTTAAGGCCTGAGACAGTATCACTTAGATGGTGCAAACAGGCAGTTTGCTTGAGCCAGGAGGCAGGGTTGGTGGACCAAGTTCCCAAGTCAAGAGTTGAGGAACAAGGCCAAGGCATAGAGTCTCTGATGAGGAAGACTGTCTCATGTTGAATATCTGCTGCATCAGCCAGTGGTACTGAGTCACAGAAATCATAGCCTGGACTACTGGGTCATCCTTACCAGAGTGACCATCCAACAGGTGAGCTATGAGCAGGGCAATAAGCTAAACAGCTTATGAGGTATTCTTAAATCATCACACTCAGGGAGACTGCGAAAGATGCAGAAGGTCATTGTGGTTAGAAAAGGGACCTGTTCCTCAAGAAAATGGTAATGAAGAGGTCCAGCTGTACAGGATGACACCTCGTGGAGTGCCAGTGTCAGAAGCTTTCCTTTGACATTCTCACAGGTGCTCAGGATAGTATAGTAATAAGCCCATCTGCAACCTCCCATCTATTTTCCAAATAGTTACCATGAAGATAGTTTTCCCTCAGCAGACCCAGGCTTCTGATAAGTCTTGATGTCATTCTAAGTTTCGTGAAAGAAGACTGTCTGAAGTTCAGTTTTATTCCATAGCCAGTATGTGAATTATGCTATTTCAGGTTCTTCACCATTTCTCACGTAGACTTTTGCTAAACTCCTTACCTTTTCTCCCAACTATTGACCATATGTTTGTGGTCTGTTTCTGGACTCTATTCTACATGTCTCTGCATCATAGATGTGAGTCTATAGGTGTGTCTATAGATCACTTCCCCACGTTGGACCTTTCCATGTGTTTTTCATAACTTTACTTTAGCATTAGTGTCATGCCTAAGGCATTTGACTGCTAACCAGAAGGCTGGTGGTTCAAACCTACCAGCCACTCCTTGGAAGGAAGGTTGGACTACCTACTTGCATAGTGATACCACCTCGGAAACCCAAGAAGGGGTTGCTATGAGTTGGTTCTGACTCGATGGCACGTAAAAACAACAAATTACGTTTTAGAGCCCTAATGGCACAATGGTTAAGCACTCAACTGCTAACCTGAAAGTTGGCAGTTTGAACCCACCAGCTCCTCCGTGGGAGAAAGATGTGACGGTGTGCTTCCATAAAGATTTACAACCTTGGAAACCCTATTTTCAAAAAAAAAAAAAAAAAAAAAGCTCACTGCTGTTGAGTTGGTTCCGACTCATAACGATCCCTCCTTGGATTTCTGAGGTAGTATCTCTGTGGAAGTAGATTGCCCAGTCTTTCTTCCCAGGAGTGGCTGGTGGGTTTGAACTTCCAGCCTTCTGGTTAGCAGTCAAATGCCTTAGGCATGATGCCACCAGAATAGGAACTATAAGGCAGTTCTGTTCCGTCCTATAGGGTCGCTATGAGTTGAAATTCAACTGATCAGCAATGGGTTTTGTTTTGTTCTTTTAATTTTGTTTTACTTTATTTGGGAATTTTTCTGACTGCGCAGTCAGATGAGCTCCTTGAGGTGGTCAGGCTATATATTTTATTTATTTTTGTATACTCAGAATCAGCACTCAGGGAATGTTTACTGAATGAACATTGAATTCTACATTTATTAGCAGGACTAATTGAGAGTTAGCTAAATTAAAGATTATATCTTTCTGTGGCACTTCGTTAATGTGAAAGCTGTAGGGGCTGGCTTTTCTGATATCATTTCAGTCTAAGTCTGCAGTATAGTAATAAGACCAGTGCCAAAGCTAACAGGAACAGGGCCGTCACTATGATCACACTGAGATTAATGTAAAGTTCCCAGGGGATAGTAAGCCACAGTTTAGTCGGTTGTATTTTTTTGAAGGGAAGGAAAAAGAGATAAAGAAATGCCAGTTATTTCTTATTAGATTTCCTAAAAAAAGTGATGAATTACATACATAAGTTACTACCCTTTTAGATCACAAGAAAAAGTGATAAGAGACTGGGGTTCATGAATTAACTCCTTTATTAACAAGAAACGTGTTCACCCTGTATTTGTTAACATACCAGAAAACAAAGATTTTCTTCTGTATTACAGACTGGATATGTGTTCTCCATTAAGGACTTCTCTGCCATGTTTTAGTGTCCCAGAATATGCTCTTTTTGTTTTTTCATATATACTTCATAAAATTACATCCATTGTGTTATACTTGGTAGGCTTGGTAGTGACCTTGGTGTGTGACTTTTATGTTATTAGAGAACATAGTGGGACATACTGCTGACATTATGGAGCTACTGAAGAAGGAAGGGAGACACATGAAGCATTAGATCTAGTAATTTAAGATGACTGTGGCTCTACTGTGGTTTGCCTAATGAGCAAGTGGAATCTTTGGGTGGTGCAAATAATTAACACACTTAGCTGATAAACAAGAAGTATGAGATCACTACTGTAAAAAGTCAAGTCTGCTTCTGGAAACCCCATGGAGCATAGTTCTGTTTGGGCACATGGAGTCACCATGAATTGGAATTGGCTGGAGAGCAACTGGTTTAATGAGTAGGTATCTCTTATAAATTTGAGAAATTACATTTGATTTTCATACTGATTTTAAACATTCTTCCCCCAGTGTTTTTTTTTTTAACTTGTGATTTTGTTGAAATTTTACAGAGCTCATTTTTTTTTAACTTTTAATTACGATTTGAGTAAAAGCTTACAGAGCAAACTGGTTTTCCATTCAACAATTAATACACATTTTATTTCTTGACATTGATTACAATTCCCACAATGTAACAGCATTTTCCCCACTTCCTCCCTGTGTTTACCATTTTCATTCGTCTTCTTTCGGCTCCTTCCTGCATTCTGAGCTTTATCTCTGGGCAAATACCGCCTCTTTGATCGTGTATGGTTGATTATTGTAAGGAGTGTGTACCTCCTTGGTGTTATTGTTCACCTGCCTGTTGTTGAGCTGAAAGTTGAGCTGTAGGGGGTGAGTTCACTTCCAGTCTTGAGAGTTGTCTAAGGGCCGTACTCTCAAGGGTTCCACAAAACACTCACTGCCTTGGAGTTGTTTCCGACTCAGCAACCCCCATTAAGTTTCCGAGGCTGTAAATCTTTACGGAAGTAGATCGCCCCATCTTCCTTCTGTGGGGCAGCTGGTGCGTTTGAACCACTGACCTCCCGGTTAGCAGTAAAGTGCCTTATCCACTACGCCACAGAGCACAGTCTCTATCAAACCAGTATACATAATTTTGAGTTTTTCATTTTTCTTACACTTTATCTGGAACCTCCTATTGTGATCCCTGTCAGTGCAGTCAGCAGTGGTAGCTGAGTACCATCTAGTTCTGGTCTCAGAGTTGTGGAGGCTGGGTTTCACTTGGCCCATTAGTCCTTTGGACTGTTTCCTTGCTTCTTTGGTTTTCTTTACCCTTCTTTGCTCCAGACAGAGAGAGACCAATAGTTGCACCTTAGGTGGCCACTCACAAACTTTTAAGACCCCAGTTGCTAGTCAGCAGTTTAGGATATGGAACACAGATATGCCAGTTGACCTTGTTATCACCTGAGACTGATTGTAAACCCCTAGGCTCAGTGACTCATTCCCTCAAGGTATTTGGTTATGGCTAAGAAGTTGTCATAGCTTTGCCATGTGCTCTACTACGTTCATGGATATATTTGTAGCACATATAAATACATAGATAGAAATATCCTGTATCAAACCTATATATATTCACAAGTGTATTTCCATTTGCCTTTCTACACCTGTCCAGCTTGCATACATATCTATGTATCCATTCTTAGATTATTATTATTACTATTATTGTAGGGTTGGGTATGTAATAGTATTTCTCTCTTTTGCCTTTATCTCTTGTGCTCCTCCCAGTGTCTTCCTTTGCCTTGATCATTTTGTGCTGGCCTTCACCTTATGGTATATTGCCTTTCCCTTTACTGAGATTAATATGTGTCTACCCTTTATCCCTTCCTTCCTCTTACACCCCTTCAATGAATATTTCTTTGTGTAAATCTTAACTTGACTTTTTACAGTAGTGATCTTATAAAATATTTGCCTCTTTGCAATTGATTGATTTCACTTAGCATAATGTCCTCTAGGTTTACCCATGTTATGAAGTGTTCACAGATTCACCATTATTCTTTAACGTTGTGCAGTATTCCATTGTGTGTATGTACCATAGTTTGTTTATCCATTCATCTGTTGATGGGCACTTAGGTTGTTTCAATCTTTTTGTTAGTATGAATAATGCTGCGATGAACATAGAGGATGTGTTCCTGTCACGGCTCTTATTTCTCTAGAATATGTACCTAGTAGTGGGAATTCCTGATCATTTAGTATTTTTATTTCTAACTTTTAAAGGAAAGACCATACCATATGGATTTTCATCCTATTGCTGACAGTGTTGTACTTCAGAATAGATCTTGAAATCTTCTTTTTGACAATGAATATGACACTATTCCTCTTCAGTTTGTCGTTCCCAGCATAGTAGACCATATGATTTTCTGATTCATAATGGCCAATTGTAGTCCATTTCAGCTCACTATTACCTAGGATATCAGTTTGTATGCATTTCATTTCATTTTTGACAACTTCCAGATTTCCTAGATTTGTACTCATACGTTCCATGTTCTGAATATTAATGGTTGTTTGCAGCTGTTTTGTCATTTTGAGTCATGCCATATCAACAGCTGAAGCTCCTGAAAGCTTTATTCCTTCCACATCATCAGAGTTGACTTGCTTTTAGGAGATAGATCTTCCCTAGTCATGCCGTCCAAACCTGAGGGGCTCATCGTCTGTCATACTATCAGAAATGTTCCACTGCTGTTCACAAAGTTTTCACTGGCCAGTTGTTTGAAGTAGATGATCAGGTCCTTGTTCCTAGTGTGTCTTAGTCTGGAAGTTTGGCTGAAACACATCCAACATGGGTGACCCTGATGGTAACTAAAAAACCATTGACATAGTTTCCAGCATCACAGCCATATGCATGCCACCACAATACAACAAACTGACAGATGAGTGGTGACTTCTGTATATAAGGTGCTTATTATGAATGGATTGAGGTTTAGAGTTTTCCAAATCTTTTTATACTTCTGTTTCAATAACATAAGAACAGGTCTGTATCAGACCTGTTGGTAGTATCAGACCTGTTGGTAGATCCTGGTGGAACCCCTGAGACTATGACCCCTAGATGCCCTTCAGGTCTGGAATTGAACCCACTCCTGTGGCTTCCAGCCAAACAAAAGACGGGCATATGAGCTGAGTATTTACATTAGGTAGATACACTCCTTGGAGAGATCAATCATGGGAGAATAGAAGGGCTGTGTATGCACAGAGAGACAACTCAGGGCAGGAGTACATGGGAGGGAAGGACACAGGGAAGAGGTAATTATGGGGAGGAAGTGGAAGGGGAGCTGTTGCATTGTGGGAAATTTCAGTCAATGTTATGAGACAAAGTGTATGTGAGCTGCTGTATCGAAAGTGAATTTTCTCTGTAAACTTTCATCCAATCACAATTTAAAAAAAAATCAGAACAGATCTGTAAAAGGAATATTTTAGTTGTAATAGATCAAACTCACTGCCATCAAGTTGATTCCAACTCATAGTGACCCCCATTGGTTTTCCAAGGCTGTAAATCTTTTATGGAGGTAGATTACCTCATCTTCCTCCTATGGAGGAACTGGTGAGTTTGAAACATTGACCTTCTGGTTGGCAGCCAAATGCCTTACCAACTCTGCCACCAGAGCTCCTTTGTAATGGACAGAAACTCAATTTAAACTGACTGTAAACAAGGAAATTTACATTTACCAGCTATTGATAACTAGGAATGCTGGAAATTCCAGTCGTAGAGATAACTGGATTCAAGGAGTCATAAAGATCATTAAGTCTTTTTCATTGTTTTTTTCACTCTTACTCTCACATCTCTGCTGTTCTCTACTTGCTTCAGTATCAAAATGTAGCACCAGGTTTCATGTCCATAGACCTAACAGTCCAAGAGGAAGAGAGCTTATGTACTTGCTTGGCCAAGGTGAAGCTCCCTAACCCCTTGTGCGTTGCTTCTCTTGTCTGTAGAATGGGCATAGTGGCAGTGCCTACCTGATATAGATATCGTTGGATTAAATGAGTGAATGCCTGTACAGTGTTTGAAACAGTGTGTAGAACATAGTAAACCCTCAGTAAAGGCTGACTGTTGTTATTATTTTCACTTTATAGGATGAGAAACATGTTATCGTTGTTGTTATGTGCCTTCGCGTCAGACCCGATTCATAGCGATCCCTCCTTGGATTTCTGAGGCTATATCACTATGGAAGTAGATTGCCCAACCTTCCTTCCAAGGAGTGGCTGGTGGGTTTGAATTGCCAGCCTTCTAGTTAGCAGTCAAATGCCTTAGGCACTATGCTACCAGAGCACCTCTGCCCAATCCTTCATAACTCATTAAAAGCTATCATGTTGCCAAAAGGACATGGGCATAGCATCTTCCTCCAACCACCTGTAACTTCACAAGGGGGAGAAAGAATCACCATCAGCAGCTCAAGGCTTATTCCTGTAAGTTCAGACATGGTACCACCCTCCAGCCTTTTTATCAGCTCTGACACCAACTGTCCCTCCCATGTCACTCACTAACTTCTCTGCTGGATTTGGTAATTTGTTGCACTGACCACACAGAACTTGTGATTATGAGGGAAGTAACAGGTTACAATTTAGTTTCAGAAACAATCTCAGGTTCTGAGGACTCAATTCTCTGATCAGGCCTCTCTGGCTGTTGGCCTCTGGGCCTGGACTCTGCCCTGCTTGGGCAAGTGTTACAAAGGTCTTTTAGCTCTGAAGGTAGATGCACTTAGGAGTGTCGCACTCTACCAGCAAGCCTCCTGTCCAAAGGCACTCAGCTTTTTTGCCCCATAGGCCAGCAAGCCCGTTGCTCTGTCTCATGTCTCTTAGTTCCACTATAGCTGTCTCTCAGCCAGTCAGCTCTGCCAGGGAGGTGCAACACAGGAATCTCCAGTCCAAGGGTGCACTCCACTCCACCTCTAGCTCTTCTCTCTTGATGGCAGTGAGATACCCTCTTTTGCCTCTAGGAGGGCTCATTTTAAGCCTAGTGGAATGAAAAAACTAACCAATCCCCACATTAGGGTTCCATGTACCTTATTGGCATGGTCCCACTCCACAAAGTTGCCATGTACCTTATTTACGTTACTGACAAACTATCCAATCCCCTTGGTGGGCCATAATACCTTATGCACAATAACCTTTGCATAGTTCCACCCAGTAATCTGCTGGGAGTCACAAAGACCATGGCTAGGAGAGCCAAACCAGGTAAGTCACTGCACCACATACGTTTTTGTGTGCTGTTGATTCTGCCTTGTAGTGATGATTTAGGACAGAGCAGAACTGCCTCATAGGGTTTCCCAGGCTGAAATCTTTACAGAAACAGATCTCCATGTCTTTTCTCACACAGAGTGGCTGGTGGAGTCAAACCACTGACCTTTTTTGCTTAGCATCCAAGCATATAACCATTGCACAACAACATTTGGATCATTGTCTTCTGTAAGCTGGATCGTGCCATTCAGCTTTTTAAATATCTGAGGTATTGAGAAAGTATCTTCTACTCTAGCTCTTTTCTTGTCTTGCATTAATAACCATGCGCAGCATCTGAATGTTATTTAAAAGTGTATTGGGATAGACTCAGGTGACTGTAGCTGTTTTTACATAATAGAGAGTGTGTTGGAATAATTATAGTTCCTTCTGTTTTCTAAGCACTCTTTATATGCCCAATACTAAGTTTTCCCGGTAAGTAGGCATTATCTGCATTTTTTCACTGATGAAAAAACTGAGTGAAAGATAATTTAAGTGAATTAGTCAAGGTCTTATAGCTGAGCTAGCATTCAAACCAGATTTACCTTATTTTGGAGTTCATACCTTGTCCACTATGCTATACTCCTCTAGGGAAGCAAAGAGAACTGGCTTTAGAAAGAAAAGAAGTAAAGACTTCTGGTAAGATGGTGGAATAGACAGACAAGCTACACAGACCCTCTTCAACAAAGAAATGAGAAACCAATTGACAGAGATAATAGAAGATAATCCTGGAGCCCTGAGCTTTGAAAGGAAGTATACAGAAGCGGATGAGGCACCAACTAGTGGAAAAACCTGCATGCCAGCAGGACCTGAGGATAGGCTCTGTTTGCCAAGGATGGCAGGGACATACCGGGAGGCTGACAACGGGAAAGGAGACAGGTGGTGAGTATGTAAGTGCTGCCAACTAGCAAACAGAGGAGTACAACCCTGCTTACTTAGATAACATCCAAACAAAACAAAGAAAATCAAAATGTTGGGCAAATCACTCTAGCATACAATCACCAATTAAATATAAACACAAAAATGTCACAATGTCTCAGGGACAGCAGAGTATCACAGTCTACACAAAGAAGCAAGATAAAGCAGGAGAAATAAGGGAGCAGGATACAGACCTAAAACACATCCCTGAGGAAGATGCAGCATTGGAACTCCCTGACAAGGAATTCAAAAGAGTTATATATAGGTACCTTCAATGGATTAAGAGGAGAACACTGACAAAATTGAGGAAAACACAGAGAAGACACTAGAACAATTTCAAAAGACAATACAAGAAAGAAAAGAAGATATCAGTAGAAGACTTGGCATGTGGAAGAAAGGGGTTGGATGAGCATAGACAGGAAAAAGTTAGTAGAAGCATTTTGTGAGAAAGGATTGGGTTGCGGAACTCAGTGTTTCATGGCCTGAAATGTAGGTGGGAAGGGAAGGAAATGATGCATACAATATCAGGATTTAGTACTCTGTGGGGAAAGAACAAGCATATGGATGAGTGAAATTGGCTTCTTAGAAGGCCAAGAAGGAGGTGACCAAAGGTATGCCAATAGTCTCTATCCAGAATATGATTTCATAATAATGTTGTTAGGTGCTGTCATGTCAGTGCTGACTCACAGTCACCCTTTGTACAACAGCATGAGACGCTGCCAGGTCCTATGCCAGCCTCACAATCCTTGCTATGTGTTCTGGTTATCTAGTACAATCTGACAAGAATATACCACAAATGGCATGGCATAAACAAACAGGAGTTTATTCTTACAATTTGGAGGCTTTAAGTCCAAGTTCAAAGTGCCAGGCTGTAGGGGCTGGGTGAAAGCCCCTCAACCTTGGGGTCTAGCTCTGCTTCTTGCTCCTGGCCCACTGGGGCTAGAGGCATTTCTTCACTCAGACAGCTGCAGGCTGCTGAGGCTTCTGAGAAGCCCCAGATTGACAAGTAAAAAGGCACAGTCCCGATGTTACCAAACCAAACGGCAGGCCATTAACTTAAGTCCATTGTAAGTCCCAAGGTCAGCAGAGCAGCAGGCTGCTGAGCAGTGATATGGCTACATGCAGGGTCCAAGCGTGCCATAGGCTAGAGACCATTCCCAAGTCTTCTCCTTAAATAGTGGAAGCAGACCATATCCCTAATGCAGCTACTCAGCTGCTTGTGGTAGATCCCACCATGGAGTTGATTGCCAGTCTCATCATGCAGATTACTACCACCAGCTGCCCAGCCACTCAACCAGGCCCAGCTAAGTTGATACACAAACATAACCATCACACTATGCTTCAACCCATTGTTTCAGCCACTGTCAGTCCATCTTGCTGAGTTCTTCCCATTTTTCACTGACCCACTATTTTACCAAGCATGTTATCCTTCTCTAGGGAATGGTCTCTTCTGACAACATGACCAAAGTAGGTGAGACAAAGCTTGGCTGTTGTCACTTCCAAAGAGCATTCTGGCTGCACTTCATCCAGGACATATTTGATCGTTCTGGCAGTCTATGATATTTTCAGTCATCTTTGCCAGCACCACAATTCAAAGGCATCATTTATTCTTCGGTCTTCCTTATTCATTGTCTAGCTTTCACATGCATGTGAGGTGATTGAAATTACCATGGCTTGGGTTAGGTACACCTTAGTCTTATAAGTGGCATCTTTGTTCTTTAACACTTTAAAGAGGATTTTTTGCAGAAGATTTGCCCAGTGCAGTATGACTTCTGATTTCTTCATTGCTGCTTCCACAGATATTGACTGTGGATTCAAGTAAAATTAAATCTTTGAAAACTTCAGTCTTCTCCATTTATGATGTCGTGATGACTTTTATTTCCTTTATGTTGAAGTGTAATCCATGCTAAAGAGTATAGTCTTTGATCATCATCAGTAAGTGCTTCAAGTAATCTTCACTTTCAGCAAGCCAGGTTGTATCATCTGCATGTCGCAGGATGTGTTAATGAGTCTTGCTCCAAACCTGATTGGAGGTATCATGGTACTAGGTTGGTAAAAAATAATAAAATAACTGGTTGAGAGATACGTGGGATAAAAGGGTGGGACAAAGTGATATTCAATATATAACATAAAATAAACTTTTATTCATAATAAAAAAATGAAAAATGAAAGGTAAAAAATTAAAGAAAAGTGAAAAATCATCATAACTGATTATCATTGAGCCAATTCATAGTGACCCTCTAGGACAGAGTAGAACTGTCCCATAGGGTTTCCCAGAAGAAAATCATTTCATCTTTCTACCACAGAGTGGCTGGTATGTTCAAATTGTGGTCTTTTAGTTGCAGCTGAGCACTTAACCACTGTGCCACCAGAGCTTCAGTAATGGCTAAGGAGCTGGTTTATGAGATAAGAGTAAAGTACACCCACTAAAGCATGTTTCCAAAAGCTCTCAATAACAAATACCGTCAAATTCCAAGGAGGAATCTGAAGAAAAAAGTTTTTTGGACAGAGTCAGATTGTTGATTGAATGGATGCTTTAGTTTTCCCTGAGAGAGCACGATATGTACATCTTAATACCCTTCGGTCAGCATTTTCCAAAACCTTGCCTGAACATATAAACTACCTCCCAGGGTAGTTGTTGGAAATACAGATCTTCATGTAAAGGGTAGCCCTCAGAGGTCAGGGCTTGGTCCCATGACTGTTATGATCAGGGCAGTTCAGGAAAGATTGTCTTAAGCAGAGCCATCCTGGTAATCTTTAACATCTCCAGATGTTTTTCTGTCTGGTGCCCAAGTACGTACAGAATGGAAGATTAAAAGAGCGTTCACCAAGGTCTGGAGGATAGTGCTATGATTGAACTGTACCTGATTGCCAGAAGGAACCTTAGAGGGTAATGTTAATAACTAAGGTGGAAACTAGGGCCAGTTAGGAGAGGAAACTCAGGCCCACCCAGAGTAGCAGGCCGGAAGAGCAGGAGAGAGGGAATAAAAGCCAGGAACTCGGGCAGAAGAGCAGTCAGCCCCAGGGTTACAGGTGAGGAGAGACAACTCAGGGACGCCCAAGGTGGCAGGTGGAAAGAGCAGGAGAAAGGAGATTAAAAGCCAGGAAGCCAGAGAGAAGAGCAATCAGCCAAAGGGATTAGGTGAGGAGAGGCAACTCAGGCCCACCCAGAGTAGCAAGCCGGAAGAACAGGTTTCTCCTGTTGTGGACCCTTCCAGCAAGGATAACATGCTTGGTAAAATAGTGGGTCAGTGAATATCAGGGGATAAAAGCCAGGAACCCGGACAGAGGAGCAGTCAGCCCCAGGGACAACTCAGGGACGCCCAAAGCAGCAGGCCAGAAGAGCAGGAGAAAGGGGATTAAAAGCCAGGAAGCCAGACAGAGGTACAGTCAGGCACAGGGACCCTGGTGGGGGTGATACAAGAGGTC
>NW_006921641.1:3044863-3056073 GCF_000298275.1 Orycteropus afer afer | reverse complement strand
AGAAGGATGTCATGCTTGGTAGGGTGGAGGGTCGACGAAAGAGGGGGAGGCCTTCACTGAGATGGATTGACACGGTGGCTCCGATGATGGGCTCAAGTATAGCAGGGATTGTGGGGCTGGCGTGGGATCGGGCAGTGTTTCATTCTGCTGTGCATGGGGTCGTTATGAGTCGGAAACGACTAGACGGCACTTAACAACAACAACAACAACAACAACAACAACAACAGGGCCAGTTAAGAACAGAGTTCTTTGCATTTGACTGAGACCTGCTTGGGGAAGTAGAGTCTCATTATTACTGGACTCCAACTACTTTTGCTCTTTTTAGAAAGCATAATACTAGGAGTTTAAACCATTTACTCATGTTTTTATAATCAATAAATATTTGTTATTCTTTGTATATTTTTATTCCCAGATTGTAAGCAGGAAGACTTGTGTTCTCATTTCCCCATCTCTTTAGGACAAGTGTTACACATTTACTGGCATCCCTTAAAAAGATACATTGAAGTTCCTAATGAGGAGTTCTGGTAGCACAGTGCCTAACACATTTGATCGCGAACCAGAAGATTGGTAGTTCAAACCCAGCAGCCACTCCACGGAAGGAAGACTGGGCAATCTACTTCTGTAAAGATATACTGCCTCAGAAGCCCAAAGTGGGGATCTCTGTTAGTCAGAATTGAGTCAACAGCAGTGAGTTTGGTTTTTTGCTTTTTTTAATGACACCACCTTTGAATGTGACCTTTCTTTGAAATAAGCATTGCCAAATGAGTTTGATGTCATCTGGAGTAGGGTACACCCTAATACAATGTGATTTGTTTCTTTATAAGAAGAGAAGAGACACAGGGACAGACACACAGAGGGAAGTCTTTTTTAAAAGCAAAGTGACATAAAGCAAACTTTAGAAAAGCAGCAGATACTTGTACTGTGATACTGCATCCCTAGAAAACTGTACAACAAGACAATAAAAGAACTTTTAAGTACTCCCTTAAATACTGAGCAAGATGCCCTGGAGAAGTTTTGGGACAAAGTTGGAGGTAGGTAGAGTGTAGGGAAGCCATGAGATCGTGGACATCTATTAATACCTAAGGGAAAAGAGTATTCACAGGTCAAAACTATCTTCATAATAATACTGTGATACTATTCATCCTTTCACTGTGTTGATATTTGCATGTTGATGCAGAAGCAATGATGGTTCAAAGTACTGGCTTCTCAGACCGAATCAAAGTCATGGCACCAAACCGGGTTATCGGACACTTCCTCACCACATATTTGCATTAATAAAAAAGAGGATAGTTTTGTTTGCAGATGTCTTTGATGAAGCAGCAAATCGACTTTTATTAATCTTTACCCTTGAGAATGTGCCTTTTAGTATTCTCTGTGTATGATGGGAAGTATTCAGAAAGCATTTCTGACACATGTCAGAGTAAAATGATTGCCTCAAGAAGAAGCACTTCTTTGAGTTGCAAGCTATACTAGGTCTTGTTTTCACGGAACACCAAAGATGATTGGAAGAACTGCTGATAGACAAACCGTTAGTATTCAAATTTGAATATTTGGCAGAAATTTTAGTAAAAATGAATGAACTGAGCTTACTACTTAAAGGAAAATAATTGACAGTATTTGTTATCAGTGATAAAATTTTGAGCTTCCAGGGAAAGATGAGAGTTCTAGAAAGCTTGTATCTGTCACTGTGAATTTGTAACTTACCAACTTTTGATGACTTTTCTGTTAAAGTCAGTGTTGCATGAATAGAATTTTTTAGTATTGTATGAAATGCATAAACATTTAGAAGATCTGCTCATTTTCTAAATAATAATTTTCTAAATACCTGGTTAAAAGATCCAATTAACTTGTAGGATAGACTGATGAGGTCTGTTGTTTTATTATATATATATAAAATAATTGTTTTATTATATTTATATATATATATTATATATATGTAATATATATAATATATAAATATATTATATATATATACACACACATACATATACACCTGTGTGTGTATATATAGACACACACCCCCACCCACTGCCGTCGAGTCAGATCCGACTCAGCAACCCCTCCTTGGGTTTCTGAGGTGGTATCACTACAGAAGTAGATTGTCCAGCCTTCCTTCCGAGGAGGGGCTGGTGGGTTTGAACCACCCACCTTCTGGTTAGCCGTCAAATGCCTTAGGCACTACGCCACCAGAACTCCAGAACTTCCATATATATATGTGTGTATATATATATATATACATATATATACATATATACACACACACATATATATATGTGTGTGTGTGTGTGTGTGTAAAATAACAAGTAGATTTTAATATAACAGAGTGTGAAAAGTTCATGGATAGGATTTCAGATTCCACATTTCAAATAACCTTTAAGAAACCACCATATGTTGAATTTTTGGTGCAGTATCAAAGAATAACAGGCTTTGTTGGCATAGTAGTTAACATGTTCAGCCACTATCCAAAAGGTTGGCAGTTGAACCCACCAGCTGCTCTGCAGGAAAAGCTGAGGTAGTCTGCTTCCATAAAGATTTACAGCCTTGGAAACCCTATGGTTTCTACTCCATCCTATGGGGTCTCTAAATAAAAAACCAAATGCACTGCCGTCAAGTCGGATCTGACTCATAGTGACCCCTCCTTGGGTTTCCAAGGCTGTATCACTACGGAAGTAGATTGCCCAACCTTCCTTCTGAGGAGTGGCTGGTGGGTTTGAACTACCAGCCTTCTGGTTAGCAGTCAAGTGCCTTAGGCACTGTGCTACCAGAGCTTCTATAGGATCACTATGAGTTGGAATTGACCCAGTGGAAGTGGTTTTGTTGTTGTTTTATCAAAGAATAATATCCACAATTAGCTGTAAACGTTAACTAAGATCTTCCTTTCCTAAGTGTCTGTACCAAAAACCCACTGCTGTCGAGTTAATTCTGAGTCATACTGACCCCCATTGGGTTTTTGAGGCTGTAAATGTTTATGGAAGTTGATTGCCCATCTTCCTTCTGCAAAGCAGCTGGTGGGTTTGAACCACTGACCTTGTGGTTAGCAGCCTCATCCACTATGCCATCAGACCTCCTTATTTGCTTATATACTTCAACCAAAACATTACATTGCAACAGACTGATTACAGGTGTAGCTGTGAGAACCCTGCTGTCTTGTATTAAGCCAGACATTAAGGAGATTTTAAAAAACGTAAGACAATGTCACTCTCTTCAGGAAATGTTCTTGTTTTGGAAAATGTAGTTATTTTCTGCAAAGATACATTATTTATGTTAATTATTTAAACTGAATTAATAACATTTTAAATTTTTGTCAGTTTTAATTTATAATATGATAAATATTAATAGATTCCAAAACCAAACTCGCTGCTATCAAGTCGGATCTGACACATAGCAACCCCTCCTCAGGTTTCCAAGGTGGTATCACTACAGAAGTAGATTGCCCAATCTTCTTTCCGAGGAATGGCTGGTGGCTTTGAACCGTTAACACTCTGGTTAGCAATCACATGTCTTAGGCACTGTGCCACCAGAGCTTCTATTGATAGATTACTCAAAAATTCACTGCTGTTGCATCAACTCCGACTCATAGCAACCTCTACTTGGGTTTCCAAGGTGGTATTTCTACGGAAGTAGATTGGCCAGCCTTCCTTCTGAGGAATAGCTGGTGGGTTTGAACTACTAGCCTTATGGTTAGCAGTCAAATGCCATAGAGCTCACATAAACAAATGCCTTTTGGGGTTTTCAATTTATATGTGTAACAGGGTCCTAAGACCAAAAAGTTTTAAAAACGGCTGACCTAATTTTTAGTGATTAAGGGAACTGCTTTGAGAAAGCTCTCTTGGCCTTTTGAGAACCACATTTTATGTTCATCAGTTCACTGTGAAATCATAAAAAGGGATCTAGGTTCTTCCGGCCCCCATTAGTAGACCCCGTTCCTACTTGTCCACATACCAAAGTCTTTCTGTCTGGGACAAGAAGCAGTAACTGAGGATCTTTTTGACCAGACCACTCCTTGATCCCTGTGTTATGGGACTTTCATGAAAATGAAGGAGTTAAATCGTATTCTCAATGAGAAAGTGGTTTTTATTTCTCTGGTCTGGTAATTGTCTACTTAATTGAAGCTACCAACTCTGGTCTTTGGAGTCTGATAAAACAAAAAACATATCCAGCCAGTAATAGAAATTGACTGACTTTTATTTAATACATAGTCTACAAATCGGGATAACATTTTGACTGTTGTTGCTACGTGCTGTGGAGTTGATCTGACTCATAGCGGCCCCATGTGACAGAGTAGAACTGTCCCATCAGGTTTTCTGGGCAGTAATCTTTGTGGGAGCAGATTGCCAGGTCTTTTCTCCTGTAGAGCAGCTGAGTAGGTTCAAACCGCTGACCACTTGGTTAGCAGCCAGGTGCTTAACCATTGAGCCACCAGGCCTCCTTAACATTTTGATTTTAAAAAAAACAAACAAACACCAAAGTCACTGCTGTCAAGTGGGATCTGACTCACAGCGACCCCTGCTTGAGTTTCTGAGATGATATCACTACAGAAGTAGTTAATCCAACCTTCCTTCTGAGGGGTGGCTCGTGGATTTGAAACGCCAGCCTTCTCTTTAGCAGTCAGATGCCTTAGGCACTATGCCACCAGAGCTCCTAATATTTTGACTAGGGCATCAAAAATGTTCCAAAGAGGAAACAACTTCCAAGTATTTCTATTCCGTGTCTTGTTAACATGGGTAAAGGAACATGGAATAGAACTGATAAAAAATGATTTGTGGTCATGAATTCCATACAGCATTGTCTTCAAGACCCAATAAAATAATTACTGAGCTTTGGAGTTTTTGTTGAAATTGCACGTAATTATTT
Source organism: Orycteropus afer afer (assembly GCF_000298275.1). Classification (NCBI taxonomy): domain Eukaryota; kingdom Metazoa; phylum Chordata; class Mammalia; order Tubulidentata; family Orycteropodidae; genus Orycteropus; species Orycteropus afer. The sequence goes on along the minus strand of NW_006921641.1, from coordinate 3,051,219 downwards.
TAAAAGAGCTCAATGCCTTAGGCAAAATACTAATTTATCTAGACCACTGTTTGATTTAAAAAGTGACTTTTCAAAAACCAGTTTCCTCAAGGCTCAATGTTCAAAGATCATCTCAAGAAGACAGCTTGGTTGAGTCACCTCAACCTCCCTGGGATCCAGAAATCTGAATTTCATGAGAATTAAAATTCAGTTTCTCAAGTCAGAGGGGTCTGTATTAATTTCAGAAACACCCATTTCATAGCTTTGTGACTTTGAGCAAATTATTTTAATCTCTCTGAGCTGTAGTTTATTATATGTGAGATAAAACTGAGTTAACAATAGGTTTGATAATATTGTTGCTACTTGGTAGGTTTGTTAATAGATTTTAATTATTCTTCTTGTTCCCATTGTAAATTTTCTTGGGCTTGAGGTGGCAATTGCTGAAGTACTACATTCATAGATTATACCTGAATGACTGCAGACTCCTATTACAGAAAGTGGTTCACCCACCTCTTGGATATATTTAATATGTATTTTTGTATTAGATCCCCCTCACACACACATATACATACAAAATTTGCACAACAAAGCAAATGATTTGACATACAATTAATCAGCTAATTTCTACTTGGCTCTTCAGAAGGCACATGAATGCTTTGATATAATGCTAGTGAGAATGAATAGCCAATCAGTGAAAGGGTAGGTCCTTAGGCACTAGCTTCGCTCTTTTCAAGTTATGTGTGCTGTACTTTTAGATAAAAGCACATTAATAAAGTATAAATCATACCAGATCTTGTTGAGTATTGTCCTTATATACTAAATCATTCTCCATGGGCTAATTTGAAAAAGCAGTTTAGATCTTCTCTAGTGTTTCTTGGAAGTTTTATTCTTTCTTCTCCAGTGAAAAAAAGCATTGGAAAGAGAGGGCACATCTTTGCTTTCTGGAATTTTATTCTTTCATTTTTCTCCCATAGAGATATTCTCTGACTTCTGTGGTACTGTGGCTCTGGAAGATTTGGGAGTTGTTACTTCATGGGGTTAGGGTATCCATACGCATAAATACATTCTCTCAAGGGACACTCAAAATATAAATGCTTTTAGATGGAGTTGCCAGGTAGGGGGGAGGCGTGAGTAACATTAAAAGCAAGTGTTAAAACAGACTCTTGTTACAGTAGTTCATGCATCATGAAGTCATCTCTGGTGTATTGGCTATCCGTATACCCTTGGCCTGTGTCTCAGATTGCTTCTCGCTCTCTACATATCTACCCATTCATGCATGTCTGCTCAGTCACCCTCCCAGAGTAGACTATCTTACTCTCAATTTTTAGTTTGTGGTCCCAGGATCCTGAAACAACCCTTGGTGGTTATGTTTGCTTATCTTTCTCTCATTTTGACATTACGATCTTTTCTTAAAGACCACTTCATCACACCAGTTTTTACTTATGACAAAATGCTCATGACTTTCAGGTATGAAATTGATGAGCTTTAGCATCCAGAAAGAGGACATGCAAGATAAAAGTTAGGAATATACAAAAGCTTGTAAAGTTACAGTTTCTCACTGAGCACACTGCTTATGTTAAAGTAAATGCATATTAAAAAAAAAAAATAGCTATCAAGTTGATTCTGACTCATGGTGACCCTATGTGAGCAGAGTAATGCATTCCATAGGGTTTTCAAGGCTATGAACTTCCAGAAGGCAGATCTTTCTTTCAAGGTACCTTTGGGTTTGAACTGTCAGCTTTTCTATGTAGTTGAACACTTAACTGTTTGTGTCACCCATGGAAGTATGTTGTTGTTATGTGCCATCGAGTCAGACCCGACTCATAGCAACCCCTCCTTGGGTTTCCAAGGCAGTATCAACTACGGAAGTAGATTGCCCCATCTTCCTTCCAAGGAGAGGCGCATTAATTGAAACTTCACTTTCGTTAAGTCCCATTCTCCTAGTACTTAACTTTCTACCATCGTCTTCCAGATAATTTGTTTGTGCAGTTTGCCTCTAACAGTGCACATGGTGCTTGTGTTCAGCTAATGATGCCTAAAACAACCAATCTCTTCAAATGCTCAAAATGAAACAAAATACTTTTGATAAAGTCATTTACTCATAGAATGTAGAATGCCCTTGTGGTTAAAAGATTTGCTTGTTGGAGAGAGACCTAAAACAGAACGCAGGTCACTTTACTTAGCAGCTACTGCTTTTCTTGTTTTGCCATGCCTCCAGTTTGTTTGAATACACTGCAAAAAAGACAAGGAGGCCACATGTTCTGACCTCCTCTAACCCCACAAGAGAAAGACAGAATCACCATCAATAGCCCAAGGCCTATTACTGCAAGGCCAGACATGCTGCCTCCTTCCAGCCCTTCCTCCCAAAGCACCCACCACCTCTCTCCTGGGATCGATAATTCACTGCAGTGGCCACATAGAACTCACAGATTATAGGGTTTATTAGGGAAGCACCAGGCTACAATTCAAGTTCAGGAAAAACAGTTTCTCTCCCAACCCACCATCTCTCATAGTCTCTATCCCAGCAGTGCATGTCCCTCGGTGTCTCTCTTAGCAATGCACGTGTCTTGCATTTCTTTCCCAGCAGTACATGTCTCTTAGGGGCATGTCCTTCCTCAGCCAGCAGAGAGAGTTCTGTCTCTAGGAGGGCTCCTTTTGAGCCCCGCAGAGTGGCCAAACTAGCCAATCATAGCATCAGAACTCTAAGCACCTGAGAGAGAGCAGGAACCTCCCAGAACATTGTTAAGTGCCACGCCCAACAGAAATACCCCAGGTGGACAACTTTAGCAATCAGGAGCTCCTCAGTTGCTCATGGCAAATTCCACCTGAGTTTACTAAGACTTATGGGTAGAAAAGCCACACTAAGTACTACACCACACAGTGAAATTGTTTTAGAATGAGTTGCTGGAAATAATCTTGCTCTAAAAAAACTAGAAATGTTCCTCTATTTGTAGTGATTTAGCAAATAAAAAAAGAATACTTTGAATCCATTAGAGGGAATAGGAAATGAACAGAACACCCATCACCCTTCACTTTTTGCTAATGAATTTAATGTTCTTGTTTTATTGGTAGGGAGTCCTTGAGTGGTGCAAATCATTAGGCACGTGGCTGCTAACTGAGATGCTGGCAGTTTGAGTCTATACAAAGGCATTTCAGTAGAGAAGCATGGCACTCTACTTCCGAAAAATCAGCCATTGTAAACCCCATGGAGCTCAGTTCTAATGTGATACACATGGAGTTTCCCTAACTTGGAATTGACTCAGTGGCAACTGATTGGTTAAATTCTCTTTATGTGATTGTCATGGTTAAGACAGGAAGAAGTATAGAATATTTATTCAGTACAGGAGTAAAAATAGCTTAGAGGTTTGTTTTTAATTTCCTAGGTTTTATTATGCATGTAGCCTTTTCAGGTTTTTATAAAGAGTGACTGTACTTGTGCCGAGGCTTGTTCTGGTGCCCAGTTCAAATCATTGTTGGTTGTCTGTGCTCTCTATGTTGTTACATTCGAGAATATCTGAAGTACTTGGTAAATCTGTTTATTAATAAATCAGGAAGTATTTTCTGAAAACTTCCTGTATTTTAGCTAGATGCTGTAACTACAGCAAACAACATGAGTTTTGTTTGAAAATAAAAATTTAACATGTAACTAGGATTCAGTAAAAGTAAATTTTGCAGTGTTGCTTTTGTTATTAGTAAATGATAGTTATTTTTTCTTTTCCGAAAGATTGATAAATAAAATTTGCTCCCTTTTTTATGAAGCAATTCAGTGATTTTTTTTTCATGCATTATTAATGCCGTATGTATTCAGCTAGAAGTAATTCTCTTCACCCTCCCTCCCACAACGAAACAGCTTTGGGAGACGCTTTTTGCTATTAAGTTTCTGTGAAGTAAGACCAGGAAGCTTTAAAAATATTTGACCAAGATGGTTTAGGAGTCTGGTTATGTCTCAATTTGTTCTCTCTTGATTGGATAACATCTTGGATTGTCAAAGAAGTGATGTAATAATTATTTTCTTTTACTTCACAAACAGTGATTCATCTATAGGGTATTCTTAGACTAACACATGGATCTTTCCCCTAATATAATATAGACAACTCTCAGTTAGGAGGAGTTTTCCTGCTCAGAAACAATTCTCCTTGCCTAGGACTTCTATTGGGAAATGTTAGACTTCTGTCATTTTCTTGGACTTGCTACCTCTTTTACTTTTTCTGAAATTTTCAATTTTTAAAATGTGTAAAATTTGAAACAATTTCAAACTTACAGAAAAGTTGTAAGTACAGAACAAATACCTTTTGTATTCTGAAGTATTTGAAGAGTAAGTTGTCAACACAGTGCTCCATCTTCTTCAGATACAACAAGGACATTCTTTTACATAACCACAACCTGTCCATTAAAATCAGAAAATGGCATTGGTGTATTACTAACATCTAATCCTCATAAGACAAGTCTGAATACTAGTCAACTGGCAGAAAAGAAAATATGAGTACTGCATTCTGCATAAAAAGTCTTGGTAATTCACACTTGAGAGTCTAAATACATAATATCAGAACAATATATATACTTAAAATCAACTGAATTACAAATTAAGAAGCAAGCAAGGATGTTCATGATATTGGTGCTGCCATCCATTTGTTTGCCTTGGAGTGCCAGTATGTGTCTGCACTCACTTTGATACTGTATATGTGAGCTCTTTGGATGACTGGTCACCTGACCAATGGATTTTTTCTTTTTTCTACCATTTGCCATTGAGTTAATGCCAACTCATGGTGACCCCACATATATCCTAGCAGTACTTTGCTCCACAGGGTTTTCAACAGCTAGCTTTTCTAAAGTAGATTGCTAGGCCTCCTGAGGTGCCTCTGGGTGGACTAGAACTACCAGACTTGGTTAGCAGCTGAGCATGTTCATTGTTTGCAGAGTTGGATAGAGCCAAAGTGAATTTGCAGCTGACCCTGAAACTTTTCTTAGAGTCAGCAGCCATCTTGATGATCTCCTTCTTGATGTAGCTTCTGAGAGATCAGTTGTTAAATACCAGTGTAGGTATTTCAGTGCATTAGGGGGGATTCTTTAGTGCATGCGGCTCACATCTGCTGACTCCACCATACAGATGGTCTCAGCTGAATGAATATCTAGCCTAATAGCTCTGAAGCTAAAGAGTGAAAGAACTCACTCACTATGATCAAATAGACCTACTTTTATCTTTCACTTTATTTCCAACTAAATAGTTCTAAATGAAGTTCTTCATATGATTTCTCTCTGATATATTAGAAGAATCATCGTCCAGATTATATGAAGAAGAATGTGATGTCAGGATTGGAGGAAAACTCATTTACAATTTATGATATGTAGACAACACAACCTTGCTTGCTGCAAGCAAAGAGGACTTGAAGCAGTTACTGATGAAGATCAAAGACTACAGCCTTCAGTATGGATTATAGCTTAGCATAAAGAAAATAAAATTCTTCGCAATTGGACCAATAAGCAACATCATGATAAATGGAGAAAAGATTGAAGTTGCCCATGAAAGCAGCAGTCAAGAAATCAAACAGCATATTATATTGGACAAATCTGCTACAGAAGACCTCTTGAAGGTGTTAAAAAGCAAAGCTATCACTTTGAGGACTAAGGTGTATCTGACCCAAGACATGGTATTTTCACTTGCCTTCTGTGTATGCAAAGAGCTCTTATGGTACAGTGGTTAAAGCATATGGCTGCTAATCAAAAGATTAGCATTTTGAACCCACTGGTGGTTCTGTGGTAGAAAAATGAAGCAGTCTGTTTCCATAAAGTTGTATACCATTGGAAACCCTATGGGCAGGTATTCTCTGTTCTACAGGGTCACTATGAGTAGCAATCAACTTGATGGCAGTGAGGTTTTGTTTTTTCATTTCCTATGGATGTGGAAGCTGGACAGTGGATAAGGAAGACCAAAGAAGAATTGATGCCTTTGAATTATAGTCTTGGCGAAGAATATTACCTGGATTGCCAGAAGAATGAACAAGTCTGTCTTGGAAGAAGTATAGCTAGAATGCTCCTTGGAAATGAAGATGGCAAGACTTTGTCTCATGTCCTTTGGATGTGTCATTAGGAGGGAACAGTCTCTGGAGAAGGACATCATGCTCAGTGAAGTAGAGGGTCAGTGAAAAAGAGGAAAACCCTCAATGAGACGGATCAACACAGTAACAGTAACAGTGGGCTCAGGCATAGCAACGATTGTGAGGATGACACAGGCTTGGGCAGTGCTTTGTTCTGTTGTACCTAGGATTGCTATGAGTCAGAACCAACTTGATGGCACCTTAGGAGCTCTGGTAACATAGTGCCTAAGGCACTTGACTGCTAACCAGAAGGCTGGTGGTTCAAACTCACCAGCCACTCCT
>NW_006921641.1:3007603-3044763 GCF_000298275.1 Orycteropus afer afer | reverse complement strand
GGAAGGAAGATGGGGCAATCTACTTCCGTAGTGATACTGCCTCGGAAACCCAAGGAGGAGTCGCTATGAGTCGGGTCCGACTCCACAGCACGTAACAACAACAATTCTTAGAAGACTCTTTTAAATTAGGAAGTTATTACACATATTGATGCTGATTGTTGTATGTGTCCTTAGGCTCTTGCAGACCAATTTGAAGATAAGACTACATCTGTATTGGAACGTCTGAAGATTTTCTATTGCTGTCAAGTACCACCTCATTGGGCCATTCAGGTATTTGTATTGTTATTGTCATTCTATATGGAATGTGCTTAGCTCTCAAAAGAAAAGTGGATTAGAAAAGAATAAATTTTTATTTCCTTTTGAATTTTCAGTTGTTTCAATGAGAAGATAAAATTACCTGCCTGGGGGTTGTCAGTTACTTCAAATTGCTATTTTGATTAAGGTGATAATAGGCTTTTCAGAATTTTTTAAGTATTTAAAACTTAAAATAGAATTCTAGACAGACAGGGATCAGTGAATAGAGGTATACTCTAGACCAAGGATAGACTTAGCTAAGGCTAATCTTACACAGACACCAGTGATACAAAATACCTGCAGTCCTTACACAAACAATAGAAGACAGACACAGAGTAATCCCTCACAGATATCCCAACACTATGGGAGAGAGATCCAATAGAGCTACTACCTCAGGACCATAGTACTGGGGTACACCAGACTCAGTTGGCACAACAAAATACATAAAAGCGTTGCTCCACATCCTACATTGGTAAGTAGAGACTGGGGTCTTAAAAGCTTTCAAGCAGCCATCTAGGATAGAGCTAATGGTCTCCTAGCATTGGAAATGAAGAAGAGTGCACAAAAGAAAAACAAGGGCATTTAGAAGCAATCAACCCTAGGACACGATGGCCCTAGAGACCAGAAGAACCGGATGGTGCCCGGCTACCAATGCCGGCCACTCAGGAAAGGATCAAATCTGGAGATCCTGGATAGAGTGGGAGGGAAAACGTGGAACAAAATCCAAAAACTCAGTAATGACCAGAATTACTTTTCAGATGAAATCTGGTGAGACTCCCAATACTATGGCCCTGAAATACATTCGGGGCCTGGGATAAAACTCATTCCCAGGGGCGGGCTCTCAGCCCAATAGTTAGCGAGATGTACACACAGACCACTCAACCCAGGATGCTGAACCCACATAATCAATGGTAATATATTCCTTAAAGCAATAGACCATGGGACACCAGAGGACGAACATTCAAACTGAGGAAATGCAGGACAAACAGGAATGCATAATTATGAGGGGCACGGGGGAGTGTTGCAGGGTAGGGAGGGGAGGAGACTGGGTTAGGGCTGGACATGGCAAATGGGGAATGAAACTAAATGTACGCATGCCTTTGAATGTAAAACAAGCTCTTAAAATAAAAAAAGAAAAAATAGAATTCTAGAAATTAAATAATAGGAGAACCATAAAACTTTTATCTTCAAAAATTTTAGGACCTCTGGTGGCGTGGTGCCTAAGGCATTTGACTGCTAACCAGAAGGCTGGTGGTTCAAACCCACCAGCCACTCCGCAGAAGGAAGATTGGGCAATCCATTTCCATAAAGATTTACTGCCTCAAAAGCCCAAAGAGGGTCGCTATGAGTCAGAATTGACTTGATCGCAGTGAGTTTGTTTTTGGTTTTTAAGGACTTTCTGCTAACCAAATTATTTACAAAGAGTAAGAGCGTTTATTAGATATGATATACTTTGGAATATTCTTATCTACTCTGTTCTTTCTGAGGATATGAACTATCTCTTGTAATTCCCAAAGCCCCATGTTGGGGTAGAAATTCTATCTTCCTGCTGTATTGTAGGTGTGGTGTCCCTAATTTGTAAAATGTTCAGGCTGAACTTAGACATCTGGTCAAGTTTTAATTTTATAGAGAAGAAAATTGAGGCCTAGTGCTATTAACTCTACTTTTCCAAGGTTGATCACACAGCTGGTAATGAGCCTGGTCTCTGGTTTCCTCAGTTTTAGTTCAATTAACCTCCTTCCCTAAAAACGCTATTGAGTTGTGGTTATACCTTCTAATAAAAGCCAACTTTTAGTGCTTACTTAGTATGATCTTTGCATTTTACTCTGCATTTCACACACATTATCTTACTTTGTGAAGTATTCCCATTTTACAGATGAGGAAGCTAAGGCACAAAGAGGTTAAGTAGTTATAGTACTTTCAGCACCCCTCATGGCGTAGAATCAAATGATGCCAGCCAGATGTTTCTGGATGATTTAGTAACTGTTGTCATTTTAATCAGCTTCCTGTCTGCTCATCCTTGTGGACCGTGCACATAGGTGGTGGTGTTAGGCGCTATCAAATTTTTTGTGACTCATAGAGACCTCATATGATAGAGTAGAACTACTCCATAGGGTTTCCTATTCTGTAATCTTTACAAGAGCAAGTCAGCATTTTGAACCTACCAACTGCTGTACAGGAGAAAAGATAGGACAATCTGCTTCTGTGAAGATTTACAGCCTTAGAAACCCTATGAGCAGTTCTACTCTGTCCTTAAGGTAGGTCACTATGAGTTGAAATAGACTAGACGACTGTGGGTTTATAACATCCCCAGTGGAGTAGCTTTCTCATCAGCAAGATGTTAACAACTGGAATTTGTTGGCACGTTTTTGACCCTGATCTGTGAAATTTAAGTCCTTTGTACTATGTGGTTTGTGATGTATAAACATCTCAGACACTGAGCTATTATTATAACACAACATATGTTTGCTAAGGGTGTAGCTTTTAATCTGTGTTTTAACAGAAGTGTTATGAAACTTAAATACTGTTCACACAGAATTTAGGCTAATTGCTTGTTTTATCTATCTGTGAAGATGTGGTTTTTTTGGATCCTTAGGCAGTTCAATAAAGATCCTTTTTAATTAAGCCAATAAATCACTTTTCTTTTTGGTTATTACATAAAGAGTAATGATATCTACATGTATTATTTCAGTGATCAAGAGAAAACAGCCTACTGTATCATAGTAAAACCAGAATTAATCGTTACTGTTAATTAGCCATATCATATTGGATGCCACCACCTTTCTTCATCTGTTAAACAAAAAGTTTGAACTACTTACTGCATGAGCACTCAGATCTATTCCAACTTCCACAGACTGTGTTCAGTTTTTGGAAATGTCTACATACTCTGAAATAGTCCAATTCTGCAATATTTCATGGAATACAGAATTATTATACCACTCTTCTCCCCTTGTTTGCTTTAGTGACTTGTTAGCTTGTAATTTTCATGTATCTTTCCTTTTGGCCATCTCAAATCTTCCATATTCAGTAGTTTCTTAACTCTTGAATATGTAATTAACTTCAAATGAGTAGTAAAATTGTAACTAAGAGAAAACAACACATCTCTCATTAATATGAAACTATGCCTTACTCAAAACCCTCTACCTGCTTTTTAACCTTTCTAATATATTTTTTTATTCCTGCATGATGGACCCTTGATAAACCAGAATGTATTTCTTTTTGAATATATTTATTTAAACTTTACTGGTACCTTTTTATCTGCCAAAGACTGGGGAATTAGATAGGTAAATTTTGTAATAATGTGCTGAAAATAAAGCTAAGTAGCCCCGAGTGAGAAGGAGCCAGAGATACCCTCATGAATAAAGTACACGGTTACTTGTATATGTGCTTCATGTCATCTATATAGACTGCTCAGAGTCCTTTTTTTTTGTCGATTTATTAGTTTTCGTCTTTACAAATCACAGATTGTCATATATAAAGTGTCTAGATAGAAAAGAAATAATGATTTTGTTTGTTAAACTCTTGAGTTCTTAGGAAAAAAACAGTTGATATATTGAGTAATTTGAACTGTTTCTATGTTCTTTTATTTTCTGACTCCCAATAGAGGTTGAATTATAGAAATTATGTATTTATACAATGAATAGACTCTTAAAAAGGCAGATTGAGTATATTTGTAAGTATATTTGTAAAAAATGTTAATTATTTTAACTTAATTTGTCTAGCGCCAACTTGGAAGGTTACTGTTTGAGTTGGGATGTACCAGTTCAGCCCTTCAGATATATGAGAAGCTGGAAATGTGGGAAGATGTTGTCATTTGTTTTGAAAAAGTTGGGCAGCATGGTAAGGTATGTAATAGTAAAATTTCTATGTTCTAGTGAGAGCCTTCCCTTACGGGTCATTGTCTAACTTTCTTGCTTTTAAAGCCCATTTTTTAACCCCCTCACCCCCCACAAACACCCGAACCAGTTGCTGTCAAGTGAAATCCAACTCCTGGTGACCGCATGTGTGCAAAGTAGTGCTGTGTTCCAGGCTGTGACCTTTCAGAAGAGATCGCTAGGCCTTTTTCTGGGTAGACTATTTTGGGACTCCTTGGGTGGTGCAGATGGTTAACACACTTGGCTGCTAACCAGAAGGTTAGGTGTTCAAGTCCACTGTGAGGTGCCTCAGAAGAAAGACTTGTTATCTACCTCTGAAAATTCAGCCATTGAAAACATGGAGACAATTCTATCAGAATCAACTTACTGTCAACTGTTACTAAGAGAGAAAACAGTTGCCATTAAGTCACTTGTATTACATACATAGTGTTACACATAAAATACTAAGAAAAAATATTTTATGTGTAAGACTATGTATGTAATATATAAAAGAGAAAAACAAATAGAGATTGATATGTGCGTGTTTATGTTAGATATTTGATATTTAAGATAGGATGACACAGTAGCTAAAAGATAAAAACAATACAAATGTCCATCAATGGATGGATAGATAATTTGTGGTATATCCATAAAATGAAAGATAACTCAGCCATAAAGAGAAATGAAGTCCTGATACATGCTTCAACATGGTTGAACCCTGAACCTCCAAAACACTATGCTAAGTGAAAGAAAAAAAACGGCACATATTGCATGGTTCCATTTATATGAAATATCTAAAAGAGGTAAACCCACAGAAATAGAAAGCAGATTAGTGGTTCCAAGAGGCTTAGGACATTTGGCTGCTAAACAAAAGGTTGGCAGTTCGAACCCATCAGTAGTCTGCGTCCATAAAGAATTACTACCTCAGAAACCCTATGGGGCAGTTCTACTCTGTCCTCTAGGGTTGCTGTGAGTCAGAATCGACTCGGTGGCACTGGGTTTGGTTTTTAGGTTTAGAGGTTTGGAGGGAGGGAAGAATAAAGAGTAGCTGCTTAATGAGTATGAGATTTCCTTTTGGAATGATGAAAACGGTTTGGAACTAGATGGAGGTCAGAGTTGTACAACATTGTGAATGTATTAAATGCCACTGAATTGTGTGCTTTAATATAGCTAATTTTATGCTATGCGAATTTTACTTCCCTTAAAAAAAAAGAACAAATAATGAAAGCCTTGAAGACAATGTTGTTTTGATCTGCCCTCCTATAGGACAGCTACAAAGTGAAATATTAGGAATTATTTCATGTTTCATTGGGTTGCCTTATGATCAGAGGCTGTGGGCCTGAAGGGTGGTACCTACAAGGTACCTAACAGGGCCTGTGTAGGATAATCCAAAGGATGTGACGGTCCCCTGGGAGTAGAAGACTTGTCAAATGTGTAATGCATATTAATTTTACCCTCAAATTGGGTCAAGAGGAAAATGTTGCAGTATTTATATCTGTTATTAATCTATTGTTTTTCCCCTTATAAATAAACAGAATTTTAAAAAGAATAAAGGGCTCTGTGTTATAAATAGCCATTAAAACTGACACATTGAAATTGTATATTAATTTGGGTCTAAAATCTTAAATGGCTAAATTTCTATCATAAATACAGTATATCTCCCTGAAAAAGAGTAGTAGTGGTTCAAGTACACATATATCTAGTTCTTAAATACCTTTCTAATCATGTCTAATTTAGACAAATGGTAGGAATTTACATTCTTTTTATTAATTGGTTAATGGCAATGAAGGTATTTAAATGGTGCACTGCCTACAGCATTTGACTGCTAACCAGAAAGTTGGCAGTTCGAATCCATCAGCCACTCCATGGAAGGAAGAAGGGGCAATCTACTTCTGTAAAGATTTACCTCCTTGGAAAAGCAGTGGAGGTCACTGTGAGTCAGAATGGACTCAATGGCTGTGAGTTTTTGGGTTTTGAAGGAGACAAGGATGTGGGAGTAAAATTTTATTGTACATGATTATAGAATTAAAATACTTTATTCTTGGGAGTTGTTGCTGTTAGGTGCTGTCAAGTCATCTCCAACTCATAGTGACCCTATGCACAGCAGAACGAAACACCGCCTGGTCTTGAGCCAGCTCCATGATTCTTGCTTTACTTGAGCCCATCGCCACTGTCACTGTGTCAGTCCATCTTGTTGAGGGCCTTCCCCTCTTTCGTTGACCCTCCACCTTACCAAGCATGACATCCTTCTCCAGGGAATGGTCCCTTCTGACAACATGACCAAAGTATATGAGATGAAGTCTGGCCATTTTTGCCTCCAAGGAGCATTCTGGCTGTACTTCCTCCAGGATAGACCCGTTAGTTCTTTTAGCAGTCCATGGTACTTTCAGCATCCTTCGCCAATACCACATCTCAAAAGCATCAACTCTTCTTTGGTCTTCTTTATTAATTGTCTGGCTCTCACATGCATATGAGGCGATTGAAAATACCATAGCTTGTGTCAGGCGCACCTTAGTCCTTAAGGAGATATCTTTACTCTTGAGCACTTGAAAGAGGTCATGTGCAGCCGATTTGCCCAGTGTTATACGTTGTTTGATGTCCTGCCTGCTGCTTCCATTGGCGTCGATTATAGAACCAAGCAATGTGAAATCTTTGACAATTCCAATTTTTTCTCTATTTATCATCATGCTGTTTATAGGTCCCATTGTAAGGATTTTTGTTTTCTTTATACTGAGATGTAATCCACACTGCAGATTATATTCGTCAGTCTTCATCAGTAAGTACTTCAAGTTGTCCTCCCTTTCAGCAAGCAAAGTTGTATATCATCAGCATATCGCCGGTTGTTAATGATTCTTCCTCAAATCCTGATGTCACGTTCTTCTTCATATAGTCCAGCCTCTTGGATTATTTGCTCAGCATACAGATTGAATAAGTATTGTAAAAGGATACAGTAGGGTATGCATAGGGTCACTATGAGTTGGAGATGACTTGACAGCATCTAACAGCAACAACTCCCAGTAATAAAATATTTTAATTCTATAATCATGTACAATAAAATTTTACTCCCACTTCCTTGTCTCCTTCAAAAACCAAAAACTCATTGTCATTGAGCTGATTCTGACTCACAGTGACCTCCACTGGTTTTGCAAGGAGGTAAATCTTTACAGAAGTAGATTACCACTTCTTCCTTCCATGGAGTGGCTGATGGATTCGAACTGCCAGCTTTCTGGTTAGCAGTCAAATGCTGTAGGCAGTGCACCCTGACACAGTCTCTTCTTGATTTTAAACCATGCAGTGTTTCCTTTTTCTGTTTGAACGACAGCTTCCTGGTCTATGTTCAGGTTCCTTATGAGTACAATTTACTGTTCTGGAATTCCCATTCTTCTCAATGTTATCCACAATTTGTTATGACCCACACAATCAAATGCTTTTGCATAGTCAATAAAACACAAGTAAACATCTTTCTGGTATTCTTTGCTTTGAGCCACGATCCATCTGACATCAGCAGAGATATCCTTCATTCCATGTCCTCTTCTGAATCCAGCTTGTATTTCTGGAAGTTTTCTGTCAGTATACTGCTGCAACTGTTTTCGAATTATCTTCTGTAAAATTTTACTTGCACATGATATAAGTGATATTGTTCAATAATTTCCACATTCTGTGGGATGACCTTTCTTTGGAATGGGTACAAATACGGATCTCTTCCAGTCAGTTGGCCAGGCAGCTGTCTTCCAAATCTCTTGACTTAACTGAGTGAATGCCTCCAGCGAGGCATCTGTTTGTCAAAACATCTCACTGGATATTCCATCAATTCCTGGAGTCTTGTTCTTCACCGATTCTTTCAGTCCAGCTTCAACTTCAATACCATTGGTTCTTGAACATCTGCCATCTCCTGGAGTGGATGACGTTTGACCAGTTCCTTTCAGTACAGTGACTCTATGTATTCCTTCCATTTTCTTTTGATGCTTCCTGCATCATTCAATATTTTGCCCATGTTGTTGTTTCAAAATTGCAACTCGAAGCTTAATTATTTTCCTCATTTCTTTCAGCTTGAGAAATGCTGAGCATGTTCTTCTTTTTTGGTTTTCTAACTCTAGGTCTTTGCACATTTCTTCATAATAATTGGCTTTGTCTTCTTGAGCTGCTCTTTGAAATCTTCTGTTCAGCTCTTTTATCTTGTCATTTCTTCCATTTGCTTTAGCTACTTTCCATTCAAGGGCAAGTTTTGGAGTCTCTTCTGACATCTATTTTGGTCTTTTCTTTCTTTCTCATCTTTTTAATGATCTCTTGCTTTCTTTATGGATGATGCTCTTGATGTCATCCCATAGTTCTGGTTTTCAGTCACTGGTGTTCAGTCCATCAAATCTGTTCTTTAGATGGTCTCTAATTTCAGGAGGAATATAATCAAGGTCCTATTTTGGCTCTCGTGGACTTGTTTTAATTGTATTCAACTTCAAGTAGAACTTGCATATGAGCAGTTGATGGTTTGTTCCACACTCAGCTCCTGGCCTTGTTTTGGCTGAAGATATTGAGCTTTTCCATCTCCTCTTGGCACAGATATAGTCAATCTGATTCCTGTGTACTCCTTCTGGCAAAATCCACATGTATAGCCCCCGTTTGTGTTGTTGAGAAAAGGTATTTGCAGTGAATAAATCATTGGTCTTGCAGAATTCTATCATGTGATCTCCAGCATTATTTCTGTCAACAAGGGCAAATTTTCCAACAACCAGTAATTCTTCTTTGTTTCCAACTTTTGCATTCCAATCACCAGTGATAAGCAACACATCTTGATTGCATGTTCGGTCAATTTCAGACTGCAGAGGTTGATAAAAAAAATACCCATTTCCTCATCTTTGACTTTGGTCGTTGTTGCGTAAATTTGAATAATATCAGTATTAACCGGTCTTCCTTGTAAATGTATGGATATTATCCTATCACTGACAGCATTGTACTTCAGGACAGATCTTGAAACATCCTTTGTGATAATGAATGCCACGCCATTCCTCTTCAAATTGTCATTTCCGGCATAGTAGATTATATGGTTGTCTAATTCAACATGGCCAAAACTGGTCCATTTCAGCTCACTAATGCCTAGGATATCAATCTTTATGCGTTTCATTTCATTTTTGACAACTTCCAATTTTCCTAGATTCATACTTCAAACATTCCATGTTCCAATTATTAATGGATGTTTGCAGCTGTTTTTCCTCAATTTGAGTCTTGCCACGTCAGCACACAGAGATCCTGAAAGACTTCCTTTGTCCATATCATTAAGATTGCTTCTACTCTGATGAGGCACCTCTCTCTTAGTTCTATATTGAGTGCCTTCCAACCCAAGAGGCTCGTCTTCCTGCACTGTGTCAGATAGTGTTTCCTAGCTATTCATAAAATTGCCCATTAATGTATCAGACAGTGTTTCTCTGCTATACATAAGGTTTTCCCTGGCCAAGTTTTGAGAAGTGAATGGCGTCCTCCTTCTTGCTAGTCTGTCTTAGTCTGTAAGCTGAGTTGAAACCTGTGCACCAGGTGCAACTCTGCTGGCATCTGAAACACTAGTGGCACAGCCTCCAACCTCACAGCAATGTACAAGCCTCACAGGATGACAAACTGACAGATAAATTTGTCTCCCTTAGTTGTTGGAAACCTCTGCACCCTCCCCCTACCTAATTCCTACCTGAAATCCGCCACTCTGTGGTCCCCGGCTGCTCCTTCCTTTCCCTGGCTCTAGGGGGTTGGGGCCTGCCTTACCTCCTGCCCCCTTTTACCTGGATAGCCTGCTGCTCCTGAGGTCCCCAGGGCCGCTCCTGCTTCCTCCCTTTCCTGGCTCTAAGGGGCTTGGGGCCTAGCCTGGGAGAGAACTCCATAATTATCCATTCCAGATCCCTCCTTTTCAGATCAGTAGGAAAATCCCTTATGATTTGCCAAAGATCTTAATGCTAGTATACTGATTATTTGCTTAGAGGCAGCATGGCCTGGTGATTAAAAGCATGGCCTTTGGACCTAGCCTTCCTGCATTCAGTGCTAAACTTGCTTCATACTAGCTTGGTGATCTTGGGCAAGTGAATTAATGTCTCTGTGCCTCTATTTACTCCTACCTTATAGATTTTTTTCAGGTAGTATAAGTAAAGTACATAGAATGGTGCTTATCACTTAGCAGCTACATGAATGTTTGCTGTTATTACTAAGACAGAGTTTCTCACATTTTAACATCTCTGAAATCAGAAGGTATCAAACAATTAATGGTGTTTTCCATTTGCTGTCAGTCAGGTGGCAGTCTTACCAGGTTGTCATTGCCTGTGCAAGTGCAAACTTAGAGTTATATTTTAGTGTCATCTTTTCGACTGAGTATTTACACGGTGTCAGTACTACATATGTTGGGTTTAAATGTTATTTGTAATGTCTTCAAAAAGATTTCGGTTTGAAACAAAACATTACTGAGTAAACAGTAAAGGATAGACTAAAGCAGAGGGATGTAAATTTCTATTAGGTAAGTAAACATTTGGCATTGGAGAAATGATCACAATTCCATTTATTTTTGTTTAAAAGCAAAGCCATGCTTTGTGGAAGCCAGGAAAGAAAGATACCCTAAAGTTGATAAAGTGGTGTTTTGTACTGAAATTAAAACTCACTGTCATTGAGGCAATCCCAACACATAGCAAACCCTGTAAGATAGAGTAGAACTGACCTATAGGGTTTCCAAGGCTGCAAATATTTATAGGAGCCAGATGGTCACATATTTCTCATTTTAGACTGAAATGAGAAAAAGAATTGCCATTAAAAACATCAAGCAGTGTATTGAAGACAGGAACAATTGCCGTATTTTTCTGAATAGATTTTTAAAAAACAAAGCTAAGACAGGCTGGTGGAATTCATTCAAGACATGTCACAGTTTAATTAAAAGCATTTTTTTTTTTCAGTTAAAAGTTCATCTCATAATTGATGACGTTTCAAATTCTATGAAATATGGTATCATTTTTCTTCTAAGAAGTCCTTAAGATCTGAGACCTAACTTTTTTTTGTTTTTTTAATGCCTCTTGCCTGGCCCTAAAGTAGTACACAGATGTTTGTTTAACAAAGAACTGAATGGATAGGTGAAGATCTTGACTCCGAATCTGATCTAGTTTCCATCACATCTTTCCTTTTCACTGTGTAAGTCTTTTACAGTGGCAAATAAATAAATAAAAGCTGTATATAAAATATGCCTGTTTGGTGCAGCAGTTGAGTGCTCAACTACTAACTGAAAGGTTGGCAGGTTCAAAGCCACCCAGTAACTCTCTGGGAGAAAGACCTGGTGATCAGCTTCCAAAAGATTAATGGCCAAGAAAACCCTACAGGATCTTTCTGTTCTGTCATATGGGATTGCTCTGAGTTGGAACTGCCTCGGCGGGACCCAACAAGAACAGTTTTTTCGTATTTTGAAATACTTAAGGTTATTGTTGAATCATAATTACCCACTGCATGTTCTGACATATTAAAGATTTATATTTTTGGAAAGTCGAGATTTTCTCTAATTGCAGAAGAAAAATAAATGAATATGCCTCCTTAAGAGAAACACTTTGACTATATCCCTCATATGTGCCCATGACTTAGTAAAAATTATCTTGTAATATCCATGTTTCTACTTATTCTAGAAAATGTGTATATTTTAAGTTTTAGGACCATACAATTGCTAATTTTGCTTTAGATCTTTTTGTGAGTTACAGCCAGACATCCAAAAAAATCTTTTTATTTGGCACATAAAAGACGTACATACCTTACTTGTTTCTCTTATGCTATACTTGTAGATCAGTTTAACCATGGGTGTAAAAACTTGGAAGCGACTGTTTTATTTCTTGAACAGCTGAGATTTTTTTTAGTATTTGGTCAAGTGCCAGCAGTTGTCACTACATTTTGATTTAAGTAGAAGTTTGTGAAATTTTAATCCTTGCATTTAATGCTTAATGGCATAATTTATTTTTAAAAGGTGAATTTGGAGAAATGCCCAATTCTCATTATTGTGTTTTGGTGTTCATGTTTGCATTCCACTGTTGCAGGGTCTCAGACTTTGTAATTTAAAAACTACCTGCAGAAATTCTTATTTAATGACCCTTGGCAAAATAGCTAAGATTATTTTTACCTAATGGTGGCATCAGAAAGGAGTTCTGGTGGTACAGTGGTTAGAGCATTTGGCTGCTAACCAAAAGGTCAGCAGTTTGGACCCACTAGCTGCTCCACAGGAGAGAAATGAGCCAGTCTGCTTCCGTAAAGCTTTACAGCCTTGGAAGCCCTTTGGGGCAGTTTTCTTCTGTCCTGTAGGGTTGCTATGAGTTAGAATTCACTTGATGGCAATAGGTTTGGGGATTTGATGGGGGTCAGAACTGGGTCTCATCTGTTAGTATTTAATTTTTAAAATTATGTAGCCTACTTATATCTTCTCCCAAGCCTCAAAATTCTTTGAGCATATTTGCTCTCTAAATAAAAGACAAAGGTTGAGCTGGCATACGCTGCCTAAGGAAGATGGGAGTGAGGAGTGAGGAATCTTGTTTTCATCAGAAACAAGGCTTACCTAAGATTATGTAGCCTTATCTTTTATTATGCTACATTTGCAGATCAGTGTAACTATGGGGAAAAAAAAAGTTTTCCTTTAAGTTACAAGTAAATGTTTTCTTTCTAAAACGGATGAAATTCTTTTAGCAATTAGTGTAAGTTTTTTGTTTCTTGTTTTTTCTTTTCCTTCTAAGATAGTTTTTTTTGTATGATTTAAATGATTTCCCACAAGTCCTTTTCCTAGAGTACAGAATGATCTTCCTAAAAGACAAATCTGATTGTATCCTTCCCACCCTTCAGTAACTTTCCTTTGTCTTTTGGACAAAGTCCATGCCCTGTGGAAAGAGTAGTTTACATATCACTTCCTAATCTGGCTTCTTCCTACAACACCAATGAAATTTTCCTCCTACCCTTTTCTCTCTACTCTGGTCCTCTTTCTCCTTCTCATCTAGGCTGCACCCAAAGTTCCAGCAGAACTAAACTACTTGTAATTTCTAGAATGTGTAGGATTTTCTCATCTCAGAAATTTTGTGCATGCTGTTGTCTGTCTAGATTACTTCCTACTCTTTCTTTGGATCTGTCCTCAGTGTTTGCTTCCTAGAGACTTCCCTGATACCTCCCTCCGAAATTTGGTTCTCTCTGATACTGCCCAACACTACTCCAGTGCCTTATGGCTTATCTTACCTACTAAACTGTAAACTGTTTGAGAACCAGACTTGTGTCTGTCTTGTTTATAGCCATCTCCTCAGCATCTTAGCATAGGCCTGGCACATGTAAGTACAAACAGTCCCCAACTTAAGACGGGGCCGTTTCAATGACTACATCATAATAAGTCTGTTCAAATATAAGTCTAATACCTCCTTTTAAAAAAATATTTTCATTATTATTGCCCTTTTATTGTCAATATTTTTATAAATGTGGTCTTTATTTGTCTCTGGAGGTTGTCAATGGGATGATACCTTCAATAAAATATGCACTGTAACATTGTATATAGTATATATTACTAATGATAAGATGTACACAAAAACCTCTGAAAACTCAGATGATGTTAGTGAGGTTCATGGTAACTCAAATGCATTGTAAATCGAGAACTACTTGTACTCAAAAATATTTGGTGAATTAATGGCTAGTAGATGTTCACTGAGTGTTATTACATTGAAGCAAATCTCGCAAGTCATTCCTTATGGACTTTATTGGGAGGAGGAGGGGAATAACTATCACTTGTCCTACATTTCTCTCTCTCACAAGAAATTATGAAATCTCCATATTTTAGTCTTTTAACTTTAAGAACAGAAATAATAAACTTCAAGGTACTGTGAAAATGTTAATATTATATAATGAAGTATTTTTAGTTACTCTCATGTACCACATTATATAATTATTTTGTGATTGTCATATAGCATTCATAATAACCATGGAAAATAAGAATTCTTGTTGCCACTTTAGTGATTAGCATTGGCAATTGTCAGATTTTTGGAATCTGAGTTCATACCTTTCCTTTCCCCTAAAATCCCCACTCTTTTCCCACACCTAACTCCCATTATAGTTATTGTTAATGTTTTAAAATTAGATACTAGATTTGTAAGTTAAAACCTGTGGTATTTACTTGAATGAGAAAAGTAGGCAAAATAATTGAAAATACTGTATAACTTGGTAATGCAAATAGGACATGATCAGCTTATTGGATGAAAACTAGGCCTGCTTTTAATTATTTTGTTTTATCTTGGGCCTGGAGTATTTATGTTGGCAAGTATGCTTTGGAAAACCAAGCTAGCAAAGCATGATGCTATCATACACATAAATGTAAAAAGCAATTAGTGGACAATGGGCTCAGTGAGAGAGTGGATGGGACTAGGCACCATCACACAGAACTCCAGTTGGGAGGGACCAACTGGGGTGGGGTGAAGTGTTTTACACTTTTCACCTCTCAGTTGCTGCTCATACAATAAGAATTTAGACTAGGAGTAAACTGCCTTTTTTTGCTAGAAAGATTGTCCCTGGCAGCCATAAGAATAGATTAAGCTTTGGTGCTGTCTTCCTCTGCCTGATCATCCCCCTTCACTATGTGAAGGATGGTAGAGCACCTCTCCAGTGGTCAGTCTCTCTGTCTTTGAGTACCAGCCACTTCAGTACTGAAAATCAGCAGCCATTTTTATTCCCTGTTTCAGGGAAAAAGACTGGAATTAGACTATGCCCAAAGTTACATATTATAAGCACACATACACTCATGCATATCATTTTTTTCAAAGCCTAAGACTATAGTCAGGTGGCCATATCTGACTAATTTTTGTTGTTGTTGTTAGGTGCTGTTGAGTCGACTCTGACTCAGAGCTACCCTGTGTACAACAGAACTTAACACTGCCCAGTTGTGTGCCATGCTCACAATGCTTGCTATACTTGAGTCCATCGTTGCAGTCACTGTGTCAGTCCATCTTGTTGAAGATCTTCCCCTTTGTATTCCCCGTTTTCACTGACATTCTGCCTTACCAAGCATGGTACCCTTCTCCAGGGTGTGGTCCTTTCTGACCACATGACCAAAGTGGGTAAGGCGAATTGTGGCCATTCTCACTTCCAAGGGGCATTCTGGCTGCACTTCTTCCAGGACAGGTTTGTTAGTTCTTCTGGCAGTCCGTGGTATTTTCAGTATTCTTTGCCAACATAATTCAAAGGCATCAAAGCATCAACTTTTTTTGGTCTTCCTTACTCATTGTCCAGCTTTCACATGCATATGAGGTGATTGAAAATACCATGGTTTGGGTTAGGCGCACCTTAGTCTTCAAAATGACATCTTTTCTTCTTAACACTTTAAAGAGGTCTTTTGCAGCAAATTTGCTGAGTGCAATATGATGTCTGATTTCTTACTGCTGCTTCCTTGAGTGTTGGTTATAGATCTGAGTAAAATGAAATCCTTGACAACTTCAATATTTTCTCCTTTTATTGTGATGTTGCCTCTTGGTCCAGTTGTGAAAATTTTTTTTCTTTATGTTGAGGTGTAATCCATACTCCAGACTGGTCTTTGATCTTCATCAGTAAGTGCTTCCAGTCATCTTCATTTCAGCAAGCAAGATTGCATCATGTGCATATCATAGGTTATTCATGAGTCTTCCTCCAATCCTGAAGCCACATTTTTCTTCATATAATCCAGTTTCTCATATTATTTGCTCAGCATACAGATTGAATAAGTATGGTGAAAGGATACAGCCCTGACACATACCCTTCCTGATTTTAAACCATGCAGTATCTTCTTTTTCTGACGATTCGTGTGACCTTAAATTTTTAGCCTGTTTTCTTTCCACCCACGTTGAGCCTCTAGCTGTCGTTGTTGTTGTTAGGTGCCATTGAGTCGTTTCTGACTCATAGCGACTCCATGCACAGCAGAATGAAACACTGCCCGATCCCGCGCCAGCTCCATGATCCCTGCTATGCTTGAGCCCATCGTCACAGCCACCGTGTCAATCCATCTCATTGAAGGCCTCTCCCTCTTTCGTCGACCCTCCACCCTACCAAGCATGACATCCTTCTCCAGGGAATGGTCCCCTCTGACAACATGACCAAAGTAGGTGAAACGAAGTCTGGCCATTTTTGCTTCCAAGGAGCATTTCGGGTGCACTTCCTCCAGGACAGACATGTTAGTTTTTTGGCAGTCCATGGTACTTTCAGCATTCTTTGCCAGCACCACAACTCAACTTAGTAGCCTCTAGCTGCTAAGCCTAATTCTGCCATTTCCTTAGTCCTGGAGACACTTTTCATAATCAGTATCATCTTTGGGTCCTAGAGCTCATTTCTCCTCCTTCATTCTTTGCCAGGAGCCCTTCCTGTAGTTACTGGTCTGCCAGTTCCCTTTTCCTACATACTGACCAGATGCAAGGTCAGATAAGAGCCACTTATCACACATTAGAATTTTTAATTCCTTTCTCTCATTCACAAAACCAAGTCACAGATCACAATCAAGAGGGACAGTTTGTTTTGGTATTTCTTTCTGGCTCACAGATGACTAATTCTCCTCAATTGTAGATGAAATGTCTTATCTCCCCTTTCACTGCAGACTGGACTTAACTTTCACCCATATTATTTACCCCAAACTCAAGGTCTTATCCCTGACAGGGTGCCTCCTAGAATCATAATGGTCCTTAAAGTAGGGTCTTATCTCTGTCCAATCTTGAATTTTCCATACATTTTATGGCAATTTATAGAGAAATTATGGAGAAAATACCTTCATAAATGTGAGTCCCAATATAATTTGGTTTTTGTTTTTGCTGTTGTTTGTTTTGTTGTTAGTATATTAACCACTTTGCCTTTAGCATATCAAGTTCTCAGTTACTTCTCAACACTGGATCATTTTATCAAAAGGTACATCACTGGGGTAGGTACTTAGAATCTCCTTTTGGGCCATCACTTTTGGTCCTTAGTGTTTTTAGAACCAAGAAGAGTCACTTCCTAGGTACAATTACTTGGGTTACAAGGGCCTGAAAAATTCAGATTCTGCTTTCTGAATATATTTTTAGACAGAAAAACCAAACTCACTGACATCGAGTTGTCTCCGACTCATAGCGACCCCCATTGGGTTTTCAAGGCTATAAATCTTTAAAGTAGACCACCTTGTCTTCCTTCTGAAGAGCAGCTGGTAGTTTTGAACCACTGACCTTCAGGTTAGCAGTCAACTGCCTTACCAACTACACCGCCAGAGCTCCTAATGTAGTCATATAGTGATACTCAATATTGATGTCAGACAGAGCATGCCCCTTATAGGAGTTCTCCCTTTGTCCCCAAATAGGAAGAATATTTTATATTTCTATTTAGAATCTGAAGGCCTTTAGTAAACAGCAGTAGCCCTTTGTGACTTTAGCTATTAGTTTCAGTTGAATTCATTCAACATTTATTGAATCCCTACCATATGCTGAGCAATGGTATTCCAAAGATGAGTAAGAGACAAAATTTACCTCCTAGTAGCTTATAGTGGCTAAAGCACTTGACTGCTAACCAGAAAGCTGGTGGTTCAAACCCACCAGCCACTCCTCGGAAGGAAGGTTGGGCAATCCTACTTCCGTAGTGATACTGCCTCGGAAATCCAAGGAGGGGTCGCTATGAGTCAGGGCTGACTCGACGGCATATAACAACAACAAAGTAGCTTATAATCTGATAATACAGATACATATGAGCAGATTAGTTTAGTATCATATGGCAGATGCTAAGATGGAAGTATCCACAGATTCCAAATTCCATTTGAGTATCATATATATTTACAACTAACATTCCATCCCTCTTCTGTTCTTTTCTAAAGCAACAGTCCACTCAGTTTGTATCTTGTAGACTTTGTCCTGTGAGATCTCTAGGACTCTTCCTGGTATTCTCCATACTTTATTAATACTCTGATGTTTGGTTGACATTAGTTTTACGTGAAAAAAAGTTTAGTTTAACCTTGTGATATCAATAGCTGTTTTTTCTTTAACTTCACTCCTTCCATTCTGTTTGGCTCAGTTACATTATCATGTACTTCATTGACAGCAGCAATTCTTCTGCCTTTGGAAAAGCTGTAGAGTTGACCAGTGTGA
Organism: Orycteropus afer afer; assembly: GCF_000298275.1. Lineage (NCBI taxonomy): Eukaryota > Metazoa > Chordata > Mammalia > Tubulidentata > Orycteropodidae > Orycteropus > Orycteropus afer. The sequence continues at coordinate 3,026,537 of NW_006921641.1, read as the reverse complement.
TTATTTATGGAAAATTTAATGTTCTTAGAAATTGTTTCAAATACCTTTTTTCTTCCTGGTAATGGAAATTCAAGCATCTTACCTTCCAGTCTGGTTCTCTAATGGAGGGAGTTGAAGAACACAAACATTAGTTGAGGCTTCCTGTGTACCTGGCAAAATGCTGGGTACATTTCTCATGTAATTCTTAAAACCTCTCTGTGAGATAGATAAGGTAAGATAAATAATAAATTCTAAAAATATTAATTAACTGGCTAATATTCACACATTTTGTAAGTAGTAGAACTGGCATTTGATCTTTTAGTCTTTCTCACTGAAGTTACCTGCATCCTCAGAGATTTTTGTAGTTGGAAGTCTACAGAATGGATCATGCAACAAAATTTTCCTGGATATGTTAGAATGCTTTTGTTTGTAAAAGAATGAACACACACTAATTTAGGCAAGAAAAGGTCAACTTGTTGGCTCATACAACTAAAAGTTTTATAAAAATCATCTATCTCCAGGGCCTCAGACAATGTTATCATGACCCTGTATCTCTCTCATGAGCGCTCTCTGATGGCAAGATGGCTATAGGAAGCCCAAAGTTATTTGTTGTTGTTGTTGTTATGTGCCATCGAGTCGGCCCCGACTCATAGTGACCCCTCCTTGGGTTTCTGAGGCATTATCATTACGGAAGTAGATTGCCCCATCTTCCTTCCGAGGAGTGGCTGGTGGGTTTGAACCTCCAGCCATCTGGTTAGCAGTCAAGTACCTTAGGCACTGTGCTACCAGAGCTCCTCCAAAGTTATTAATCCCAGTAGAAAAATACAGTCAATTCCATAGCGCTAATGGAAAGACTCTGTGGTAGACTAATGGGCTAAGTTGTGTGCTTCCCCTGTGGTAGGCACCTGCTGAACCAAGTAGAATGTTTTCCTCAGGGAAGAGGAGTTCTGTTATCAGAAGAGCAGGGAAGGATGCTGAACAGGAAAAGCAGCTACCAATATCTACCTTAGATAAGTTTAATTCTCTCAGTCTGAAGTTTCAAACTGCCAGTTTATGGATGAGTGTAACAGAGACATTTTGTTCACCTTACACAATATTCTGAAGAAAATTTGAATAGATTTCAGCTAAAAATCTATATTTCTTGCCTTCTCTTAAAAAATGAAAAGATATAGCAATATTGGGCTAAATTCGCACCTTGTTGTGATGGCTGGAGCTGAGCAGTGACTCCCTCCTTTGCTCACTCACTCACCAGTGTAGTTGATTCATTCTCCGTAACTGTCAAGAGCCTCTGGGCATTCAAGTGTATAATGCTTGCTCTAAGCAGTACAAATTTCCCATGTAAAATAAGCTGGGTTTTATTTCAATTATAATTGTAGGTTCTGCTCAAATCTTGGCTGACTTAATTTTATACTGAGATGTGCTATTTTTTTGTATAGTAATTGCCAAAAAAATTATAGTTAGAATAATAGTTATGTGGAATTACAAGGTAAAATAAATTATTGAACTGGCTTAGATTTGTATATATGTGTGAGTGGGTAAATGTTCTCAGGAGTTTGCAACTGACAAGGTTCTTGCAAGCACTCTACAAATTCATTGTAGCTAACCTCCATTTAAATTTACATTTCTTGCATCCTCTATAAATGCACATCTATACTTTTTCATAGGTAAATAGCAACCCGTAGCCAGAAGAACACAAAGCATTTGCATTCAATGAAGATTTCTGAGTGCCCACATTTTGGTATTGCACATGTGATATTACAATGCTGTGCACAGTGCCTTTGTGCTTTATTTATGTTCATTGGGCAAATCTTTTGTAGTTTTTCTTTAATGGTAAATTATGTGGGAGAGGAAGGAGAAACAATTTGTAGAGAGTGAAGAAGACTGAGGAATGCATTGTGACTAGTTGAAAAGAAATATGTTACCTCTAACACTGACCTTGGAAAAGATAATTCTGTAGGCAGGAAAAAGAAGTGTAAGATCTCAAGGAGAAATAATTGACTTATCTAACACAAAAACATGATAAGATTTTAAAGAAAGAAGAAGTCAGTTTAGACCAAGCAGAATCACTACTATAGTATGTCTCACCTTCTCTCGGAAGCTATATCACCCCGGCCCTCCAAAACTATCTTCCAGGGAATAAAATACCCAAAATTGATATTGTTTGGTAGCAAAAAGTTACATTCCACTTACTCTCTCTACTTGCTCCTTTCTTACAGGAGTTTCTGTAAGTTCAAGTAGGTAAAAGATGTATTTGAAATCCTTAGTACCTTAGCATTTGCAAATGTGAAAGTTTCCTGATTGCTATTTATTTTTTCATTTGTGTATTCATTTTATCTTCTTCACAGAAGTTGCGAACACTAAGTCTATGTTAAATTATATATCTTTTTCCCCTGGTTGAATTTTCATAGCCCTTGGTACAGTAACGTGCCAAGTTACATAAATATTTGTAGAATCTAGCAGGTGCTTTGAGAATATGATTAGACACTGAGCCTTGCATCCTATGTTTAATACAAAGTAACTGTGGAGTATAGTATTCTGTCACAATCCTTGTTATTTCTGTAAGGTTGATGGTAATGTCTCCTTGTTAGTTTCTGATTTTAATAACTTGAATCCCCTCTCTATTTTTTCTTGATCTGGTGAAGTTTGACAATTTCAGTGGCCTTAAAAGGAATCAACCTTTGGATTTCTTTATCTTCTCTATTGTTTCTCTTTTCTCTATTCTATTTATTTCTGCTCTTATTTTCTTTCTTCTAATTTCTTTGGATTTAGTTTCTTCTTTTTCTGGTTACTTAGAGTGGAAGGTTAGGTTATTGATTTGAGATCTCTAAGTTTCCTCTAACTACTGCTTTCACTACATCTCATAAGTTTTTGTTTTCATTCATCTCAAAGTATTTTTAATTTCCCATGTGATTCCCTTTTTTAACCCATTGGTTATTTAGGAGTATGTTTTAAAATTTCCACATACTTCTGAATTTCTCAAACTTCCTTCATTATTAATTTCTAATTTCATCCTGTAGTGCTTGGAGAACATACTTTATATGATTTCAATCCTTTTACATTTATTGAGATATTTAAAATAATGTAATGTGGCAACTCTGGAAATCAGAGTGTGTTAATATTGTTTGTTTAGTGACTATTCTGAAATAATTTGGTAAAGTCTGTATTCTTTGTCCTATGTAGCCACTGATATCTTTGCTTGGTTAACTTAGTTGTCAACTAATGATTTATTTCTTTCTTTTTCTAAATACACTTTTTTGAAATATAATTTATGTACAGTGAAATACACAAAACTAAAGTGACATGAGTCAATGCATTTTTTTGCAGTATTCCCTTCCCTCCCCTCCTATCTCTAATAACCAACAAAGAAAGTTTCTTTCTATATATAAACCCTTCCTTGATTTTTTACAATAATGAACTAATACTATTTTTGTCCTTCTGTGATTGATTTATTTCATTCAGCATAATGTCCTCCAAGTTCATCCATGTTATGTTGTGTTTTGCAGATTCTGTATTATTTTTTAGGGTTGCATAGTATTCCATTGTGTGTATGTACCCTAGTTTGGTTATCCATTCCTCAGTTGATGGACACCTAGGTTCTTTCCATTTTTTGGCTTTTGTAAATAGTACTATAATGATCATGGGTGTGCATATATCTGTTCTTGTCCTAGCTCTCACTTCTTTAGGATATATACCTAGTAATGGAATTGCTGGGCCAAATGGAATTTCTAATTCCAGCTTTTTAAGGAATCGCCATACTACTTTCGACAGTGTTTCTGTCATTTGACAGTCCCACCAGCAGTGTATGAGAGTCCCAATCTCTGCACATCCTTCCCAGCATTTATTATTTTCTGTCTTGTTGAACTTTGCCATTAGTACTGGGGTGAGATGGTATGTCGTTGTTTTGATTTGCATCTCTCTAATGTTTGGGACTTCTGGTAGCGTAGTGCCTAAGGCATTTGACAGCTAACCAGAAGGCTGGAGGTTCAAACCCACCCGCCACTCCTCAGGAGAAAGATTGAACAATCTACTTCTATAGTGATACAGCCTTGGAAACCCAAGGAAGGGTCAGTGTGAGTTGGATCCTACTTGAGGGGAGTGAGTTTAAAGTTTTGATGGATATGATCATGAGCATTTCTTCATGTATTTGCTGGCTGCCTGAATATCTTCTTTGGTGAAGTGTCTCTTCATGCCTTCTGCTCATTTTTTAATTGGATTGTTAATCTTTTTGTTGTTAAGGTGTTGGAGTTTTCTATAAATTCTAGAGATAAGTTCCTTGTCAGATATGTCAGTGCCAAATATTTTTCCCCTGTCTGTAGGTTCTCTTTTGGAGAAGTCTTTGGAAGTACATAAAATTTTAATTTTTAGAAGGTCCCATTCATCTAGTTTCTCTTCTACTGTTTGCTCATTTTGGGTTATGCTTGACAGTCTATTTATGCCATAAGTTAAGATCCCTAAATTTGCCATAGTTTTTCCTTGAGGAACTTTATAGTTTTAGGTTTCACATTTAAGTCTTTGATCCATCCAGAGCTAGTTTTTATGTATGGTGTGAGGTACAGATCTTGTTTCATTTTTCTGCAAATGGATATCCAATTTTGGTGGCAAAACTTTTAACTTTTGTTAAAGAAACTATCTCTTCACCATTTAATGGATTTCAGCCCTTTGTCAAAAATCAGCTGACCATAGGTCAGTGGATCTGTTTCTGGGTTCTCAATTCTGTTTCACTCAATTCTGTTTCAGTGATCTGTCATTGTATCATTACTAGCCTGTATTGACTACTGTGGCTATATAGTAGGTTTTGAGATCCAACAGTGTGAGACCTCATACTTTGTTCTTCTTCTTCAGTAGTGCTTTTTCTTATCCGAGGTCTCTTTCCTTTCCATATAAAAGTAGTGATTGGTTTTTCCATATCCTTAAAGAATGTTGATGTGTCCTGGATTGGGATTGCATTGAATGTATAGATTGCTCTGGGTAGAAGTGACAGCTTTGGGTAGAACTGACATTTTCGCAATGTTCAGTCTTCGTGTCTACAAGCATGGTATGTTCTTCCATTTATGCAGATCTCTTATAGTTTCTTGGAGTAGTGATTTGTAGTTTTCTTTGTACAGGTCTTTTGTGCCCCTAGTGAGATTTATTCCCAAGTATTTTATTTTTTTGATAGCAATTGTAAAGGGTATTGATTTCCTTATTTCCTTTTCAGCAATCTCTTTGCTGATATAGTGGAATGTTGATCTTATATACTGCCACTATGCTAAATCTCTCAGTTAGTTCCAGTAGTACTTTGGCTGAGTCTCTTGGGTTTTCTATGTATAGGTTCATATTATCAGCAAACAGGGATAGTTTTACTTCTTCCTTACCAATTTGGATGCCTTATTACCCTGGCTAGGACTTCTAATACAATGTTGAATGGAAGTAGTGATAGAGGGCATCCTTGTCTGGTTCCTGTTCACAAGGAAAATAGTTTCAGTCTCTCTGCATTGAGAATAGTGTAGGCTGTTGCTTTTGCATGTATGCCCTGTATTATGTTGAGGAATGTCCTATTTTGGTGAGAGTTTTGATCAGGAATACCTTTTCTGCATCAGTTGATATGATCTTGTGTTTCTTTTCCTTTGTTTGTTTATGTAGTGGATGACATTCATTGTTTTTCTAATGTTGAACCATCCTTGCATACCTGATATGAACCCCAGTTGGTCATAATGAATTATTTTCTTGATGTTGTTGGAGTCTATTGGCTAGTATTTTGTTGAAGATTTTTGTATCTATATTCATGAGGGATATTGGTCTGTAGTTTTCCTTTTTAGTGATGTCTTTACCTGGTTTTGGTATCAAGGTTATGCTTGCTTCATAAAATGAAATTGGGAGGATTCCGTCCTTTTCTGTGTTCTTGAATAGTTTTGAGAAGGATTGATGTCAGTTTTGAACGTTTGGTAGAATTCACCAATGAAACCATCTGGGCCAGGCCTTTTTTTTTGTTGGCATTTTTTTTGTGTGACCTATTCAATTTTTTGTTTTGTTATGGGTCTGTTTAAATTTTCCATCTCATCCTCTGTTAGTTTAGATAAGTAATATGTTTCTAGAAATGGTGTCCATTTCTTCTAGATTTTCGAATTTGTTGGAGTACAGTTCTTCTTTAATTTCTGTAGGTTCTGTTGTGGTGTCGTCCAATTCATTTCTTATTCTTGTTACTTGTATTCTCTCCCTCTTTTCTTTCATTAAATTTGCCAGTAGTTTGCCAATTTTATTAATCTTTTCAAAGAACCAACTTCTGGTCTTGTTGATTTTTTCTATTGTCTTTGTATTTTCTGTTTCCTTTCTTTCTGCTCGAATCTTTATTATTTCTTTTCTTCTGATGATTGTAGGATTTTTTTTTTTCACTGCTCTTATTCTAATTGTTGGAGATGTTGGGTTAATGTGTTGATTTTGGCTCTTTCTTCTTTTTTGATGTGTACATTTATTGCTATATATTGTCCTCTGGTCATTATTTTTGCTGTGTCACAAAGATTTTGATATGTTGTGTTTGCATTCTCATTTGATTCAAGGAATTTTTTTATTTCATTTTTTATTTCTTCTATTACCCAGTTATTTTCAAGGAGAGCGTTGCTCAGTTTCCATGTGTTTGCTCTTTTTGTGTTCATCTTCCTATTGTTGATTTCTAATTTTACAGCATGGTGATCTGAGAAGATGCTTTGCAGCATTTCAGTGTTTTTAAATTTACTGAGGCTTCCTTTGTGGCCTAACATACGGTCAATCCTGGAGAATATTCATGTGCACTAGAAAAGAATATATATTGTGCTTTTGGGTGAAGTGTTCTATAGATGTCTATAAGGTCAAGTTGGTGAATTATATTGTTTAGTTCTTTTGCATTTTTGTTGGGTTTATTTCCAGTTGTTCTATCTGTGATTGAAAGTCATGTATCTAAGTCTCCTACTGAGAGCGTGGAGTCATCTATTTTTCTGTTCAATTCTGTTAAGAGTCTGGTTTATGTATTTTAGGGCTCTTTCATTGGGTCCGTAGATATTTATTACTGTTATGTCCTGTTGTTCAATCAATCCTTTAATCATTGTATAATGTCCTGCCTTGTCTCTTATGGTGGTTTTTGTCTTAAAGTCAATTTTATCAGAAATTAATATCGCCACTCCTGCTCTCTTACAGTTGCCATTTGCTTGATATATCTTTTTCCAGCCTTTGATTTTTAGTCTATTCTTGTCTTTGTCTCTAAGGTGTGTCTCTTGTAGACAGCATATTGATGGATTATGTTTTCATATCCAGTCTTCAACTCTCTTATTTCTTGAGTGGTGCATTTAATCCATTGACATTCAGTGTAATTATGGTCAAGTATGAATTTGTTGCTGTCATTTTGTTAGGAACTTTTTCATGGTGTTGCTGATTTCTTTGTTCCATATAATTTTCTGTGCTGAGCTCATTTTGTTTATGAATCGTGTTATCATTTCCTATGTTGCTATTGTTTTATTATTTGCTAAATATTTGTGCTTGTCCTCTTTTTTACATTGATATGAAGGTTTATCATTTTTCTTTCAGGTTACCCTGTGATTTATAATTTTCTTCCCAAGTTTACAATAGTCTGTTCTGTTTTGAAGTTGTCGTGACTTCCTTACTGTTTAGAGGTTCTGTAATGACACAGTTTTTTTCCCTCTTTTTGTTTGTAGTTGTCCTTATTTGTCAAATGATGTCTCTGGTTCCCTTTTACAATCTTGTAGGCTCATTTACTTTGGATATTTCCATAACTGGTGTCTGGGTTATGTCATCATATGTGTTAATGGTCGGTGGTTGTTTGCTGTTGGTGGTTTTCTGTCCAAAGAGCTTCCTTTATTATCTCTGGTAAAGTTGATCTGTTTTTTAAAAATTCCCTCAATTTCTGCTTATCTGGAAATGTCCTAAATTCACCATCACATTTGAGGGACAGTTTTGCTGGGTATATAATTCTGGGCTGGAAATTTTTCTCTTTCAGGGTTTTATATATACCATCTCATTGTCTTCTCACCTGCATATTTTCTGTGAAGAAATCCAAGCTTAGTCTTATTGGTTGCCTCTTGTAGGTAACTTTTCATTTTTCTTGTGCTGCTTTCAGGATTCTTTCTTTGTCTTTGGTTTTGGTGAGTTTGATGATGGTATGTCTTGGTGATTTTTGGGGGGGGTCTGTCCTGTTTGGGATTCATTGGACTTCTTGAATGGATAGAGTCTCATTTTTCATCATATCAGGGAAATTCTCTTCCCACAAATCTTTGACAATTTTCTCAGTGGTTTTCTATTTCTCTTTCTGTTCTGGAATTCCTATTACACATAGGTTATTCCTTTTGATGGTATCCCACATGAACCTTATGGTTTTTTTATTTTGTTTTGATCTTTTTTCTTGATTGACCCCTTTCCAAAGAAGTATTAAGTTTTTGTCTTCAGTCTCACTAATTCTATCTTCCACTGATTCAGTTTTACTCCTTTGTTCATTCAATGTCTTATCTATTTCTGAAAATTTATTATTAATCTTCTGGATTTCTATCTGTAGATTTTGTATCATTTCTGATTTTTCACTTATTTTGTCATTTTGTTCTTGTTGTCTTTCATAATTGTTCTGGTATTTTCTCTTTGTTTTCCTCAATTTTGTCAGTGTTTTTTTCCTTGATCTGTCTCTCAATCCATTGAAGGTACCTAAATATTATTATTTTGAATTCCTTCTCAGGGAGTTCCATTACTGCCTTCTCAGGGAGTTCCATTACTGCTTCTTCCTCAGGAATGTGTTCTGCGCCTGTATCCTACTCCCTTGTCTCGCCTGCTTTATCTTGCTTGTTTGTGTGCACTGTGATGCTCTGTTGTCTCCGAGGCATTGTAATGTTTTTGTGTTTATATTTAATTGGTCATTTTATGTTGGAGTGATTTGTCCAAGATTTGTTTTGTTTGGATGTTATCTAAGTAAGCAGGGTACTATGCTCCTTTATTCGCTAGTTGGCAGCGTGTACATAGTCACTGCCTGTCTCCTCTCCTGTTGTCAGCCTCCCTTATGTCCCTGCTGTCTTTGGCAAGTGTAGCATATTGTTAAGCCCTTGTCCAAATGAGAATGCTGTCACTTTAAATATTCAAAATAGCCATCTCTTGCAAACATTCAAAATGGATATGCCCTCAGTCACTTGAAATATCCAAAACGGCCACCACTTGTAAACAGTCAAAATGGCTGCTCCTTCCGGAAGCTGAAAGTCCATAGTTCTGGTTGTCTCCCTTTTGGCTATTTCCCTTCCTAGTCATCGTCTACCAGTGCAGTCGTCCCTGCAACCTTTGGCGAACAGGCCTGATCTTTAGGTCAATTCTCTGGTCCCAACACTATTTGGAAATATTTAGGCGGTTGGTACTGTCAGAGTGGCTGACAGTCCACAGCTCCATCTATCTCTGTAGTCATTGTTTTCATTCTGGTTCTTCCAGTAGTTGGTGCCTAATCAACTTCTGTATACTTGCTTTCAAAGCTCAGGGCTCCAGGATTATCTTCTATATATCTGTCAGTTGTTTTCTTTTTTGTTGTTGTTGTTGAAGAGGGTCCATATTGCTTGCCTGCCTATTCCACCATCTTACCAAAAGTCCTCACCAGCTAATGATTTCTTAAATATCTAGAACAAATAAGTCTCCCAGTCTTTGTCGAGGGATGTTATGCAGGTATTTGGGCATATTTTCTGCACTCAGCCAGGCACTTGACAACTCTGTCTTAGCCTTCACTGCCTGCTTGTGTAAAACCTCAAAGTGAGTCAAAGGATGAGAGCTCAGGGCTTTCTTAGGTTCTTGACTATATGCACAGCTGTCAGCATACACACAGCTCTACATTAATATAGTCTTCTAGATTCCTGGGAATATTTTGGAGGTTTGCAAAGCCTGTATAGATTATCTCATTTCACAACTTTTCCTTTGAGGCCTTCTGGTTAATCTTTTGTTTTCCCCAACTCTTATCTACCACTTCAAGCAGCTGCAAAGTTAATCAACTGCCTCATAATTATTTTTGGCATACCTTTGGGAAAAGACTTTTCACTGGGTGAGCTTAGAATCAGGTCAAATTGATTGAGCTTTACAAGTGAGTTCTTCCAGGGAACCACCACAGAAGTCACATAATGGCACTTTTTTGGGAATGAGACTGAAGGAACTCTAAGCCAGCTGCTCACTCTGGTGGCTGCCAGGTTGTAGTTTCATTATGATTGTGGACTGTTGATTTTGAAGATTTTGTGGAGGTAAAAGGCCTCTGGTTGTTGCAGATGGTTTGTGCTTGTCTACTAACCAAAATGGATTGACACAGTACCTATAACAATGGGCTTTAAATACAGCATCAGTTGTAGGGATGTTGCAGAACTGGGCAACATTTCACTGTTATGCATAAGGTCACTATGAATTGGAGCACTTCCCTGGGTAGTGCAAATGATTAAGTACTTGACTGCTAACGGAAAGGTTGGCATTTAGACCAGGACTTCTAAACAGGTTTGAAACAGTATAAACTAGTTGAAAGCCTTGGTTTGAAGCCATCAGTTCAAACTCCTGCCAAGGAGATAGGCTTGGTGATCTGCTTCCAAAAGATCACAACTTTAAAAAAACAAAACAAAAAAAACCCACAACTTTTTATTGTGATTTAGGTGAAAGTTTATACAGCAAATCAGTTTTCTGTTCACCAGTACATACACATTTTGTTTCATGTCATTGATTACAAACCCCTCAATGTAATACCACTCTTCCTACTTCCTCCCTGTGTTTGTAGTTTCCATTTCCCCTTCTTTCTCAACCTTTCCTGCCTTCTGAACTTTGTCCTTGAGAAAATCCTGCTCTTTGATCTTAAATGGTTGATTGTTCTAACGAGTGTATACGTCCCTTGTGTTGATGTTCACCTGGTAGATATATCTATTGTTTGGTTAAAAATTGAGCCACAGGGGATGAGTTAAGCTCCATGCCCAAAAGGTGACTAAGGGCCATAGTCTTAGGGGTTCCACCAATCTGTATCCCACCAGAAAACCTGGTCTTTCTTAAGATTGTGAGTTTTGTTACATAGTTTTCTCCTTCCCTGTCAAGGACCTTCTAATGTGCTAAGTAGTGGTAGCTGGGCACCATCTAGTTCTATCTCAGGGCTGTGGAGTCTGAGGTTCATGTGGTCCACTAGCCCTTTGGACTAATTGTTTCCATGCACCTTTGATTTTTTTCACGCTTCTTTGCTCCAGATGGGAAAGACTAATAGTTTCATGTTAGATGGCTGCTCACAAGCTTTTTATTTTATTGTGATTTGGGTGGAACTTTATAGAGTAAAATCATTTGCCATTCAACAGTTCATCTACATTTTGTTTTATGACTTGGATTGCAATTGCAATAATGTAACAGCTTTCTTCCCACTTCCTCCCTGTGGTTACCTTTTCCCTTTGTCCTTCTTGCCTGTGCATTCCTGCTTTCTGAGCTATCTGCCTTGCCAATGCTGCCCTTTTGATCTCTCATGATTGGTTGTTCTAAGGAGTATACCTGTCTAGTGTAAATGTTCACCTTGTAGGCCTGTCTGTTGTTTCATCTTTCAATATTTGCGCATTTTTAGTAATGCTTGATAGTCTGCTAATGCTATATATTGGGGCTCCAATGTTTGCCCCTATTTTTTGTTTCATGAACTTTATATGTAAGTCTTTGAGTTCGTTTTTGTGTATGATGTGAGGTATGGACCTTGTTTCATATTTCTGAAAAGGATATGCAATTTTGCTGACACCATTTGTTAAAAAGACTATGTCTTCCCCACTTAATGGATTTCAACCCTTTGTTAAAGATTGGCCAACAAGAGTTGGATGGATCTATTTCTGGGTTCTCAATTTTATTCCATTGTTCTATGTGCCTGTCACTGTACCAGTACCAGGCTGTTTGGACTACAGTGACTGTATATTAGGTTTTGAGAATGGGCAGTGTGAGACTTCCTACCTTGTTCTTCATTTGTGCTTTGCTTATCCAGGGCCTCTTTCCTTACCATATAATATCAGTGATTGATTTTTCCATGTCCTTAAAGAATGTTGATAGAATCCATATATAGATTGCATTAAGGTATATATTGCTTTGGGTAGTATTGATAGTTTCACAATGTTCAGTCTTCCTGTCCAATAGCATGGTATGTTCTTCTGTTTATGTAGATCTCTTATAGTCTTGAAGTAATGTTTTTGTATTTTTTTTTATATATAGGTCTTTTGTGTCCCTGGTAAGATTTATTCCTAAGTATTTTATCTTTTTAGTAGCTATTGTAAATGGTATTGAGTTCTTTATTTCCTTTTCAGAGATATGTTTGCTGTGGAGGAATCCAGCTGATTTTTATATGCTTATCTTTTTCTCCTGCCACTATACTAAACTTTTCAATTAGTTCCAGTAGTTTTCTTGCTGAGTCTCTTGGGTTTTCTGGGTATAGTATTATATCATCTGCAGATAGGGATAATTTGACTTCTTCCTTATGAGTATGGATGTCTTTTCTTTCCCTTTCTTGTCTTATTGTCCTAGTGAGGACTCCCAATACAATGTTGATTAGAAATAGTAATAGAGAGCATCTTTGTCTGGTCCCAGTTTACAGGGGAATGCTTTCAGTCTCTCTCCATCGTGGGTAGTGTTGGCTGTTGGTTATGTATATATATCCTTTATTATGGTGAGAAATTTCCCTTCTATTTCTAATTTTCTGAGAGTTTTTATCAGAAACTGGTGTTAGATTTTATAAAATGCCTTTTCTGTATTAATTGATATGAACATGTGGTTCTTTTCCTTTATTTGACTTATGTGATAGATTATACTGATTGTTTTTCTAATGTTGAACCATCCTTGCATACCTCATATGAATTCTACTTGGCTATGATGTCTTCAACACTTGTCTGTCAGTTTATCATACTGTGGGGCTTGCATGTTGCTGTCAGGCTGCAGGCTGTGGTATCATTATTTCAGATACCAGCAGGTTCACCATGGTGGACAGGTTTCAGTGGAGCTTCCAGACTAGGACAGACTGGGAAGAAGGATGGAGTCATCCATTTCTGAAGAAATTGACCTGTGAAAACTTTGTGAATAGCAGTAAAAGACTGTATGATATCTTCTAAAAATCTTTATGAATAGCCTGAAACATTGTCCAATATAGTGCTAGAAGATGAGCTCCTCTGGTTGGAAGGCACTTAAAATACAACTAGGGAAGAGCTGCCTCCTCAGAGTAGAGTCAACCTCAATGACATGGATGGAATAAAACTTTTGAGACCTTCATTTGCTTATGGGACAGAACTCAAAATGGGAAGAAACAGTTGCATACATCCATTGATAATTGAAACATGGAATGTATAAAGTTTGAATCTAGGAAAAGTGGAAATTGTTAAAAATGAAATGGAATGCATAAAAGATTGATAGGCTAGGCAATAGTGAGCTGAAATGGTATTGACCATTTTGAATCAGACAATCATATGTCCACTATGCCAGTAGTGACAGATTGAATAGGAATGGTGTAACATTCATCATCAAAAAGAATGTTTCAAGATCTGTCCTGAAGTACTGTGCTGTCAGCGATAGGATAATAGCCACATGCCTATAAGGAAGACCAGTCAATACTACTGTTATTCAAATATATGCACCAACCATTAAAGCCAAAGATAAAGAAATTGGAGATTTTTTTTACCAACTTCTGCAGTGTGAATTTGATCAATCAGGATGTATTGATTATTGCTGATGGTTGGAATGCAAAAGTTGGAAACAAAGAAAAAGTCATCTGTGGTTGAAAAATACAACCTTGGTGATAGAAATGATACCAGAGATCTCATGGTAGACTTTCGGAAGACTAACAACTTATTAATTGTAAATATCTTGTTTCAACAACATGAGCAGTGGATATAAATGTGGACCTCACCAGATGGAATGCACAGGCATCAGATTAACTTCTCCTATGGAAAGAGGCAATGAAGAAGCTCACTATCTTCAGTCTAATCTAACTAGGAGCTGACTGTGGAGCACACCAGCAATTGTTCATAAGTAAGTTGACTTTGAGCTGAAAAATATTAAAACAGGCACACGAGAACCAAAATATGACCTTGATTATGTCCCACCTGAATTTAGAGACCATCTGAAGAATAGATTTGATTCATTGCACACCCGTGAGCGAAAATAAGACAAGTTGTGGGATGACATCAGGAACAACATACATGAAGAAAGCAAATGCTCATTAAAAAGACAGGAAAGGAAGAAAAGACCAAAATGAATGTCAAAAGAGACCCTGAAACCTGCTCTTGAACAGAGAGTAGCTAAAGTGAATGGAAGAAATGACAAGATAAAAATGCTGAACAGAAGATTTCAAAGAGCAAGTCAAGAAGACAAAGTATTTTAATGAAAAGTGCAAAAACCTGCAATTAGAAAAACAAAAGAGAAAAACACATTCAGCATTTTTCAAGCTGAAAAAGCTGAAGAAAATAATTCAAGCCACGAGTTGCAATATTGAAGGATTTTGTGGGTAAATTACTGAATGATGCAGGAAGCATCAAAAGATGGAAGGAATACACAGAATCACTGTTCCAAAAAGAATTGGTCGATGTTCAACTCTTTCAGGAAGTAGCATATGATCAAGGACCAATGATACTAAAAGGAGTCATCAAAGCGGCATTGAAGAAATTGGCAAAAAAACAAGGCTCCAGTACTTGATGGAATACCCATTGAGATATGTCAGCAAACGGATGCAGCACTGGAGGCACTTACTCATTTATGCCAAGAAATTTGGAAGACAGCTACTTAGCCAGCTGACTAGAAGAGATCAGTATCTGTGCCCATTCCAAAGAAAGGTGATCCAACAGACTGTGGACATTATCGAACAACATTACTAGTAACACATGCAAGTAAAATTTGGCTGAAGATAATTCAAAGACATTTGCAGCAACATATTAAGAGCGAACTTTGAGAAATGTAAGTTGGATTCAGAAGAGAACAGGGAACGAGGATCATCATTGCAGATTTCAGATGGATCTTGTCTGAAAGCAAAAAATACCAGAATGATGTTTACCTGTGTTTTATTGACTATACAAGGCATTTGACTGTGTGGGTCATAAGAAATTATGGATAATATTCCAAAGAATGAGAATTCCAGAACACTTAATTGTTGTCATGAGGAACCTATACATAGACCAAGAGGCTGTCATTCAGACAGAACAAGGGGATACTGTGTAGTTTAAAATCTAGAAGGTTGTATCCTTTTACCTTACTTATTCAGTCTGTATGCTGAGCAAATAATCCAAGAAGCTGGCTATGTGAAGACTAATGTGACATCAGGATTGGAGGAAGACTAATTAACAACCTTTGATATGCAGGTGATACAACTTTGCTTGCTGAAAGTGAAGATGACTTGAAGTCCTTACTGATGAAGATCAAAGACTATAGTCTTCAATGTGTATTACACCTCAACACTGAGAAAACAAAAATCCTCACATCTAGACCCATAAAGCAGTACCCTGATAAATGGAGAAAAGATTGCAGTTGTTGGGATTTCATATAACTTGGATTCACAATAAACACCCATGGAAGCAGCACTCAAGAAATCAGATGTCGTATTGCACTGGGCAGATCTCC
This sequence comes from Orycteropus afer afer, assembly GCF_000298275.1. Taxonomy (NCBI): domain Eukaryota; kingdom Metazoa; phylum Chordata; class Mammalia; order Tubulidentata; family Orycteropodidae; genus Orycteropus; species Orycteropus afer. The sequence goes on along the minus strand of NW_006921641.1, from coordinate 3,010,997 downwards.
TGCAAAAGACCTCTTTAGTGTGAAGGAGCACAGATGTCCCTTTGAAGACTAAGGTGGGCCTGACATGAGCCATGGTTTTTCATTTGACTCATATGCATGTGAAAGTTGGACAATGAATAATGAAGACAAAGCAGAGTTGATGCCTTTGAATTATGGTGTTGCTGAAGAATCTTGAAAATACCACGGACTGCCAGAAAAACAAAGAAATTTGTCATGGAAGAAGTGCAGCCAGAATGCTCTTTGAAAACGAGAATGGGCAGACTTCATCTCAACCTACTTTGACCAGTTTGTTGGAAAGGACCAGTCCCTGGAGAAGAATATCATGTTTGGTAGAGTGTCAGTGAAAAAGGGAAAGACCCTCAGCAAAGTGGACTGAAACAGTGACTGTAACAATGGGCTCAAGTATAGTAAGGATTGTAAGGATGGAGCACAACCAGGCAGTGTTTCATTCTGTTGTACATAGAGTTGCTATGAGTTAGAGCTGACTCTGGGGTACCTAACAACAACAACATGAGGTGGTTTTTTTTTTTTTTTTTTTGCTATTTTGTTAGAGTCTATTAGTTAGGATTTTTCTGAAGATTTTTGCATCTATTTTCATGAGAGATATTAGTCTTTAGTTTTTCTTTCTAGTATTGTCTTTGCCTGGTATTGGTATCAGAGTTATGCTTGTGTCATAAAATGAATATGGGAGTATTCCCTCATTTTCTGTGTTCTGTAATAGTTTGAGTAGGATTGGTATCAACTCTTCCCTGAATGTTTGGTAGAATTTTCCAGTTAGGTGGTCTGGGCTAGGACTTTTATTGTTGGTAGTTTTTTTTTATGACCTGTTCAATTTCTTCTGTTATGGATCTGTTCAGATTTTCTACCTTAGTCTGTGTTAGTTTAGGTAAGTAGTATTTCTAGAAATCTGTCCATTTCTACTAGATTTTCAACTTAGTTTGAGTATAGTTTTTCATAGTATCCTCATGTCATCCTCTTAGTTTAGTTTTGTTGTGACTGTGCCCATTTCATTTCTTATTCATGTTATTTGCATCTTCTTTTCATTTGCTAAATTTCCTATCAGTGCTTTGTCGAGTTTATTAATCTTTTCAAAGAACAACTTCTAGTCTGGTTGATTCTTTGTATTGTTTTTCTGTTTTTTGTTTGATTTATTTCTACTCGAATCTTTATTATTTCTTTCCGTCAGGTTACTGTAGGCTTTTTTCCTGCTTTTTTTGTAATTGTTGGAGATGTTTGGTTAAGGTGTTGATTTTGTCTCTTCTTTTTTGATGTGTGCATTTACTGCTATAAATTGCCCTCTGATCACTGCTTTTGCTGTGTCTCAAATATTTTAGCATGTTATGTGTTCATTCTCATTTGATTCAAGAAATTTTTTAATTTTCTTTTTCATTTCTATTACCCAGTAGTTTTTAGGATAGTGTTATTCAGTTACATGTCTTTGCTTTTTTCCCTTTGATCTTCCTGTTGTTGATTTCTAGTTTATAGTATTGTGCTCTGAGAAGATACTCTGCAGTGTTTCAGTGGTTTGAAATTTATTGAGGCTTGCTTTGTGCCCTAACATACGGTCTGTCCTGGAGAATGTTTCACATGCACTAAAAAGAATGTATATTGTGCTGTTGTTGGGTTAAGTGCTCTGTATGTGTGTATCAGGTCATGTTTGTTGATTGTATTGTTTAGTTCTTCTGTGTTTTTGTTGAGTTGCTTCCTAGTTCTATCTTTCACTGAAAGTAGTATATTAAAGTCTCCTACTATTACTGTGGAGTCATCTATTGGTCTTTTCAATTCTGTTAATGTCTGACTTATGTATTTTGGGTCTCTTTCATTGAGTGTATATTTATTATGGTTATATCCTCTTGGTCAGTTTATCCTTTAATTATTATATAATATTCTTCCTTGTTTGTTCTGGTGGTTTTTGTCTTAAAGTCTGTTTTATCAGAAATTAATATTGCCACTTCTGCTCTTTTTTGATTTCCATTTGCTTGATATGTTTATTCTAACCTTTGAATTTTAGTCTATTTTGTCCTTGTGTCCAATGTGAATCTCTTGTAGACAGCATATTGGTGAATCAATTTTTTTTTATCTAGTCTGCAACTCTTGGAAGGAAGGTTGGGCAATCCTACTTCCGTAGTGATACTGCCTCGGAAACCCAAGGAGGGGTTGCTATGAGTCGGGGCCGACTCGATGGCAAACAACAACAACAACAACAACAACAGTCTGCAACTATCCATCCCTTGAGTGGTGCGTTTAATCCGTTGACATTCATTATAATTATCAACAAGTACAAATTTATTGTTGTCATTTAGTTATGCTTATCTCATGGTTTTGCTGATTTCTTTCATACAATTTTCTGTGTTGAGTTTCACCTTGTTTATGATTTAATATTCTTTGAGGTTACCCTGTGATGTATTATTTTCTTCCCAAATTTAGAACAGTCTGTACCATCTTGCAATCATCTTGATTTCTTCTTTATCTGGAAGTTTTGTACCTACATGATTTATCCCCTTTTTTGCTTTGTAGTTGTCCTCATTTACCAATTGATGTCTCTAGTTCCCTGTTTACAGTCTTATAAGTGTATTTTACTTTGGATACTTCTATAACTGGGTTGGTTTCTGAGTGATGTTGTCATGTGTGTTAATCATCAGTTGTCTACTGTTATTGGTTCTGTGTCGGAAGGACACCCTTAAGCATCTCTTGTAAGGTTGGACTGGTTTTAACACGTTCCCTTAATTTCTGTTTATCTTTAAATGACCTAATTTCACCATCATATCTGAGGGATAATTTTGTTGGGTATTGCTCAAATAATTTCTTTTAGAAGGATCAGCACAAGGTTGGTCCCTGTGAGGTGGAGGTTAAAGATAACCCAAATGTCCAACTTCTCTGAACTCCTTGTACCACTCTGTCATCTCTAACATCAGCTTCTCTTCCTCCTCCCCTCAGTACTCTCCCTCCTGTCTTAGAGTTCTATATATCACTGTAACATCTCTTAGAACTCACACACTGTCAAGGAAGTGGCTCATGTGGTGGTAAAGTCTGGGAGGCTCGCAAGGCACAGATATTTGGGTAGGTCTGGAGGATTCTCTTCACTCATGTGGTTGCAGGGTCTGGCAAACCCAAATTGATGGATCTGGCTGCTGTCTTAAGTCCAGGGGTGAGATGATGATGAAACAAGCACAGGATCCATAGCAAGAGAACGAACTTTCCCAGAACATTCACATTTATACCCTCAAGAAAAGTAAGGATTGTGACTTGAGCCACACACTCCAGCAAATTGGGACTCAAGATATGTCCCACTCTAAACAGGAAGGAAGGTTGGGCATTCCTACTTCCGTAGTGATACTGCCTCGGAAACCCAAGGAGGGGTCGTTATGAGTCGGGGCCGACTCGATGGCAAATA
>NW_006921641.1:2981542-3007343 GCF_000298275.1 Orycteropus afer afer | reverse complement strand
TAGTGATACTGCCTCGGAAACCCAAGGAGGGGTCGCTATGAGTCAGGGCTGACTCTGACTCGACAGCACATAACAACAACAACAACATATATATATATATATATATATATATATATAATCTCATTGCATTCTTGCCTACATGGTTTCTGCCAAGAAATCAGAGCTTAGTCTTATTGGTTGCCTTTTGTAGGTAACTTTTAATTTTTTCCATGCTACTTTCTGAATTTCTTCTTTGTCTTTAGTTTTGGTAAATTTCATTATGACACATCTTGATGATTTTTCTTTTGGGGTCTGCCCTGTTTGGCATTCTTTGAACTTCTTGAATGGATATCTTCTTGTCTTCCATCATATGTTTTGTACTTTTCTTTGTATAGGCTTATGTATCTCTGGTTATATTTATTACTGAGTATTTTAACTTTTGGGTGGCAATTATAAATGGTATTATTTTCCTGGTTTCCTTTTCTGTGTTATTTTTATTAGTGTAAAGGAATCTGACTGATTTTTGTATGTTAGTCTTGTATTTTGCCACTTTGCTGAACTTTCAATTAATTCCAGTAATTCTCTTACTGATTCTTTCAGATTTTCTGTATTTAGGTTTATATCATGTGCGAATAGAGATAGTTTTACTTTTTCTTTGCCAATTTGATTGCCTTTTATTTCCCTTTCTTGCCTTACTGCTCTCCTGTTGTTGTTGTTATGTGCTGTCAAGTCAGACCCGACTCATAGCGACCCTTCCTTGGGTTTCCGAGGTGGTATCACTATGGAAGTAGATTCCTCAACCTTCCTTCTGAGGAGCGGCTGGTGGGTTTGAACTGCTAGTCTTCTGGTTTGCAGTCAGGTGCCTTAGGCACTACACTACCAGAGCTCCTGTATTACTCTCCTAGGACTTCCAATACAGTGTTGAATGGGAGTGGTGATATAGGGCAGTCTTTCTGGTACCTGTTCCAAGGAGAAAGCTTTCAGTCTCTCTGTTGATACTAATTTTGGCCATTGATTCTGTATATATGCCCTTAATTAGGTTGAAGAGTTTCTCTTCTAGAGAGGTGACAGTTTTGAAAACTCTGTGTAACCGTTCTGTTCTACACACCTGGGGTCACTATGGGTTGTAACCAACTTTACAGCAGTTGACAACAGCAACAAAACATGAGTCAGAGCCAAATTGATGGCACCTAACAGCTAACCAAAAGGTTGCCAGTTTGAATCCACCCATCACCACCATGGAAGAAAGGCCTGGTGATCTACTTCTGTAAGATTACAGTGATTGAAAAATCTATGGAGTACATTTCTACTCTTACACATATGGGATCACCATCAATCGAGATTGACTCAAAGGCAAAAAGTTTGTTTTGGTGGAGTTGGAGATATGGGATGAGAACAAGTCACAAAGCCTGCCATTCTTTCACAGTTCAGTCATTTTTCTTGAATAAATGTTCCCTGAATTACTATACATCTTTAGTTAATTTCTAGACTTCTGAAAATGTTATTTCTGACAATTTTGTTAGTGCTTTTATGGAAGAAAGAATTTTCAGTGATCCTTTACTTCATCATTTTTGCTAATGTCCACCTATTGAATATGGGAAAAGTGTTGGGCCTGGAGTCAAGTGCCTGCTTTACAACTTAGGACCTTCTGATCTTGGGCTGATCAGATGACCAGGGAATCCAAGCTTTTGTTTCTTTGTCTCAGAAATGAATGTATTCATATCTACCTGCCTGAACTACTGTAAGGTTAAGTGTCATAATGCATGTAACAAAGAACTGGATGAAAAATAAATTATATATCACTGTTTAATGGATGGCTTGATAAGGAATTTAAAAGACACGCATGGGTGAAAAACAAGATTGTATCATTTGAGCTTCAGCTATGGAAGTAGAGCCACTTTGAGTCTTATGGGAATAAGAGGTTTCCTAAAGGAATTAAGTCTTACTCAGATATGGGAAGAGCAGAAGAAATGAAGGTCTGAAGGAAGGAAAGAAGGAGTCAGAGGATCAGAGAAAGGATCATTTACGTCTGCTTGAGGCATTGGCATAAGTGGACCAGTCAGAGCTTACACGGGCATCCAAGAAGCCTAGTACTTCTGACTACTGAAATGGGACTACAAAGTGGTGATGGGGGGGGGGGGCATGTCAAGAAGTGTATGGATGGCTGTTTCATCTATGTAGTTTCAAATTCTGGGGTCCCCAGCCAAGTGACTGATGGTGAATCTGGGGTTGCTTTTAAAGGTCAGCAGGGCCAGTAATTGGAAAGGCAAACTGGATATACAGAGCAAGGACAACCTGAGATCTGCTGGGCTCCTCTGCATCTTGTTTGACACCTTATTTGGCTGTGATAATTTTCTTAGAGTAAAGTTCATTGCTTCACTTCTGCCTTCCAATTCTTTAACAGGTTTCCTTTCTGGCTGACTCCAAGAACAAATCAGAAGGGAAAGAGATTTTGGGAAGTGTAGTTTCCAGCTTAAGCACGTTGACAACATAGTCCAGCATGTGAATATGCAAAAGTTTATAGCCCTTTAAGTTGAGAGTTTACTTTTTCAGAAGATACAAAAGTACTAGCATGTACAGAATGTTTTACAGATATTATTACGTAATTAAATACTTTTCTGACTTTAGGAAACAGTTTCTTCAAGAAGGTTAAGATATTGAAGCATTGTAAATACAGAAGAGCACAAATAGCTAGAAGAACATTACACAGTTCCTTTGCAAAACTTACTTTATTTTATAGATGAGTTTCTTAGAATTAATGTATCAAGTGAAATTTTGCAGATTGAGCATTCTTAATAATAAGTGACAATATCAAGTATGATCATATCCAATTGGTTTATTTGACACTGGCACACAATTTTTTATCTTAATTTCTTGAGACCTGTTAGCATGACATCATCAAGGTCAAAGACTGATGAGATCCAATAGGACAGGAAGACCATCAAGGTTCCTGTAGACTGAATTATAGCATAAAGTCCATGCAAGACAGGAAAAGTATACTTTTTCTCTGTGTCTGGTGAAAACCCACTGCATCTAGTGATATCTGGTTGTTGGGTAGAGGAAAACATATTTGCTGTACCAGTTCCTGCTTACCAAGTGATTTGCCGTGGTGATTTGCTTTGGTAAAGAGATCGTGTCTGGAATAGTAACTGCAATTGGAGTCACTACTGTATTAAGTTAAAAAGAATCCATGACATGGTATTTTCCAGGATCAATCTGTGTTCTGCTCAGTCCAAACCTATCCAAATAAGATAGGAACATCACACACATACACACATGCACATATATACACACATGCACACATATACCTCACTTTCCAACATTTTTCAGTTTTTTGATAGTATTACCAATCTCTGTGATTCATATGGCTATGCAGTGTTCCTTTAAGTTTACTCTTTTTTTTATAGGAAAGAAATGCTTCCGGGGTTTTCATTTGACCCATTATACAACAATAGCCCTCACTGGGGACTATACCAGTTGCTGGGTATATCTCATTCAACTTTATATTCAGGAACTAAAGAAGGAACTACTGGATGGGTTCAGAGGCTTACTAGGCCTGTTGTGTGATGGACTGACATTCACTTCTCACAGTGATGTTCTGAATCTCAAGAGATTACCATTAACCAAGAGTCAGTCAACCCTGAGAAGACTAGCTGTTTCTTCTTCCCCCAAATACAGTTATCCTGGTAAATGGCTACATGTAATCCCTTGGGAAAAGTGTGGAAGAAGACCTTTGGTATATACTTGTAGTGTTATTGCAAGGTTATTCCCAGAAGGAGGTTGCTTGACTTCTCCTTTATTTTTACTTAAGAGACTCTGAGTCTGTGAATGACTCAGAGATAGGAATTAGGAGAGAGATGATGTCTTAGCATAGTCACTCAGGTCAAATGTCTGGTGTCCAAACTCTGTGTGTGTGTATGTGTGTGTGTGGTATTGTGTTTTATTTTGTTTTTTTAAGGTTCTACATAACAAATTTGAGCTTGGTTGGCTGTCCATCTAATTTGGTCCTAAGGCTTCATGATCAGTCACCCACCACCTAAGATTCATGTTAATCGAACCATTGTAAGTGTAACTGTGGTCCTATTACGAATAGCAATGCACATCTTGCCTCCAAGGGTTAAGTGCTATTACAAAGTTTCTGTCACCCTGTGTTCTAATCGTCTCCATCAAAATTAGGAAGCCCATTTCAGTGGAAGAATTTCTAGGTTACATAGGACATCTGTCATAGCACTTTTCAAGGTGATGATAATCTGTTCTTCGATATATTTTTCAAAGCTAAGTGAGCTGTGGTGGTGTAGTGCCAAAGGCATTTGACTGCTAACCAGAAGGCTGGCTAACCAGAAGGCTGGCAGTTCAAACCCACCAGCTGCTCCTTGGAAGGAAGACTGGGCACTTTACTTCCATAGAGGTACTGCCTTGGAAACCCAAGGAGGGGTTGCTATGAGTTGGAATTGACTCGACGGCAGTGAGTTCGCTTGTTTTCTTTCGTTTTTTTTTTTTCTTTTTTTTTTTTTGGTTTAAGATAAAGGAAGTATTCACTGGGCCCTCTTGGGGGACATAGTTATTGGGTGGGCAAATGATAAAATAACAAAAACCTTTTCTTTCTAAGCCTTTGAGTTTCTTCCTCCACATCACAACAAGTTTAGTTTCTGGCATCACAGTTTTGTTTAGTTTTGGCAACATTTGAGTCCAGATTTTAGTCAAGGAATTGAACAAATGATTTATAGCCACCTCCAGCTGTCTGAGTTAGCACTGTGAATCAAGAATTTCTGATGACTACCTTTAAATTCAGCCTGATTTAAAATTATGATCCTCTTTTTCTTTGGTCTAAGGAGCTCTCCCGGCTTTGAGGTTAAAGTATTGGGGTGTTAACCAAAAGGTCAGCAGTTCAAACCCACCAGCTACTCTACAGGAGAAAGATGAGACGGTCTGCTTTTGTAAAGATTTACAGCCTTAGCAACCCTATGCATCAGTTCTGCTCTGTCCTGTAGGGTTGCTGTGAGTCAGAATTGACTTGATGGCAGTGGGTTTGATTTTGTTTTTTCTCTTTGGTTTAACACCTTTACCATCTCTTTTATTACACAGTCTCAAGGTTTTCCCTGTATAAGTTAGCAAAATCTTGCAGTTCTTTTTGTGTGTAAGTCTGTTTATATGTCTGAGGTAATGAGGGATGGATAGGGTCAGCCATGAGGAGAATTGGCATTCTCTTACATGGTGTCTACATGAACTACAGTTGTACAGTGTCTTTAAGCAAAGGATCACTAGTCATACCAGATAGGACCAGACTACTACTGCTGTTATAGGAAAGCCCAGTAGGTTGGGAATCTAGGACATGCAGTTATCTGAACCATCCTAAATATTTACACTTAAATTCTTGAGTCATACTCTTTCATAACTAGTCCTTTTTCTGCTCCTAATACCAGTTACTCCATGAAGAAGTAACGGGTATTAGCCTGGCCCTCCCACTTCAATCAACTGTTGCAGATACTATTGCAATGTAACAAGCTACCTCAAAACTTAGTAGTTTAAAACAGCAAGTCATTTATTTATTTTTCATGGTCTCTGTTCAGTTTCAGCAATGGTAGTTGGAACTAGAATAGCAAGGGATTGTACAAAAGGGGCATGGTGATTGCATTGTCCCACCTCCTCTAACTTCATGAAGGGAACAGAGAATCACCATAAGCATCAACAGCCCAAGGATGATTACTGTGAGGCAGAGGTCAGATATGCTGCCAGTGGCCGCACAGAACTCACGGACAACACCCATGATTATGGGGTTTATTAGGGAAGTGACAGGTTACAATTTGGGATCAGGAACAACTCAGGGTACATACAGTTCTTCAGTCAGGACAACTTCTCAGCAGTGCCTCTCTCTGGCTTTTGGCCTCTTGGCTTCATGGCCTCTTGGCCTCTGCCCTGCTCAGGCAAGTGATAGAAAGCTCTTTTAGCTATTCCAATAAGTGCCCAGAGAACCACCCAACTCTACCAGCAGGTCTGCTGCCTTAAGGCACTTGCATTCTTGTCTCCTGTCAGTCTGTTGGTTCTATTTGCTCTGCTGCCTCTGCTGCCACTGTTTCTGACACTGCTTCTTGCCATCTCTGATGTCACAGCTCTTGATCTGCATGGAAGACGTTAAGTGCAGGGATCTCAGGTCCAAAAGATGCTCTCTATTCCTGGCTTTTTTGTCTTGATGGTGGTGAGATCCACCTTTCTGCCTCTGGAATGGCTATTTTAAGCCTAGTGAATGGCAAAACTGACCAGTTTCCAAGTTAGGGTTTCATGTACCTTATTTCCATGGTCCCATCCCTACATGAGTGCCATGTGCCTTATTACCATTATTAACAAGCTGTCCAATTCTCCCTTGGTGAGCCACAGCACCTCACATTTACATAGTCCCACCCAGTCATTTGGTGGGAGTTGCAGAGATTATGGCTAGAAGGGCCATACCAAGCAATTCAATGCACTGCATTCATTAACATTCCAGGCACCAGCTAAGACACCAGAAAGGCTATATCAGAGGAAAAAATGCACTACAGCTAGTTAGATCTAGCCTACAGCTTATTTTTGTAAATAAAGTTTTACTGAAACACAGCCATGTCCATTCATTTATGTACTGTCTGTGACTTCTTTTGTGTTACAGTAGCAGTTAAGTAGTTATGACAAAGGCTACATGGCCCACAGAGGCTAAAATATTCACTGCGTGGCCTCCTACAGAAAGAGTTCACTGACCTCTGATGACTTCCATTTTGACTATCTTAGCTTCTTTGGCTACACTACTATTGATTATGGGAAAGTGTTCATATGTGATAGAAAATAGAGCTACTACTAAGAAGCTTCTAAACTGGCTGTGGAAAATTGTCAGAAATGAGTGGAGGGCATGAGTCAGAGGGAAATAGAGGAGTAGTGGCAATAGAGCAGAATTAGCTTGGATGATGAAGTGAATCTGAATTGCGAAAATATGGCAGTAATACTCAATCCTGTCTAATGTATCAAGGGTGGGCTTTAATTTTTAAAGTGAATGGACTGCATGGTATCAAATGGACCTAATGCTGGCATGCTTTATCTGTAAGATAAGATGTAGTTTGTGGTTAAGGGGAAGATTTTAACAATGCCTATGAAATTGTTGCAACTTGCTTGAATTTTTCTTCAGTTCTTTCAGCTTGAGAAATGCCAAAAGTGTTCTTCCCTTTTGTTTTTGTAACTCCAGGTCTTTGCACATTTCATTATAATAATTGACTTTGTCTTCTCAAGTTTCTCTTTGAACTCTTCTGTTCAGCTCTTTTATCTTGTCATTTCTTCCATTTGCTTTACTCTCCATTCAAGAACAAGTTTCAGACCTATGGAAGCAGCAGTCAAGAAACCAGATGTTATATTGCACTTGGAAAATCTGCTGCAAAAGACCTCTTTAAGGTGTTGAAGAGCAAAGATGTCACTTTGAAGACTAAGATGTGCTGAACCCAAACCATGGTATTTTCAGTCATTTCATATGCATGTGAAAGCTGGACAATGAATGAGGAAGACTGAAGAAGAGTTGATAGTTTTGAGTTGTGGTGTTGGCCAAGAATTCTGAAAGTACCATGAACTACCAGAAGAACAAACAAATTGTCCTGAAGGAAGTGCAGCCAGAATGCTCCTTGGAAGTGAGAATGGCCAGACTTCATCTCACTTTGGTTATATTCTTGGAAGGCACCACTTCTGGAGAAGAATATCATGCTTGATAAAGTGGCGGGTCAGTGAAGAAGGGGAGGACCCTCAATGAGATGGGTTGACACAGTGGCTACAATGATGGGCTCAGGCATAGCAAAGATTGTGAGGATGGCACACGACTGGGCAGTGTTTCATTCTGTTGTGTATGGGGTTGCTATGAGTTGCAGCTGATTCGACAACACCTAACAATAACAACATTAAATTGTACCATCCACCTTTTAAAAATTTCTTAGCAACCCCAGGCTACCCAAGCATAATCATTTTTAAAAAAAGAAAAACAAACTTTTGTGGCTGTTAGGTAGAGGCAAATTAAAGGCACTGCTCTAAGAAGTCACAATGATGACAGCTGGAGCAAAGAAATGGGAAACTAAATGAGTCTACCTGATACCATGATGTAGGCCTTCCCTTGGTGTTTTTCCTTAAGGATTCAAGAATGCCAGTAAAGCAGTATTCACTTTTTATTCCTTGTTGTTGTTGTTGTTGTTGTTATGTGCCGTAGAGTCAGCCCTGACTCATAGCGACCCCTCCTTGGGTTTCCGAGGCAGTATCACTACGGAAGTAGGATTGCCCAACCTTCCTTCTGGGGAGTGGCTGGTGGGTTTGAACCGCCAGCCTTCTGGTTAGCAGTCAAGTGCCTTAGCCACTATGCTACCAGAGCTCCCTTTTATTCCTTAGTCCTCTGTTTTACTTATTATCGTATTATTTCCTATTGTTTGCTATTCAGCCTATGTCTTAGATACATGAAATAAGCAAGTAGTCTCAAATGTTGAAAATAAAATTTTGGAGTAGGTAAGGCAAAAGACACTTGTTTTTTTCCAGGTGCTGTTGAGCCAGTTACAACTTACCCTGTGTGCAGTAATACATAAGTTCTTAGCCACCCTCAACAGTCATTGCTGTATTTGAGCTCATTGTTTCAGCCACAGTAGCAATCTATTTCATTGATGGTCTTCCTTTTTCTTGCTGACTCTGCTTTACTAAACATGATGTCCTTCTCCAAGACTGCTCCCTCTTGATAACATGTGTAAAGTACATAAGGTGAAGTCTTACCATCCTTGTTTCTAAGGGACATTCTGGTTGTACTTCTTCCAAGGTAGATTTGTTCATTCTTCTGGAAGTCCATGATATATTCCATATTCTTCACCAACACCATAATTCAAAGGTGTCAGTTCTTCTTCTGTCTTTCTTATTCATTGTCCAGCTTTCACATGCATTGTTGTTGTTGTTGTTATGTGCCGTTGAGTCGGACCCAACTCATAGCGACCCCTTCTTGGGTTTCTGAGGCTTTATCACTATGGACGTAGATTGCCCAACCTTCCTTCCAAGGAGTGGCTGGTGGATTTGAACTGCCATACTTCTGGTTAGCAGTCAAGTGCCTTAGGCACTATGCTACCAGAGCTCCCTTCACATGCATAGGAGACAATTGAAAATACACTGGTGTGGGTCACACATCTTTGCTTTATAAAACCTTAAAGAATTCTTTTGCATTACTTTTCTTCAATGTAATACTTCATTTAATTTCTTGACTGGTACTTCTATGAGTGTTGATCGTGGATCCAAGTAATATGAAATCCTCTACAATTTCAGTTATTTCTCTGTTTATCATGATGTTGCTTATTGATCCACATGTGAGGATTTTTGTTTCTTTATTTTGCTGTACAGTCCATACTGAGGGCTGTTGTGTTTGGTCTTCATCAGCAGGTGCTTCAAGTCGTCTTTACTTTCAGTAAGCAAGGTTGTGTCATCTGCACATTACATGTTCTTAATGAGTGTTTCTCCAATCCTTTATTGTTTTTCGTATAGTCCAGCTTCTCAGATTATTTGCTGAGCACACAGATTGAATAAGTATGGTGAAAGGATACATAAAAAATGTATCTTTGTTAAGAATACGGGCTTTAGTTTTTAACTACTAAGCAGTTTAATTATTTCTCTTGTTATTTCTAGGCAGAAGAAATCCTTAGGCAAGAGCTGGAGAAAAAAGAAACACCAAGTTTATATTGCTTGCTTGGAGATGTCCTTCAAGAGCACTCCTACTATGACAAGGCCTGGGAGTTGTCCCAGCATCGCAGTGCTCGGGCTCAACGCTCCAAAGGCCTCCTTCATCTTCGAAACAAGGAGTTTAAAGACTGTGTGGAGTGCTTTGAACACTCAGTGAAGATTAATCCCATGCAGGTTAGAGAATACATAAAATTGCACTTGGTGTATAACATACTTTTTCTTGGGATTTGGTTCTTACTGAATGAGTGCCTTTTTTTCAGTCCCCACAGCTGGTGAGCTTGTCTTTGAGAACGGAGAACTTAGCTCATAGTCTCTTGCTTTAACTTTTCTGTTTCATTTTATTTATTTTATCTCAACTCAAATAATTAAAATTAAGTATCATTGTAAGCAAATACGTCAGGAAGGAAATGAGTGAGAGTCTAATATACAGACAGTGTGGTACTCTGCAAGTAATTGCTAAAATTAGTAATGAAATAGAAACCTTCATGTAAATAGAGTAACATATGGAATAGATTGTTGATCATTTTAGGAGAAGATGTGTATGTTTACATACACACAAATACTTTTAATTAAAAAAAATTGTTAAAGATTGAAAAAACTAATGCAAAAAGGGTCTGAATCTTTTAAGTTATATAATCTTACAAGAGAGGACCTCCATTTTAAGGGAAAAGAAATTATTTTGTATTCAATATAAAATGAATTTAATATCAGAAATGGGCATTTTAACGTGAATAGCTTCTGGGCATGTCTTTTACATTGCAAAATCAGAAGTAGTTTTTTTTTTTTTTTTTTAATGACAAGCTAAGCTAATTGTTTCCTTTCTTTTCTCTGGGAAGTAAATATAATAAATACCTTCTAAATCAGATGGTTGGTGAAGAACCTGGAGTAGAGAGTAGGTAGGCAGGTGTAGGCAAAGAATATTAGCAGAAGTTAACAGTTACATTTGGGAGCCCACGTAATTAAATTATACATAGGAGCTAGTTTTTGTTCACAGTTTAGTGGATCTCAAACAGGGGTGATTTTGTCCCCCAGGGAACATTTGGCAATGTCCGGACATTTTTGGTTGTCATAGCTGGTATCTGTAGGGGTGTGTGCTACTGACATCTAGTGGTGGAGGCCAGGGATTCTGCTAAACATCCTGCAATGCTCAGAACAGCTTCCCCACCAAAAATTATCTGGCACAAATGTCATGGGTAACTAGGGTGAAAGACCCTGATCTAATCTGATTATCACTCCTTCTCCCCCAGCCCCCCAGTCTTGGTAGAAGATGTAACTCACTTAATATTGTGTATTACTTTTATAGAAAACTGTATTGTATCTGTGCTTATCTTAGTAGCCTCTGTCTAAAGTTTACCTAAGCATAACTGCCATAATGAGTAGGGAAAATTAAATAAGTGCCCCAAAGGTGTGAATTGTTCTCTCAAGCACAGAGTCCATCCTTAACATGTCAACATTAATGTTTTCTTCCTGCCCCACCGAATGCTCTTTCTCAGTCTCCTGTGCTGACTCTCCTCATCTTTCTACCTGGTGATATGGGGGTACCTTAGGGCTTAGCCTTGGACCCCCTTTCTGTCTACATTCCCTTGATTTCATCTGATCCCATGGCATTCAGTACCATCTGTCAGCTGATAACTACCAGGTATTGAAATCTGTTGTCCTCAAGGTCATCCCCATCCCAGTAAATGGCAGCCCCATCCAACCTTAGGGTCATTTTTTTTAATTGTGATTTGGGTGAAGATTTACAGAGCAAATTCACTTTCCATACAGCAGCTCACATGTACTTTGTCTCAGGTCAATGACTACAATTTACCACAATGCATTAGCTCCCCTCCCTCTGCCTCCACATAGTTACCTTTTCCCTGTGTCCTTCCCTCCATGCATTCCTACCCCCTGAGCCTCCATGCACTCCTGTCCCCTGAGCTGTCTCTCTGTGCATACACAGCCCTTCTGTTCTCCCATGATTGTTCTCTCCAAGGAGTGTACCTACCTAGAGTAAATGTTTGGCTCATATGCCTGTCTTTTGTTTGGCTGGAAGCCACAGGAGTAGATTCAATTCCAGACCTGAAGGGCAGCTAGGGGCCATAGTCTCAGTGGTTCCATCAGACTTTATCAGACCAGCAAACCTGGTCCCTATTTTTAAATTTTTTTTCCAAATGATTTTGAGTTTTGTTTCACAATATTCTCCCACTCCATCCAGGGTCACCTATATAGATCCCCCTCCAAGTGGTTGACAGTGGTAGCCAGGTACCATCTAGTTCTTCTGGTCTCATAGTCATATAGGTTGAGGATTGCATGATGTACCAGTTGCTTGGACTAATTCTTTCCACGAATCTTTGGTTTTCTTCATTCTTCCTTGCTCTGGGAGAGGGAAGACCCATGGTTGCATCTAGATGACTGCTTGCAAGCTTTTAAGATCCCAGTCACTACTTGCCAAAGTAGGTTGTGGAACAAAGTTTTGTGTAGTATGTTATGCCAGTTGAGTTTGATGTACCCTGAGACTATGGTCCTGAGACCACAGGTTCAACTATTCACTCCCTCTGGGTAGCTGGCTATGGCCAAGAGGTGACTACAACCTTGTCCCTTGTCAGCTCTACTATATACCTGGGAATTCTTACAGAACATACCAATACACTTATAGAAACATTGTCTGCCAACCCTGTACATGGTCTTGGGCACGCTCCCCCCTACATAGACATACCTAATAGTTCAGCCTGTCCACCCATCTATCCACCCATATATCCATGTATGCCTTCACTGACAACGCAGTACTGTATGTGCAAAAGGGTTCATCTTTGTTGTCTGTACCTCTCATGTACTAGAGTCATCTTTTCCCCTTTTTTATTACCACACATTTAATCCATCAGTAAATCTCTCTTCAAAATATGTCCAGAATTGGATATATTTCAGTGTCACCTTCCTGGTCCAAATCTCCATTACCTCTCACCTAATTGATACCTCCCTGCTAGTCTTTCTGCCTCTACACTTGTTCCATCTGTCTTCTCTCAGTGAGCTTCCAAACTGACAGTTCCAGGTATGAGTCAGTCTGATTATGTCTGCTCTGCTCCTGGTGCTTCATTGGCTCCCTACTCCACTAGTGATAAAAGCCAGAGTGCCTTAGTGGTTTATAAGACTTTCCACAGGTTAGCTCCTATTGCTTATCTGCCCTCACTCCTCCCATTCTCCCCTCTCCACATTGTCCTTTTTGCTCTCCCCTGAATATACCAGGTATAGTCTTGCTTTAGGGTGGTAGCACTTGTTCTTCTTCTGCCTGGCCTGTTCTCCCAGATAGCCACATACTCTGTCACCTCATTTAAGACCTGCTCACATGTCATTTTCTCAGGGAAACTAAGTTTCCTCATCATTCTATTTAAAATGACAACTTCTACCCTACCTTATTCTCCTTATCTGCCTTCTCCACCAGTCACCTGATTTTGAAAGTTCTAATTGTATTCATTTTCCCTGTAACACTTAGAACCTTCTGGTATTATGTATAATTTACTTTTTTTTTAAAAAAAGAAATCTGTTTCTCTTTTTCTAAAATCTATGAGTTCCATGAAGATAAGATTTTTTGTCTGTATGGGTGGTTTCTGTTGCACATATTTCAAACCAAACCTAACCCAGTGCCATCGAGTCAATTCCGACTGATAGCAGCCCAATGGACAGAGTAGAACTGCCCCACAGGGTTTCCGAGGCTGTAAATCTTTATGGAAGTAGACTTCCTCATCTTTCTCCTGAGGTGTGGTTAGCAGCCCAGTGCTTTAACCATACCTCCACCAGAGCTCCTTGATGTACATATTAGGTATTCAGTAAATGTTTGGTGAATGAATAATGTCTTTAACCAGTTGTTCTCTCAAATACAAACTGATTGCCTGAAAAAGGACAGAGAAGTGGCAGAAGGTCATCAGATAATCCAGTTTATACACTCAGGTCCAGTCTAGTGGAACAACCACAGACAATACTAGATAGCAATACCAGGCATCAAAGAAATACCAAGTGAGTTATTTGTACAATACTCACTATATAGTGGCCAAAGAGAATGTGTCTAGCTTTGATAGGCAATGAAGAGAGGAAGTTAAATTTGGCTTTGAAGGACAAGTAGTACTTGAATAGGCGAAGGGCAGCAGTGATGGCATTCCTGGAAGGTGAATAGTGTGAGCAAAGCCCTGGAAGCAGACAGAGAAGAAGGTGTGTGTGTGTGTGTGTGTGTGTGCACGCACATGTGCATGCAGGGGAATGGTGGGTTAGTGAACAGGCTAGTTTGGCAGAGGGAAAGGGAGTAGGACTGTTAGAGTGGGAATACTAGACTGGAGCCAAATTATGAAGGTCTTAAATGTGAGGCTAAAATTTGAACTTTTTATTTGGCTAATAGGAAGCCATTGAAGGGTTGATTTGATTTTTGGCTGTCTCTTAAATGAAAACATGTGATGTGCAAGGAGGTAATTTAGGAATATTGTTTTGGCAACATTAAGGTTGTGGGAAATACTAGATTTAGGCAGAGTTAGGAGACTA
The DNA here is from genome assembly GCF_000298275.1 of Orycteropus afer afer. Classification (NCBI taxonomy): domain Eukaryota; kingdom Metazoa; phylum Chordata; class Mammalia; order Tubulidentata; family Orycteropodidae; genus Orycteropus; species Orycteropus afer. Next base: position 2,993,153 of record NW_006921641.1, on the reverse strand, counting down.
TAGCGACAGTCTAGCCGTGACAGTTCAATGCAGGAGGGGCAATAAGAAGGAAGGGTAGAATATGCAGGAAATTGTAAGAGAAGACTTGACAGGGCTTGATGATCTCATTAAATAATTTTGAATTAATTAGTTAGAGACCCAAAAAAACAAAAGACAGTTGCTCAAAGCAGAGTCACAGTACAAACATGTTCTATGAAGATATTTTGCAGTTTGTCATACGGATCCAATTCAGGCTGATTGTAAGCTGTGCCAAAATATGCAGGCATTTGATGTACAGCTGTACAGAACTACTGCAGAGTACAAACTTGAACACCAAAAACCTGTTTTAACTTGTGATTCAAGTCTGAACTATCTTTTTAGAAGTAGAGTTCCATGTGCTATACTATCTTCTTTAAGTGTTGGAATAAGAGGAAAATAGGGAATTGGAGTTTAAAAACTTCTGTTATCTTTTTTAAACATATCCATTCTATGTCTATGTGGAGTAAAGGCAGAGCAATCCTTCCATAAAGCATAGGAAAGTGGTCTAAATGAAGGCAAAGAGACAGTAAGACAATATTTATGTTTCTTATTTAAAAAGCTTAGCAAGTATAGTACCTTTGGAGGGAGCTCTGGTGGCATAGTGCCTAAGGCATTTGACTGCTAACCAGAAGGCTGGTGGTTAAAACCCACCAGCTACTCCTCGGAAGGAAGGTTGGGCAATCTACTTCCATAGTGATACTACCTTGGAAACCCAAGGAAGGGTTGCTATGAGTCAGATCCACCACCACGGCAGTGAGTTAGGTTAGGTTAATACCTTTGGAGAGAATATGTTCTCAATTAAAATTATTATAGCCTATAGAAAAGAATCAATCAAAAATTTCAACAATTTCTTATTTATTAACAGTAGATTTGGCAAGTAACAATAAAGCAACTTTGAAATAGATTGCAGGTAATTTTCTTGACTGCTAACCAGAAGGCTGGTGGTTCAAACCCACCAGCCACTCCTCAGAAGGAAGATTGGGCAATCTACGTAGTGATACTGCCTCAGAAACCCGAGGAGTGGTCACTATGAGTTGGATCTGACTCAATGGCAGTAAGTTAAGATCATATAGGAAAAAATATATTCATCAGAAAAATATCAATGGCCTGGTATTAGAATCAGGTATGGCCAAGAAACTGATTTAAAGTACATGAAAATGTACTAAGAAAACTTAAAGAAATTTAATTCTGTAGTATATTATGTCAGAGTACAAACACCATAAACTAATTAATGGTCCTTTTGGTTTCAAGTTTTTTTTTTTTACTTTGACCATTTTTTAAAAGATATAATTTTATTTTTGGAAGTGGTTTTTGATTAGAAGGATCTTATGAATATCCTGATACTGCAAACCCATTTTGTTACAGGTCAATATATAATTTATTTCATTATGTGATTTTAATTCTTTTTCATGCCTTTAACAAACAGGAGTTTATTCTTTTACTGTTTGGGAGGCTAGAAGTCTCAGTTCAAAGTGCCAGGCGCTAGAAGCTGGATGAAAGTCCCTCAACTTTGGGCTGTAGAAGTATTTCACTTTCAGAAGTATTACACTTTGAACAGTAGATTATGTGGTTGCCTAATTGAACATTAGAGTCCTGGTGACACAGTGGTTAAGCTCTCAGCTGCTAACCAAATGGTTGGCAGCTCAAACCTACCAACCACTCTGTGGAAGAAAGATATGGCAGTCTGCTTCTGTAAAGATTTACAGCCTTGAGAACTCTATGGGGCAATTCTTCTTTGTCCTATAGGGTCTTTATGAGTTGGAATTAACTCCATGGAGTGGGTTTTGGCTTTTTAATTCATCATTATCAAGTGCATGCTATGACCAGACATGGATATGGTAATGAATTAGGCTGTGTCAGCCTTTCTGCAAGGAGCAGAGTTTCTCCTGGGAAATGATGTGGGTAGAAGTAGCTTTCTGAAAAGTCTTACATGTCCTGCTAGAGGGTTATCTAGACCTGTAGCCATGGGTGTCCATTGTTGTTGTTGTTGTTGTTGTTGTTATGTGCCGTTGAGTCGGCCCCAACTCATAGCGACCCCTCCTTGGGTTTCCGAGACAGTATCACTACGGAAGTAGGATTGCCCAACCTTCCTTCCGAGGAGTGGCTGGTGGGTTTGAACCGACAGCCTTCTGGTTAGCAGTCAAGTGCTTTAGCCACTATGCTACCAGAGCTCCCGGGTGTCCATTATGGTTTTAAATAAAAGAGTGATGTGGCATAAATGGTATTATAAGAAGTTTAATGAATGATTGCTATGGGTGGCTTTTGCAGTGAGGAGGGACTAGATGGAGCAAATTGAAGCCTCATTATGGAGGAAAATGTCCTGGGACTTCTGAGCTGGCAAGATTGAGTAAGTGCTTCAAATCAGCAAGGATGCCAATTTTCTCAATTCCCTGATGTGGTAGTTAAGTTTGTGTGTCAACTTGGCTGGGCCTGGTTGAGTGGCTGGGCAGCTGGTGGTAGTTATTTCCCATGATGAGGCTTGCAGTCAACTCTGTGGTGGGACCTACAACGAGCAGCTAAGTAGCTGCTTTAGGTATGTGCTCTGCTTCCCGTATATAAGAAACAGCTTTGGAAATGGTTTCAGCTTATGGCACACTTGAACCCTGCATGTAGTTGTGTCGTTGTTCAGCAGCCTGCCAACCTTGGGACTTTGAATGGAGTTGAATTAATGGCCTGCTGTGTGGTTTGGTAACATTGGACTGTGCCATTGTATTTGTCGACCTTGGGCTTGTTAGCCTCAGCAGCCCATAGCTGCATGAGTGAAGAGATGCCTCTAGCTTCAGTGGGCCAGGAACAAGAGGCAGAGCTGCAGCCCAAAGTTGAGGGACTTTCACCCAGCCCCTAGAGCCTGGCACTTTGAACTCAAACTTCTAGCTTCCCAAACTATAAAAGAATAAACTGTTTGTTAAGGCCATCATCCCATTTGTGGTATATTCTTGTCAGAGCAGCACTAGGTAACCAAAACACCTGACTGTTAAGGATTGAAATGTGCCCCCAAATAGTCTATGTTGAAGTTCTAAGCCCTGTGCCTGTGAATGTGTTCCCATATGGCTATTAGAAAATGTAATGATACTGTATTTCAGTCAGATAGCAAACATATACTTTGAGGCATCATGTGAGAGGTTTTTTTTGATGTTTCTTTTGATTTTGCTTTTCTTTTATGGTCTTCTGTCCTTAGGAATATGACCATTCCTGAAGCAAGATGCCAGTCCTTATTGGTACTATTAGTGAATATTCACTAATGGATGGACCACAAACAATTAGAAGATCCTAGAGTTAAAAGAAGGATCTCTGGTAGTGTAGTGCCTAAGGCACTTGACTGCTAACCAGAAGGCTGGCGGCTCAAACCCACCAGCCACTCCTTGGAAGGAAGGTTGGGCAATCTACTTCCGTAGTGATACCACCTCGGAAACCCAAGGAGGGGTCGCTGTGAGTCGGGTCCCACTCGAGGGCACATAACAACAACAGAGTTAAAAGAGAGAGTGAGCCATTACATAATTTCGAAGAATAGGCTGTGTGTAACCCATTATAATTGGATGTTGTAAAGGGAGCTCTGGTAGCATAGTGGCTAAGTCACTTGCCTGCTAACCAGACGGCTGGAGGTTCAAACCCACCAGCCACTCCTCGGAAGGAAGGTTGGGCAATCCTACTTCCGTAGTGATACTGCCTCGGAAACCCAAGGAGGGGTCGCTATGAGTCGGGGACGACTCGACGGCACATAACAACAAACATAACAACAAATAGGAAAATTTAGCAATTCATCTTTCAAATCACAGGAATAACCAGAAGTTAAAAAAAAAAAAAAGAAACAAAGAAAACCATAATACTATATATTAAATTACTTTGCCTGATATTCATTGAATTTATCTTGATTTCAAGACACTGGTTGCAAAATATTAATTTGTTAAAAAACTTGGAGGTGAATAATAATCTCATCACCTGCCTGTTTTAAAGCAGATTTTAGCCATTTTAACCTTTGAAGTTTTGTTTTCATGTTGATTGAAAAACAAAATTCTTTCTTTATGTCTTGAATTTACTTTGGCTGTTTTTTAAATAACACATACAAAATGTTGTTGTTATGTGCTGTTGAGTCAGACCCAACTCGTAGCGACCCTTCCTTGGGTCTCCGAGGCAGTATCACTATGGAAGTAGATTGCCCAACCTTCCTTCTGAGGAGTGGCTGGTGGGTTTGAACCACCAGCCATCTGGGTAGCAGTCAAATCCTTTAGGCACTGTGCTACCAAAGCTCCTCACTTACAAAATAGTATTGTAAAACGTTTGTTTCTTGCTGATTGAGAAAGCAAGCAGGACACGTGGATTTTTAGAATTTTGAAGACATTTCTCATTGTTCTTGATTTAGTCACCAAATGAGATGTTCCTCATTCAAAGTAAACTTAACCATAATTCGTAGGATCCAGTCGCCAGCACTTTATTTAAGAGACACTTTATTTTTAAGTACTGCTTTTAATAGAAGGGGGAAAAATGCTGTCAATGAAATTCTGACAAGACATTTTAAAAATTTTATTCCATCTTTATTTTGTCTTTACTTTTTAAAAAATTGTGATAAATATATAAATAACAAATTGTTTGCGTTTTCACCTTTCTCCACATGTATAATTTAGTGACAAGCCATTGGCTTTTAAGATGCATTTCAGAGATGTTCAATAGTAGGGGGAGGGGGAATGTGTGCCTTAGAGTTAATGAAATACAGTACATAGTTAAAAAAAAAAAAAAAATCAGCCTAGTTGGAAGTAGTAGAGCTTGTTTTTATACCCTAATTAGCATCAGACTTTAAGTCCTCTCAGAATGCATCATGTTTATTGGGTGTGTGGGATTTGGTGCATTGAAGCTCTTCTCTTTTCATTTGATTCTATAAATAACCAGACAAAAGCAAAGTAGTGAGCTTATTTTGAGTTGCTGGAAATCCTTTGATTTGTGAAAGTGAACTTCTGCCTTTTAGTTTCAACCTGGTACTTCTGTGTCGCCCTGCTCCCAGCACACACACCCCAACCTCTTTTCAGGCTGTACCTATCCCTCTAACAAAATCTGTTCTCCATAAAAACTCCAGATAGCAGTTATTTATAGCCTCCTGTGAATTCAAGGCAAAGTGTTAGATTGCCCAAGGATGTTTGCTTTTAAGCCTTGTCTCTAATTATCAGCTAAAAATCTTTATTGATTTAAAGACCTTTCAGGCCACAGCTAACCACTTGGAACAAGTTTTGTGGAATGGCTGGGGGAGGATAGAGGTAGGGGCAGACTCCTACTCTGCCTCTGCAAAAGGTTATGGACAGATAACAGAACACCTCATTTCCTTTCCCACCCTAAAGGGTTCAACCAAATCTATTAGCTGGCTCCCTGCCTTTGTACTGGAAGTCAGTAAAAAAGTTGACCTCATTCTATGGCCAGCTTTACTGACTATGTAGAAAGGAAAACAAACTTTAATCATAAATAGCTACATTTCTGATTAATTTCATTCAATTTTTATCAGGTTTATCTTGCTTTTGATAGAGGCTATTGAATTTTAAGGAAACCCTGTGATGTAAAGAATTCTTTTGTAATTTGAATAGCCACTTCCTACTTTACATGTTTTCTCAATCTCAGTGTTTACAGATCTCATTGACTTTACATTTTGAATGACTGGTAATCCAGATTCTGAGCTACTAAATTATCTCCAGGCCTGCCAAAGAGATACTATATGTGCTAGGGCAGTCAGGCTCTTGGTTAAACTGCTGAAGTACTTCTGCTTTAACTTGAAGATGAAAGCAGAAATTTTTTCTTTTAAGTTTCTTTTTAAGTTTAATACATTCATCAATTGGGAATCTGCTCACACTCTGTACTTTTTTTTTTTTTTAACATCGTAAATACTGTAAAACTGTTAGGTTAATCCCAGGTATATAGTATAAGGCTGCCATGTAAAAGTTTGTAAACAGAGCTTTTCAGTGCATTCTTGGATTTAGGTTAATATACAGTACTTTCTCAGCAAAAGATCTGTGGTGATACTGTATATGCTTTCAATGTCGTGTTAACTTAGGAAAAGTCTCATCCTTATCGCTAAATTTCCTATATTTAAACTAATGTAAACTGTGAGGCAGATTCCTCATTATATAGATCTTCATTCTTTATAGTAGTGTATTTGTTGGTATTAAGTAATTTTCTGCTTACATCCTATAAATGTATCTATGTGTTTGAATGACTTTGACTTTTGGTCTTTGCAGCTCGGAGTATGGTTTTCTCTGGGCTGTGCCTACCTGGCCCTGGAAGACTATGGAGGTTCAGCAAAGGCATTTCAGCGTTGTGTGATTCTAGAACCCGATGTAGGTTTGTTTGGTCTTCTTTCCTTATTTCAGCTCTTTTAATATTCTCTAAGTTACTAGAATTGAACTGTAAGTTCTGGAGAGCAATTCTAATTGTGCTGGAGGAAAACAAAACCTTAAAGGAACATCACATTTTGAAAGATGTATAATTTATGAATCTGAAAATCAAATTGCTTCTTATAAGCAACTTATTATTTTAAAATTTATTTAGAAAACAATTTTGATAAAACTTCTTTTTAGTTAAAAATATACTTCACTGAAGTACACATCGAAGTATTGCTTATATTGTCATTGACTAACATAATGCCTAGGTGAATGGTATTATTGGAAAGTTATTGTGGTGTAGAATCTTTTTTTTATTTAATAGCTTTATTTAGATATATTTCATGTGCCATATTATACACCCATTTAAAGGGTATAATTCAATGACTTTTAGTATATTCAGAGTTGTACAACATCACGATAATCAGTTTTAGAACATTTTTATCACCTGTAAAAAAACCCCAAAACCCTGTACCTATTAAGCAGTAACATCACATTTCCCCCCATCCTCAGTTACCACCCCTTGCTCCCCTCTTTTCCCCCTCAAACCCAGGCAACCATTAAAGTACTTTCTGTCTCTCTACATTTGCATATTCTGGACATTTCGTATAAATGGAATCATACTATATGTAGTCTTTTGTGATTGGCTACTTTCACTTACAATGTTGTCAAGATTCATCCGTGTTGTAGCATGTATCATCAGTACTTCATTCCTTTTTTATGGCTAAATAATACTCCATTATATGGGTATACCACATTTTACTTATCTGTTCATCAGTTGATGGATATTTGGGTTGTTTCTACTTTTTGACTATTACAAATAATACTATTACAGACATTTGTGAATAAATTTTTACACATGTTTTCATTTCTCTTGGATATATTCTAGGAGTGGTCACATGGTAATTCTTTGTTTAACCTTTGAGGAACTGTACTGTTTTCCACACTGGTTGCACTATTTACATATTCACCAGCAATGTATGAGTGTTCAGCTTCTTTCTGGTTAGCAGTCAAATGCCTTAGGCATTAGGCCACCAGAGCTCCCTCACATCCTCACTGGCAGTAGATATTATCTGTTTTTGTGAGTATAGCCATTTGTTGTTGTTGTTGTTGTTATGTGCCATTGAGTCGGACCCGACCCATAGCGACCCCTCCTTGGGTTTGGGTATTAAATGGTATATCATTGTGGTTTTGACTTGCATTTTCCTGATAGCTAATGATGTTGATCATCTCTTCATGTGCTTATTGTCCATTTGTCTGTCTTCTTTGGAGAAATGCCTATTCACATCCCTTGCCCACTTTTTAATTTGGTTATTGGACCTTTTATTATTTGTTGTTGTTATTGTTAAGTGCCGTTGAGTCGTTATTATTTAGTGGTATATTTTGTATGTCCTAGATGCAAATCCCTTTTTAGATATATGACTTCAAATATATTCTCCCATTCTTTGCATTGCCTTTTTACTTTCTTGATCATGTCCTTTGAGGCAAAAATATTTTTAATTTTGATAAAGGCCAATGTATTTTTTCTTTATCACTTTTGCTTTTGTTGTCATATATAAGAAGTCTGTACTGAAAAGTATTGAAAGTGTATGCCTGTATTTTCTTGTGAGAATTTTGTAGTTTTAGTTCCTATATTTAGGTTTTAATCCTTTTTGAATTCATTTTTGATGTATGGTATAAGGAAGGAATCCAACTTCATTCTTTTACATTTGAGTATATCTATGTGCTGAACCTGGTAGCATAGTGGCTAAGGCACTTGACTGCTAACCAGAAGGCTGGCGGTTCAAACCCACCAGCCACTCCTCGGAAGGAAGGTTGGGCAGTCCTACTTCCGTAGTGATACTGCCTCGGAAACCCAAGGAGGGGTTGCTATGAGTCGGGGCTGACTCGACGGCAAAATAACAACAACAACAACATGTGCTGAACCATATGTTGAAAATACTGTTCTTTCCATGTTAAATGGCTTTGACACCCTTGTTGAAAATCAATTGACCATAAATGTAAGGGTTTATTTCTAAACCCTCAGTTCTTTTCCATTGATATATATGTCCCACTTAGCCTCTATTACTGGTGCTTTGTAGTAAGTTTTGAAATTGGTAAGTGGTAGTACTCCAACTTTGTTCTTTTTCAGGATTATTTGGCTATTCATTGTCCTATATTCTTCATATGCATTTTAGGATCAAATTGTCAGTTACTGCAAAAAAGGCAGCTGAGATGTTGAAAGAAATTGCATCAGATCTGTAGACCAGTTTGGCTAGTATTGCCATTTAATAATATTAAGCCTCTGATCCATAACTGTGGGATGTCTTTCCGTTTATTTGGGTCTTCTTTAATTTCCTACAAAAATATTTTGCAGTTTTCAGAGTATAAGTTTTGCACATTTTTATTAATTTTATTTCTGAGTATTTTATTATTTTTTATCATATGAAAAATGGAATTGTTTCCTTAATTTTATTTTAAGATGGTTCATTGCTAGCTTATGGGAATATTATTTACTTATTTATTTTTATATTAGTAATGTATCCTACAACCTTGCTGAACTTTTTTGGTTTTTAGTAGTTTTTTTTTTTTTTTATAATGTGTTATTGATGCAGGTTTACACAGTAGTTTAGATTTCCATTCAACAAGTTATTCAGTGACATTGGTTACATTCCACAATGCATGAAGATTCTCATTATTTCATTGTGATTGTTCCATTGTTTCTAACAGGTTTTTTAGTGGACTCTTTAAGGTTTTCTACATATAGGATCATGTCATTTGCAAATAGAAACAGTTTTACTTCTTCCTGTCCAATCTTAATGACTTTTAAATCTCTTTTGCCTAATTGTGCTATGTAAAAGCTTAGGAGAGTGTTGAATGGAAGTAGCAAACTGTGCATCCTTGTCTTTTTTCCAGATCCTGGGGGAAACCTTTCAGTATTACATCATTGAGTATGATGATAACTGGGTTTTTTGAAATGTTCTTCATTGAGTAGAGGTAGTTCCTTTCTATTACTAATTTGTTGAGTGTTTTTTTCATGAAAGTGTTGGATTTTGTTAAATGCTTTTCCTGTGTTTGTTGATGTGATCACATGGTTGTTCCCCCCCCCCCGGTTGCTTTCCTTTATTCTACAGATATAGTACATTTTTGAATGTGGAACCAACCTTGCATTCCTGGGGTAAATCTTGCTGGCTCATGGTACATAATTCCTTCTATATGCTGCTTGATTTAATTTAATGGTGTTCTGTTAAGGATTTTTACATCTGTAATCATAAGGAATTTGCTCTGTAGTATTCTTTTTGTGATGTCTTTGCCTTGCTTTAGTATCAGGGTAATAATGGCCTTGCAGAATAAATTGAGAAGTATTCCTTATTCTAATTTTTGGAAGAGTTTATAAAGGTTCAAACTTTTAGTTAAAATTTACCAGTGAAATCTTTTGGTCCTGGAATTTTCTTTGTGGGAAGATTTTTGATTACTAACTCAATCTCTTTATTGTTATAGGTCTATTCAGATTTTCTGTTTCTTCTTGAGTTAGTTATGGTAGTTTGTGTCTTTCTAGGAATTTATGCATTTCATCCAGGTTATCTTATATGTTGGCATACCGTTCTTTAGTATTATCCTATAATCCTTTTTAGTTCTGTAAGATTAGTAGTCCCTTTTTTCATTCTTGGGTTTTTTTTTTTTTTTTTTGGTAATTTGAGCCTTTAATCCCTGCCCCACCCCCATGCACACATACCCGTTAGTCAAATTCACTAAAAAGGTTTATCAATTTTGCTAATTCCTTGAAAGATACTACTTCTAGTTTCATTAATTTTCTCTATTTTTGAAATTTTCTGTTTCATCAGTTTTCTCTCTAATCTTCATTATTTAATTCCTTACTATTGAGTATTAATATAAAAATTCCACCAAAAGTAATTCCCTTGGAAATTGTGAATAAAAAGCAAAGACCAAGAAGGGGTCAATTTTTGTATAAAATGTCAGAGACAATTCACATTTTGCTTTCTGACCTGCAGTTTCCTTAATCATAACATTTGGTATTTTTGATGTATTCTTTTTTTCAGTTGTAATTTGGGTCGAAGTTTACAGAGCAAATTCACTTTCCATACAGCAGCTCACATACACTTTGTCTCATGACAGTGGCTACAATTTTCCATAATGCAACATCTCCCCTCCCACTTTCTCCCTATGGTTACTTCTTCCCTGTGTCCTTCCCTCTATGCACACTTGCCCCCTGAGCTGTCTCCCAGTGCATACACAACCCTTCTATTCTCCCATGATTGTTCTCTCCAAGGAGTGTATCTACTTAATGTAAATGCTCTGTACATATGCCTGTCTTTTGTTTGGCTGGAAGCCACAAGAGTGGGTTCAATTCCAGACCTGAATGGCAGCTAAGGGCCATAGTCTCAGTGGTTCCATTAGGCTCTATTAGACCAGAAAACCTGGTGTATTTGTTTCCATGCATCTTTGGTTTTCTTCATTCTTCTTTGCTGTGGACGAGGAGAGACCCATCGTTGCATCTAGATGGCAGCTTGCTAGCTTTTAAGATCCCAGTCACTACTCGCCAGAGTAGGAGGTGGAACAATGTATTGTATAGTATGTTATGCCAATTGAGCTTGATGTCCCGTGCAACTATGGTCCCAAGCCCATAGGTCCAACTACTCAGTCCCTCTGGGTAGCTGGCTTTGGCCAAGAAGTGACTACAACCTTGTCCCTTGTAAGCTCTACTCTACACCTGGGAATTCTTACAGAGCATAGCAATACAATTATAGAAACATTGCCAACCCTATACATGATCTTGGGCACACACCCCCTACGTAGACATGCCTAATAGTTCAGCCTGTCCACCTGTCTATCTACCTGTGTGCCCATGTTTGCCTTCACTTTTTTGTTTGCTGTGCTCTTAAAGCATTGCAGTTCACCAGCCTTCCTCAGGAAGAGGACTACTCCATTATTGAGAGGTATTTATTTAATGGAACTCTGACATTCTGTATCTAGCTTTTATCTCAGATTCAGACCAATAGTCTGAGTATTTGGAATGGAATTCCAGTGTCATTTACTTTTTGTCTTCTTCATTCTTTATGTGCTGTTTAATTTAAAGGCAGTATACATATCTCAAATTAATGTTGTTGTTGTGTTATGTGCTGTGGAGTTGGACCTGACTCTAGTGACCCCTCCTTGGGTTTCCGAGGCAGTATCACTACAGAAGTAGATTGCCCCATCTTCCTTCTGAGGAGTGGCTGGTGGGTTTGAACCGCCAG